>NC_083421.1:60684366-60996866 GCF_020745735.1 Hemiscyllium ocellatum
CTCTACCTGTTTTCACCTATCCTCACTTCACCACCCTCGCCCCCTCCACCCCCTTTATCTGCAGCTTCTCCCCTTGCCCTGAAGAAGGGTTACACCTGAATCGTTGACTTCTCCACCTCCTGATGCTGCCTAGCTTGCTGTGTACTTCCAGCCTCCTGCCTGTTTGTTTACTCTGAATGCCTGGCTAAGAGAAGCTGGTGGGAGCTGGTAACAGATTAAATCTACACCTTTTCCTGGATAGAGTCAATTATCCAGATGCAGAAAGACGAAAGGACACGATATGCACAAAACAAGGAACAAAGGAGGCCACTAGGCCCTTGCAGCCTGCTTTCCCATTCAATAAGATCTGATTTTAACCTCATAATCTACATTCCTGCACATCACCCGACAATCTTCCATCCCCCTTGGTCATCAGGAATCTATCTACACTAAAACCGAAAGGACTGCAGATTTTGTAAATCAAAAACAAAAACAGAATTTGCTGGAAAAGCTCAGCAGGTCTGGCAGCATCTGTGGAGAGAAATCAGAGTTAACGAATCAGGGTCAAGTGACCCTTTCTCAGAATCTGTCTACCTCTGCATTATAAATATTTAAAGACTCCTCATCCATGGCCTTTTGAGGAAGGAAATTCCAAACATTCACAACCCTCTGAGAGAACTTTTTTTCATCTCTGTTTTAAATGGGCAACCCCTTAATTTTAAACTCTGACCCTCTTGTTCTAGATTCTGCCACAAGGGGAAACATCATCTCCACATCCACCTGGTCAGATTTCCTCAGGTTCTTATATGTTTCAATTAAGGAATCTCATAGAAACCTAGAAAAAAAAATCAAGCAGGTTAGAAGCAGGAAGAATGTTCCAGATGGTGGGGGGAGGTACAAACCAGGGGTTACAGTTGAAAGCATATGGAGTAAACATTTCAGAACTGAGATGAGGAGAAATGTGTTCACCCAGAGAGTAGGGAGCCTCTGAAAGTCTCTACCACAGAAAGCGGAGAGGCTAAATAGTTGTGTTTTGTTAAGAAGGGCGTACGTACAGCTCTTGTGGCTGAAGAGATCGGGGATCTAGTAGGGGAGGGCTGGATTAGAGTACTGAACTCAATGAGATGGAGTAGTTACGAGGGGCTGAATGGACTACTCCTCCTCCTGTCTCCTATGTTTCCTTATCATCTCTGAATGTTCTAAATGCCAGAGGGTATGGTTCTAGATTGTCCTGCCTTTCCTCCCAAGACAATCCACTCATTCCATGATTTCGAACCTTAGTTTTGACGAAAGCTCAGTTCATGAGTTTGTGTGTCCAGGTGCAGGAGGATCATTGCCAAAGTGCAATGCTGGAGATTGGAAGTAAAAACCTGGAAAAGCAGTGCACATGAAAGCACGCACAACAGTCATAGAGATGTACAGAATGGAAACAGACCCTTCGGTCCCACGTGGCAGAAGGAGACAGAATAAACAGTTCAAGTCCGTGCCCTTCCATTGGAGCGAATTGACCTGAAGCATTAACTTAGTTTCTCTCTTCACAGAGACTGCTGAGTCATTCTGAGCAGATCCAGGCACTGCATCTTCAGGAAAAAGTATTAGACTTGGAGAGAAAGCAGTATAGATTCACCAGAATAGTACCCAGATTCCAGGGGTTAGGATAGATTCCACAAAGCTAGCATTGTCAATATTTTCTAATCAAGCTGTTCCAAAATGTTATGAAACCCCTCTGGAGCAGGTGGGACCCTAAACCCAGGGCTTCTAGTCCAGAGGTAGGGACACTACTCACTGCACCTCCACAACCCAATGCTAGCTCCATATTCCTGAGAAAGTTAAAAGGTGATTTGATTGAAATTTTCAAAATATGGGAGATGTAAATAGGGTGACAGAGAGAAATGATTTCCGCTGGTTAGAGTCTCATACTAGCTGCAAGAGGCAAATATTTAGAGCCAAATCTTTCAGGAATGAAATAAAGAACTATTACATCACACAGAGGGTGATAGAAATCTGGAACTCTCTTGCCTAGATGGCCATTGATGTTGAATCTGAGACTGATAGATATGTGTTAGGCAGAGGTATTACAGGATATGAGGTATTACAGAAAATGAGGTATTACAGAGGTATTACAGGATATGAGATTCCATTTGAAATTAAGTCATATCAGCAATGATCTCATTGAATGATTGAATGGAATGGAGGGGCAGAGTAGCCTCCCTAAGAGTGTTCCATGTATTTTATTAACCGTTACTCTTTACAGCTCTAAGTCCTGGAAGAGACAGAACTTGTACAGCTTTAGGATTAGGGTTCTAAGATCTCAAACTGCACTGGTGCTGGAAATCCTTCCCTTTTCAAAACATTGCAGAAAGGTAAAGAAAAGGGTCCTCGTTCAATCAAGAGAAAGTCAGGACTGCAGATGCTGGAGATCAGAGTCAAAAAGTATGGCGCTGGAAAAATACAGCAGGTCAGGCAGCATCTGAGGAGCAGGAGAGTCGATGTTTTGGACATAAGCCGAAACATCAACTCTTCATCAGTAAACATCCTTGAATTGTGGGGCGGTCTGGAATTGGGTATTCTTGCACTGGTCCTGATGAACATGAGAGGACAAGGCTTTACAATGTGTTCAGCAACGTTTTCAGCAAGGCCAATGACTCATTGTTCGATACTACCAACAGCAGAGTCCGTGGCGTTTTGTATTTCACAGTTTCAGAATGTGAAACCATGAACGTGTTTTGGAATCTGAAGGTTGCTGTTTGAAGTGGCAGTACTGGTCAGGAACTCCAGGTGGCAGTGCTGAGACCAAAAAGCAGTACTGCATTGTTGTCAAATTTGTCTAAAATACAGTACTCCTCTCAAGTTGTTGGCTTTAACGATTTCAACCTAAAAACTTTAAATGCCGGACGTGGGGTGGAGGGGGTAAGGAGTAAACAATAAGTGGATAGAGCCTGGAGAGAGAGAAGAACATTGTTGCCGGTTCCTTTGTCTGTCCAATACTCCACTTTCTTTGGGCTCTATTCTCACCTAATGTCTGCTCCTTAGTACCGCACCCTATCTTCTATATGAAAAACAACCTTTTCCCAGCTACCATCAGTTCTGAGGAAGGGTCACTAGATCCGAAATGTTAACTCTGCCTTCTCTCTCCACAGATGCTGCCAGATCTGTTGAGTTATTCCTGCAATTTCTGTTTTTGCTATCTAAAGTGCAGCTAAGTGGACAAATGTCCTCTCCCTCTAGGCTCTATCCACACCTATCGAATACTCCTTACCCCCTCCCCCCGCCACCCTATCTTTTGCATCAAAAAACAATTTCTTCCTAACTAACATCTGTTCTAAGGGTCACCGGACCCGAAACTTTAACTCTGATTTCTCTCTGCAGCTGCTGCCAGACTTGCTGAGCTTTCTCAGCAATTTCTGTTTTTGTTTCTGATTTCCAGCATCCGCAGTTCTTTCAGTTTATATGACAGACTCTCATTTGCACCCAGACGGTTGAAACTCTAATAAAAGCTGCAGACTCAGTTATCAATCCGATCCAGTGTGTCTGTGATACTCCAGCCTGAATGTAGAAGCCCCTGGTCAGTAGACATCTTGAAGCTTTATGCACACTGGTCATCTGGACGATAGCAGCATAAGTAGACATTCAGCCTATCAAGTCTACATTGCCATTCAATAACATCTTGACTGATCTGATAATCCTCAACTCCACTTTTCTGCCTTTTCCCCAAAACTCTTGATTCCCTTTCTGATTAAAATCCTGCCCAGCCCAGCCTTGAATATACTTAATGACCCAGCCTAGACAGTCCTCTGTGGTAAAGAATTCCACAGATTCACTAAAACAAAACTAAAAACTGCAGATGCTGGAGATCTGAAACAAAAGCAAAAATTTGTGGGGAAACTCTGCAGGTGTGGCAGTATCTGAGGGAAGAGAGCAGAGTTCTGATGAAGAGTCACAAGACTTGAAATGTTAACTTACTGGCAATTTGTTTTTCTCCTTCCCACTTATTTTTATGTCATCTACAAACTTGGCTGTAGGAAGTTCACTTTCCTCATGAAATTCATTAAATTTATATTAGAGGAAAGTGAGAACTGCAGATGCTGGAGAGTCAGAGGTGAAAAGTATGGTGCTGGAAAAGCACAGCAGGCCAGGCAGCATCCAAGGGGCAGGAGAGTTATGTTTTGGGCATAAGCCCTTCATTAGTATATATTGTCAATAACTGTGGCCCCAGCACTGATCCCTGGGGCACTCTGCTAATTACAGGTTGCCATCCTGAAAATGCCTCCCTTATCCGAGTACTCTGCCTTCCATTAGTTAAAAGTCAGAAGTAACACAACACCAGGTAATAATCCAACAGGTTTATTTGAAATCACAGGCTTTTGGAGCGCTGCCCCTTCATCAGATGACATGCAGGGGCTAGCTCACTGTCAGATGAAAGAGTGTCGCTCTGAAAACTTGTGATTTTAAATAAACCTGTTAGACTATAACCTGGTATCGTGTGACTTTTGACCTTGTCCACCCTGGCACCACCACATCATGGCTTCCACTAGTTAGCCAATCCTCTATTCGTGCTAATATGCTACCCCTAACATTATGGGCTCTTAATAAGTGGCCTAATATGTGGTGCCTTATCAAACACTTTTCAGGTGACTAGCCCCTTGCAGAGATCAAGTTACTGTGGTTACATACATGATCCATGCATGTTGGAGAATGCAGTTGTGGGTAGTGATGGGAGAGACTCCAATTTTCTTAATACCACATGGTCAGCCCAAGAACTCTCTGAACCTTACTGGCTGCTGTTGGCCTGTGTACTGGGAGGGTGTAAAGAGTGATAATTGAACCGTTCACCTTGGTCCTAAAGTGGTCTTGGCCACTGAGTTTCTGGATCAGAGGCAGAGGTATCACCAACTGTGCCACAAGCTGCTCTTGGCTAAAGTTGTGAGGTTGAGGTACGCTAATTGTATTTTCATTTCTGCGAGTTTAAAGTATTGAGGATGTGACCTGATTTCAAATGGCTAAGGGGCAGAGTGGAGGGAAACCATTGCCTTGGATTGGTGAGTCCAGAAAGTAAGGGAAATAATTTTCAAAGTGGAGCCAGGCTAAAATCAGCAAGCTCTTGGAAGCCAGTGGAAACTTGCATTGAGTGACCCCAGAAAGAAAGGCTGCATTTGTGTAGCACCTTTCAGCACAACCAGAGGTCTTAAAGCACTTTGCATCCAATGAAATCAGTTCAATGCCTGTCACCATGGCAGCAAGTTTGTTCACAGCAAGCTCCCACAAACAGCAACGAGACAATGCCCGGGGAACCTGCTTTTGTGCCATTTATTGAGGGACTGATATTGTTCAAACATCAAGAAAGACACCCCTGTTCTTCTGCAAAATAGTGGTCTTGGGATCTCTCACATCCACCTGTGGCCCGTCTAACATCTTGTCTGAAAAAGAGAGTGAGGGCTGATGGAGAGCGACTGGGATTTTAAGTCTGAGGCGAGTAGATTCTGGGATGGGGGAAGGGTATCAAAGGAGAGCCCCCAGGTGGGAGAGTGAAGCTGGGGTATAAGTTACGGAAATGATTCAGAGGACTGAAACAGAAGCCTCTTGTTTCTGCATTCTGAACAGTAAAGGTTTGAATAACCCTTTTCATGTTGTTGAATAAATAACAACTGCATATAGTTACCCAACAAATATTGTGACGATGCTTTAACCTTGTCCCTGTTGGCAAATAGTTCTGTAGAATCTTGTAACAAATGTGTTAGTTTATATAGTTAGGGGAGGCATAAATACAACAATTTAAACCAGGACTCAACCTGTAACTATGTAAATTCTGACAAATAAATGCTGTAACTAACACATAAAACCCAAACTCACCCTGTGCTACTCAGTTATGCACAACGAACGTTAGAGCTGTCACATTGGCCCTGGTTTTATTGTATAGCTCTGAAGGCTTCAGGGCATATGCTATTTTTAAAATGACGTGTTCACAGGTGAGGGTGTCATTGCACAGAGGACTGTTAAAAGTCAATCCCCTTGATGTGGGCCTGGTGTCTCTTGAATTCTAATGTCATCACAGTGAGGTTTGAATACACAACCCTAGAACATTAACTGGGTCTATGATCCAATGAAATTACCACTAGGCCACTCCTGACCCACCCTCAACCAGAGAATCATTGCAATGTCTCCCATTCCTTTTCCTGGTTGGACTGCTGGTTTGCGATGCAGAGTGATGCCAACAGCATAGGTTCAATTCCCACGTCAGCTGAGGTTACCATGAAGGTTTCTCCTTCTCAACATCTCCCTCACCTGAGGTGCAGTAACTCTTGGGTTAAACCATCATCAGTCATGTCTCTCTAATGAGAGAGCAGCCCTAGGGTCCAGTAAGACCATGGTGACTGTATCTTTTCCTTCTGCCTCTGGTATCTTTCAAGGATTTATCCCTGGCTACCTCCTGTCTCCATCCCTGGCCCTGGACATCATTATCCAAAGACACCCATCTGTTTTCATGTATACACGCTCAGCACCCAGCTCTCCCTCCCGTCCATCTCTGTTGACCCTATCATTCTTCAGAAATTGCATTCACTACTTGTCCAACACCCAGTCCTGTATGAGGGGAAGATCAGCCATGATCATAATGAATGCCGGGGCAGACTGGCAGGGCGGAATGGCCTGCTTCTGCTCTGTGTTTCTATATTTCCTACAACCAATTTCATCTTCAGTCTCTGCCTCAAGCTCTGAATTCCATTCCTTTGCTTAATGCTGCCTCCAACCTAATGTTCACACTAAGCCTAAAACCTCCCATTTCCAACTCCATAACATCACCAGAGTCTGCCTGTCATCCAGCCCCCTGCCCTGACTGTGGATTCCCTTGTCTAATCCAACACCATTGCCATATTCAACCATTTTAACCCACTCCTGGCTACTTTCCCACATTCTATTCCTATCCTGACTCAGAGCAACTCCCATTCCCCCTACCCCACCACCACCCATGCCCACTCTCAGCATCACTGACCTACGCTTCCTCCAGATTGGGTAGCTCCTTGACTGTAAAGTTAGCCTTGTTTTCAGATTCCATCATCGCTTCACCCTTCATCTCCTCCAGCCTTATAACCCTCCAAACCTGGTCTCCCTAGCATTCCAATTCTGGCCTCTCCTACAAACGGCCATGCCTGCTGCTGCTCCAGGTTTAGCTCTGGGATTCTAAACCTTTGCATATCACATGAGTCTGAGAGATGTACAGCACGGAAGTAGACCTTTTGGCCCAACTTGTCCATGCTGACCAGATATCCCAAACTAATCTAGTCCCCTTTACCAGCACTTGGCCCATATCCCCCACAAACCCTTCCTATTCATACGACCATCCAGATGCTTTTTAGATGTTGTAATTGTACCAGGCTCCACTACTTCCTCTGGTAGCTCATTCCATACACACACCACCCTCTTTCCAAGAAATATTCTTTCCACGAGCTAGCACAACTCAGATGAGTCAAATAGCCAATTCCTAGGTCTAATTATGTTTTCAAGTATGATAAATGTAACTTTAACCTTGATACTGTATGGATTTCCTCTGTAGTTACAGATCAAACACTGTGCATCAGTACTACAACCCAGTTGTAACCTTGGCTACAGCAGCAAACACTTAGGAAAAGTTATGCAATAGTTATTGGAACTATTGCTTAGCTGTGAGTCTGTGTATCCTTTAGAGACCTACCCTATTGGGTCAACAACAGTTCCGGACAGTTGAAGCAACCCTTTCAGTATTTATTGCAATATAATGCGATCAGTTACCATCTTAGACCACAACTGAGTGTCTCGTATGGCTGTTTCCGAGGTCAGTGAAAACTACCACACTGCTGTGGGTTTGGAGTCACATGTAGGTCAGATCTGGTAAAAACAACAAGTTTTCTTCCCAAAAGGACATTTGTGATCCTGACAAACATTTGTGACAAGACAGTAATTTACTCAGCGCCAAGATATATTTGTAACTTTTTTAAATTCCAGATTATTTAATTAATCAAAATGTAATACAAAGGTGGGATTTGAGATCACTTTTCAGGTTTAGGTTTAGACATTACTAGTCATGTAAAGTAGTGTACGGGTGATATCACTGGGTCCAAAATCTAAAGACCTGGTTTAATGTTCAAATCCCACCATTCTAGTTTTGTTCCTTAAATTACTCTCTATCCTGACTTGGAAATATATCACCATGCCCACTGTTGCTGAATCAAAACCCAAAAACTCTGCCCCTATCAGCACTGTGGCAAGTCACACAACACCAAGTTATAGTTCAACAGGTTTATTTGAAATCAGAAGCTTTCAGAAAGCTATCTTTTTGTCAGGTGAAGTGGTTCGTCAAGTGACGCAGGAGCAGCGCTCCGAAAGCTTGTGATTTCAAATAAACCTGTTGGACTATAACTTGGTGTCATGTGACTTCTGACTCTGTTCAGTCCAAGCATACAGGCTCGAAGGGCTGAATGGCCTACTACTATATTTCAATCTAATGGAATTTTAAAGAGACCGGGTGGAAAAGTAACTAAAGGGAACTTCTGTGTTAGGACAGGAGTCACAGGAGATTGAATGAGAAGGTGGTTGTTGGAACAGAGTAGCAGGGAATACTACCGGGTGACAAGTGGAAACTCAAGGCAGGACCCTATGGATCCTCTTCAAGGTTATTGGCTCCTAGAGAGCCAGAGCTAACAACGATGAGATGGAACTGGATGGCTCGGATCTCAGCCGCAGAGAGACGGGCCGAATGGGCTCTGACTATGCCATAAACATTTTGAAACAGGAGATGAAACCAAAGGAGATTTAAAAGGATGGCCAGCTGTACACCCGACAGTGAAAAGGGATGACCACTAAGATATTCAAAAAAGGGGAAATAAAACAGCGGGGAAGACATTTTTCATGTTTTTCTTTCAGATGTTCAGTGTTTTTGTTATTTATTCATCAGACATGGGCATCGCTGGCTGGGCCCAGTATTTATTGCCCGTTCCTAGTTGCCCCTTGAGAAGGTGGGGGTGAGCTGCCTTCTTGAATCGCTGCAGTCCATCTGCTGTGGGTTGACCCACAATGTCCTTAGGGAGGGAATTCCAGGATTTTGACCCAGTAACAGTGAAGGGACAAAGATATATTTCCAATTCAGGACGGTGAGTGGCTTGGTGAACTTGCAGGGGGTGGTGTTCCCGTGTATCTGCTGCCCTTGTCCTTCTAGATGGAAGTGGGCATAGGTTTGGAAGGTGCTGTCTGAGGATCTTTGATGAATTTCTGCAGCGCACCTTGTGGATAACACTGCTGCTACTGAGTGTCGGTGGGGGAGGGAGTGGATGTTTGGGGATGTGGTGCCAAATCAAGTGGCTGCTTTGTCTAAGATGGTGTCTAGCTTCTTAAGTGTTGTTGGAGCTGCCCCCATCCAGGCAAGTGGGCAATATTCCAGGACACTCCTGACTTGTAGATGGTGGACTGGCTTTGAGAGGAAGTGTTTTAAATTCATTTCCACGATGTGGGTGTCACTGGCCAAGCCAGCATTTATTGCTCAGAGGGCAGATATAAGTTAACAATATTTCTGTGGGTCAGGAGTCACATGTAGGCCAGACTGAGTCAGGATGGCAGAATTCCTTCTCTGAAGGATAGTAATGAACCAGGTGGATTTTTCCAACAATCAGGAATGGTTTCATGGTCATCATTAAAGTCTTAAATCCAGATATCCATTGAGATTGATCTGGTTGGCTCCACTGTCTACCATTGGTGAGATTTGAACCCAGGACCCCAGAACACTACCTGGGACAGTAGATTACTAGCCCAGCAATCACATCACCAGGCTGTCATCTCCTCAGGAAGGGAGGGGAGTTATTAGTTTGTAGACAAGACTTTCTATTGCGTGGTTTCCTTATTCAGTCATGGGATTTGGCATCATTGGCTAGGCCAACATTTATATACAATCTCGAATTGCCCAGAGGGAAGCTAAAGTCAACCACATTGCTGTGGGGTTGGAGTTCCATGTAGACCCAGACCAGGTAAGGACAGTAGAATTCCTTCCCTAAAAGACATTAATGAACCAGATGGGTTTTTCCAACAATTAACAATGGTTTCATGGTCATCATTAGACCTTTAATTCCAAATTCTTTATTGAATTCAAATTGCACCATCTGCCGTGGCGGGATTTGAACTCATGCAGTTCCTACTCTGAATGTGACGGCTTTCTCCTGACTCTTTGCTTTCAGTTGGAGTTTTCAGTCGGACGGGTCCAGATGAACTTCTTACACTTGCTCAGCTCGGAGGCAGTCCAACACATCACCATCCACTGTCTCAATGTGCCAGTCTGGACAGATGGGAGCTCAAAAAAACCCTTCAAACAAGCTGTCAAGTTCAAGTCCTGGAACGGGTTGATGCTGGAAGCCGGAGGGCAGCTGGAACCCAAGGTGGTGGTAGACAACTGTCAGGTAAAACCCTCTCTGCCCTTCTGAATGGAACTAGAAGTGACTTTGTTGGGGTTTGAATGGGCATTTAAGGGAAATAAGCCTGCAGGGCTTATTCTTAAGGTGAATAGAGCAAGATTTGATAGGGACCTGAGGGTCAACCTATTCACGCAGTGGGTGGTGCATATGTGGAATGAGCTGCCAGAGGAAGTGGTAGGGGTGAGGTGTTGTTACAACATTTTAAAGACATTTGGACAGGTACATGAATAGAAAAAGTTTAGACGAGTACATGGCAAATGCAGGCAACTGGGAGTTGTTCAGTTTGGGAAACGTGGTCAACGTGGACAAATTGGAGGGAAGGGTCTGTTTCCGTGCTGTATGACCCTATGTCTGTAGCTATGGGGATAAAGTTGGAATGGCAGGAAATGGAGACAAAAGCAGAACTGTTATGGTATAGAAGGAAACCATTCAGCCCATCGTGTCTACGCCTGTACCTCAAAATGCGACAGCCCTCTTCTGCTTTCAGCCCATGCCTTTGCACATTATTTCTGCTGAAATAACCATCCAGTGCCCTTCTTGAATGCCTCAATTGAAGCTGTGTCCATTACATCTCAAGGCAGTGCATTCCAGATCTACCCACTCACTGAGTGAAAGGAATAGGTCACCATACAGAGAGCTGGAATGTACTTGATGGACCGAATGGCCTCCTTCTCTGTGATAAATGCCTTGGTTGACTCCGAGTACAGATCACTGAAAGAAATCCAAGAGTTCTTTTATTTGTTCACATTCACTTAATTGGCCAACGGATTCACAGTAAGGGAGAGTGTTAACATTCCAAACGGCCTCAGACTTTTTCCATCCAAGCTGGGAGAACTTAGGAAAATAGAGTCAGAGAAATGTACAGCATCCAACTCATCCATGCTGACCAGATATCCTAAATTAATCTAATGCCATTTGTCAGCACTTGGCCCATATCCCTCCAAACCCTTCCTATTCATATACCCATCCAGATGCCTTTTAAATGTTGTAATTGGACCAGCTTCCACCACATCCTCTGGCAGCTCATTCTATACACACACCACCCTCTGTGTGAAAAAGTTGCCTTTTAGGTCCCTTTTATATCTTTCCCCTCTCACCCTAAACCTATGCCCTCTAGTTCAGGACTCCCCCACCCCAGGGAAAAGACCTTCTCTATTTACCATATCCATGTCCCTCATGATTTTATAAACCTCTATAAGGTCACCCCTCATACTCCGACGCTCCAGGGAAAACAGCCCCAGCCTGTTCAGCCTTTCTGTGTAGCTCAAATCCTCCAACCCTGGCAACATCCTTGTAAGTCTTTGCTGCACCCTTTCAAGTTTCACAACATCATGACGGCTGTCAAACAAATGCAGAGCCTGGGAAAGGTGGGGAGTGTGGAGAAGAGTGAAGAGGGAAGGTTGATGGATGGGAGGCATGGCTACACAGGCTTAATGGCGACAGAGAAGAAAACACAAAAACAATGAGCTTTTCTTTGGCCTTTTTCACCTTGGAACATCTCGAGATGCTTCACAGGGTCAGCGCTGTGTTCCAGTTTAACACTGAGCCACTTACAAAGCCATTAGACCAGAAGCTCAGTCAAAGAAGTCATTTTTAAAAGAACATAGAACCCCTACAGTGTGGAAGCAGGCCATTCAGCCCACACTGACCTTCCAAAGAACTTCACTCAAGTTGCTCCCCCACACCCTATATTTCCCATGGCTAGCCTGCAAAACCATGGGCAATCTCCCACAGCCAGTCTACCCGGACTTGCACTTCTTTGGACAGTGGGAGGAAACCCACACAGACACAGGGAGAATGTGCAAACTCCACACTGAGAGTCACCTGAGGGTGGAATTAAACCCAGGTCCGAGGCGCTGCGAGTCAGCAGTGCTAACCACTGCACTACTGTGCTGTCGATCTCAGAGCAGAGAAAGGGAGGGGTGTGGGGGAGGGTTTGAAGTGAATTTTCTAAATTTCCGCAAGCCCATGGCTTTGGTGCTTCCTATCGTAGATGTAAGTAAAACGTGCTGACAGTTCTTGTTTTCATTGGTGTTGGTTTTCAGATAAAAGATGGACGATGGCACCAGACACACTTCCTGTTTCACACCCAGGATCCCAATCAGTTGCCGATAGTTGGTATTTATAACTTACCACAACCAAAGCCTGGACTACATTACCACCTTGAGGTTGGGCCTGTCTGCTTTCTCTGAGACAACAGATTGACCATCTTTAACCCACATCAGAGCATAGTTATCCTTTACTGTGTATTCAAATAAAACTCAAGGAATTGCTGACATGATGTGTGGGAATATCACATTACCCATCAGAGAAGGCTACGCAATAGCTTTCTTTAAAATCAGAAAAAAAAACTGTAAAGAGACATTAAGAGGACCTGTTTCGTGGGGAAGAATTTAGCCTAAAGCAACTAAAATTGAAGGTTTTCACCCTTTAGCCTAAGAGTCTGTAGGCTGCTGTGTATGAAGGAATGGATCGAAGTGAGTTGCAGAAGATCCATTTTAAAAAGACAGAGAGAGAGAGAAAGGGGGGAAAATAACAAATTGATTTGTAGTGGCTTAGCCAGCATTCTGTTCAGCAGTCCCAAGTTATGGGATACTCAGAAACGTTGATTGCATGTAGTCGATAGAGCTGGTGACCTGCATTGTCTACTAAGCAATCTCCAATGTGCAATAGTAAAGGGAGAAACTAGAGGAACTATCAAGGGTTGATAAAATTTCCGAAATCCATGACACTTCATCTGAAGTGTGAATGATTCCAATGTTTAGCTCTCAGCCACCAAACGCCTGAACTAATTGGTCAGTCCCGGGCATGGTGAAACCAAGTGATAAAGGAGGTTGGGTCCAGTTTCCTAGTGATTATGACATGGTGCTAGTAGGATGAACTTCGTGGGGTGATTTTTTTTCTACCTCTCATTGTCTGGAATTGGTGCTCACGTTCTTGTGTTTTATTGTCGATATCCACATGTCGTTTTCGAATCACTGGTGCTATGTAATTACCACGAGGGTGGTGGGGGCAAGGGGGAGTTGTCCAGGGTGGGGGGGAATAGGGATGTGAATGGGAGGGTCAATGTTTTGAGAGTGTGCGCCCCTCCCACTGACACCTGCAAAGGAAACCTTAAGTACGACAGTAATTGTTAAGTTAATGATGTCTAGAGTGCCTTTAATATTTGAAGAGATTATTTAATTGTGCTTCAGAGAGGTTCCAAACCCTACTGTTCCTGAGTGCCTGAGTGACCAATATTTGTTTCTAAAATAAAACGAAGGAAGGGAGTTGAGGAAATCGCTGAGAGTTTTTGCTGTTTTGTCGTTTGTTATCTTTGTTTTACTCTGTCCTGAACGCTTTTGTACAAAGTTGCCCCAAAAGCTGTAATTAATATTTAGAGAAGCTTTTAATAATTAAAGAAACCTGAGTCTTTCCTGAAACAAAGATAGATTTTTTTTGCATCTTCTCCGCACATTGTGTACAATGTTTCTGTTGTATACAGTGTGTCAATATTTTACAATCTGCTATTTAATGTTATTTAAATATTTTTAAAACTTCGGTCTAAAGGAGGAACCATTGCCTGGTCCCAACACAGATGTCTATGTTTTGAAATAGACTGGTCCTTTGTGTGTAGCAGGTGTAAAGATGTTGCTTCAACACCCAACTGGTCTTGGAGAATAATGTAGAGTTCTTTCTGTTTATGCTTGTCTATTGTGTAAATTTGGTGCGTTGAAGAGAATATTTCAGTGTTTCAAATCTAAAGATATGCAGAGTCTAAATGTACTGTTTAGGAAAATGCTTTAAGCGCTTTTTAATTCTTGAATTTTTTTTTACTTTGAAGGAAATATGTGAAAAATCTAGAATTCTAATACATTATTTTAAATTTATTGCATTTTTTAAACAAAAATCTAAGAATACAGTTGAAAAAAGCCAGCCATCAGAATACCTCATACATTTTGGTTCCATTCTGAATACATTTCAGCTTTGTTTATTTTTATTTTCTTTTGTTTAAAGTTTGTTTTTTACTTCATTTTTGGATTTTTTTTCCATCTATTCCATTTGCTTTTTTTTCTGTGTGTGTGTCTGTTGCTATAGAAACAGAGTAGCCATAAAATGGCCATCCGCAGACGTCAGTATCATAATTGCCTTAGCCACAGAGGTTTAAACGTTCTGTGCAGAATTCACTATTTAGCTGTGAATTATCTTACTCAGCCTTTGCTAGCCTTGATGGGGCTAAGACTCTTCCATTGTTTGAAATTAAAAGTTTCTGAAATGTTACTGAAATAAATATTTCAAACTGAAGCAACGAAACCTGGCGTGAACATTTTGTGTATTATTCAAGAAGCATACAGACATCAGAAGTGGGAGTGGGCCAATCAGCTCTCCAGGTTACCAGGAGAGTGGGCATTGAGAAATATTTCCGTCACGGTCGAACGGCAGAGCAGAATCAATGGGCTGAAGGGCCTCTCATTCTGGTCCTATATCTTATGATTAAGCCTGTCTCAATATTCAATAAGATCTGCCCCAGACCTCGACTTCTCTTTCTTGTCAGCTCATGGTAGCCCTCACCTCCTCAATATGTCAAAAATCAATCTACCACCCAACTTCGGTCCAACTCCTTCATACCGACCAGATATCCCAACTCAATCTAATCCCACTTGCCAGCACCCGGCCCATATCCCTCTAAACCCTTCCTATTCATATACCCATCCAGATGCCTTTTCAATGTTGCAATTGTACCAGTCTCCACCACTTCCTCTGACAGTTCATTCCATACACACACCCCACCCTCTGTGTGAAAACGTTGCCCCTTAGGTCCCTTGTAAATCTTTCACCTCTCACCCTACACCTACGCCCCTCTAGTTCTGGACTCCCCCATCCCAGGGAAAAGACCTTGTCTATTTACTCTATCCATGCCCCTCATGATTTTATAAACCTCTTTAAGGACACCCCTGAGCCTCTGATGTTCCAGGGAAAACTGCCCCAGTCTATTCACTCTCTCCCTGTAGCTCAAACTCTACAGCCCTGGCAACATCCTTGTAAATCTTTTCTGCACCCTTTCAAGTTTTACAACATCTTTCTTCAAATGCATTCAGTGATCTAACCTACACAGCTCTCTGGGCTGGAAAAGTCAAGGTAATCACTACCAAACTGAAGTAATTACTTTGTTCCTTAGTTTTAAATTATTCTGTCACAACATCCCTTCGTCCAGGATTCCCCACCTTCTCAACATCTACCCTGTCAGTCATTAGAAACAGCAGAGTCATATGTTTTAATCACATCACTACATTTTCACATTCTGAATTGTTTAAATTATTCATTCGTTGGATATAGTCAGCGTTTATTGCCCATCCCTAAATGCCCAGAGGGTATTAAGAGTCAAGCACATCACTATGTCAGGTATAGACAGGATAGATCGAGTGAATCCTTAGAAGAGTATAAAGGCAGTAGGCGTATACTGAAGAGGGATATCAGGAGGGCAGAAAGGGGACATGAAATAGCTTTGGCAAATAGAATTAAGGAGAATCCTAAGAGTCTTTACAAATATATCAAGGACAAAAGGGTAACTAGGGAGAGAATAGGGCCCCTCAAAGATCAGCAAGGTGGCCTTTGCATGGAGCTGCAGAAAATGGGGGAGATATTAAACGAGTATTGTGCATCAGTATTTACTGTGGAAAAGGATATGGAAGATATAGATTGTAGGGAAATAGATGGTGACGTCTTGCAGCTGGATGTCTTGAAACGCATGAAGGTGGATAAATCCCTAGGACCTGATCAGGTGTACCCTAGATCTCTGTGAGAAGCTAGGGAAGTGATTGTTGGGGCCCTTGCTGAGATATTGGTATCATCGATAGTTACAGGTGAGGTGCCGGAAGATTGAAGGTTAGCTAACGTGGTGCCACTGTTTAAGAAGGGTGGTAAGGACAAGCCAGGGAACTATAGACCAGTGAGCCTGACGTTGGTGGTGGGCAAGTTGTTGGAGGGAGTCCTGAGAGACAGGATGTACATGTATTTGGAAAGGCAAGGACTGATTCGGGATAGTCAACATGGCTTTGTCCGTGGGAAATCATGTCTCACAAACTTGATTGAGGTTTTTGAGGAAGTAACAAAGAGGATTGATGAGGGCAGAGTGGTAGATGTGATCTATATGGACTTCAGTAAGATGTCCAACAAGATTCCCCATGGGAGACTGGTTAGCAAGGTTGGATCTCACAGAATATAGGGAGAACTAGCCATTTGGATACAGAACTGGCTCGAAGATAGAAGACAGAGGGAGGTGGTGGAGGGTTATTTTTCAGACTGGAGGCCATTGACCAGTGGAGTGCCACAAGAGGTACAGTTAGTAAGTTTGCAGATGACACCAAAATCGGAGGTGTAGTGGACAGCGAAGAAGGTTACCTCAGATTACAACAGGATCTTGACCAGATGGGCCAATGGGCTGAGAAGTGGCAGATGGAGTTTAATTTAGATAAATGCGAAGTGCTGCATTTTGGGAAAGCAAATCTTAGCAGGACTTATATACTTAATGGTAAGGTCCTAGGAAGTGTTGCTGAACAAAGAGACCTTGGAGTGCAGTTTCATAGCTCCTTGAAAGTGGAGTCGCTGGTGGATAGGATAGTGAAGGCAGCGTTTGGTATGCTTTCCTTAATTGGTCAGAGTATTGAGTACAGGAGCTGGGAGGTCATGTTGCGGCTGTACAGGACATTGGTTAGGCCACTCAGCACTGGCTACACACTCAGCACTGGCTACACTCCGGACACTGGCTACACACCCAGCACTGACTAAACACGCAGCACTGGCTACACACTTCAGCACTGGCTACACTCCGGACACTGGCTACACACCCAGCAGTGGCTACACACTCAGCACTGGCTACACACACAGCACTGGCAACATACCCAGTACTGACTACACATGCAGCACTGGCTACACACCCAGCACTGGCTACACTCCTGGCACTGGCTACACACCCAGCACTGGCTACACTCCTGGCACTGGCTACACACCCGGCACTGGCTACACACCCAGCACTGACTAGACACCCAGCACTGGCTACACACCCAGCACTGGCTAGACACCCAGCACTGGCTACACACCCAGCACTGGCTAGACACCCAGCACTGACTAGACACCCAGCACTGGCTACACACCCAGCACTGACTACTCACCTGGCACTGGCTACACACCTGGCACTGGCTACACACCCAGCACTGACTAGACACCCAGCACTGGCT
The DNA here is from genome assembly GCF_020745735.1 of Hemiscyllium ocellatum. Classification (NCBI taxonomy): domain Eukaryota; kingdom Metazoa; phylum Chordata; class Chondrichthyes; order Orectolobiformes; family Hemiscylliidae; genus Hemiscyllium; species Hemiscyllium ocellatum. The sequence continues at coordinate 60,701,993 of NC_083421.1, forward strand.
ACACACCCGGCACTGACTAGACACCCAGCACTGACTAGACACCCAGCACTGGCTACACACCCAGCACTGGCTACGCACTTAGCATTGGCTACACACCCAGCACTAGCTACACACCTGGCACTGGCTACACACCCGGCACTGACTAGACACCCAGTACTGGCTACGCACCCAGCACTGACTAGACACTTGGCACTGGCTACACACCTGGCAATGACTAGATAACCAGTACTGGCTACACACCCAGCACTGACTACACACTCGGCCCTGGCTACACACTCAGCACTGGCTACACACCTGGCACTGGCTACACACTCAGCACTGGCTACACACCCGGCACTGGCTACACACTCAGCACTGGCTACACACCCGGCGCTGGCTACACACTCAGCACTGGCTACACACCCGGGCACTGGCTACAGACCCAGCACTGGTGACATAACCAGTACTGGCTACACCAATCAACCCCATCGCCCCGTGGCCCAACATTTCAACTCCCCCTCCCACTCTGCCTGGGCCTCCTCCATCGCCGCTCCCTCACCACCCAATGCCTGGAGAAAGAACCTCATCTTCTGCCTCGGAACACTTCAACCCCAGGGCATTAATGTGGACTTCACCAGTTTCCTCATTTCCCTTCCCCCCCACATTACCCCAGTTCCAACCTTCCAGCTCAGCACCATCCTCATGACCTGTCCTACCTCCCAATCTTCCCTCTCACCCCCACCTATCCTCTCCACCCTCCTCTCTGACCTGTCACCCCCATCCCCACCTCCATCCATCTATTGTACTCTTTGCCACCGTCTCCCCAGTCCCACCCCCCCCCCCCCCCCCCACCCCCATTATCTCTCCACCCTGGAGGCTCCCTGCCTCCATTCCTGATGAAGGGCTTTTGGCCGAAACGTTGATTCTCCTGGTCCTTGGATGCTGCCTGACCTGCTGTGCTTTTCCAGCACCACACTCTGATTTCAACTCTGGCTACTCACTCAGCACTGGCTAAACATCCGGCACTGGCTATATACCTGGCACCGGCAACACACCTGGCACTGGCAACACACCCGGCACTGGCTATATACCCGGCACTGGCAACACACCTGGCACTGGCTACACGCCCGGCACTGGCTACATACCCGGCACCAACAACACACCTGGCACTGGCAACACACCCGGCACTGGCTGCACACTCAACATTGGCTACAGGCACTGGCTACACACCTGGTACTGGCTACACACTCAGCACTGGCTATACACCCCGCACTGGCTACACACTCAGCAGTGGCTATACACCCAGCACTGGCTACACACTCAGCACTGGCTATACACCCAGCACTGGCTACACACTCAGCACTGGCTATACACCCAGCACTGGCTACACACTCAGCACGGGCTACACACCCGGCACTGGCTACACACGCAACATTGGCTACAGGCACTGGCTACACATCCAGCACTGGCTACTCACTCAGCACTGGCTACACACTTAGCACTAGCTACGCATCTGGCACTGGCTACGCACTCAGCACTGGCTACACACCCAGCACTGGCTACACACCCAGCACTGGCTACACACTCAGCGCTGGCTACACACCCAGCACTGGCTGCACACCCGGAACTCGCTACACTACATCCAGAACTGGCTACAGACTCAGCACTGGCAACCCCCCACTCATTTATGTCTCCATCCGGGGCTAATCACTGGCACACTGTGAGGGATCATATACAAAACCATAATAATGTGCAAATGTCATGAAGCGATAATCCAGAGGCTTGGCTGAATGCTCCAGGAACTTGGTTCAGCTCCCCTATAAGCAGCTAGTGCGGGCTAAATCCAGTTATTAAAGAAAGAACTGACAATGGCATGCACTGGTGACTGTGAAATCACTGCTAATTGTCATAAAAACCCATTCGGGTCACTAAACGAAGGCACTCCCTCAGCACTGACCCTCTGACAGTGCGGCGCTCCCTCAGCACTGACCCTCCGACAGTGCGACACTCCCTCAGCATTGACCCTCCGACAGTGCGGTACTCCCTCAGCACTGACCTCTGACAGTACGACACTCCCTCAGCACTGACCCTTTGACAGTGCCCACTCTCTCAGCACTGACCCTTCCATAGTGCCCATTCCCTTAGCACTGACCCTCCAACAGTGCCCACTCCCTCAGCACTGACCCTCTGACAGTACAGCACTCCCTCAGCACTGACCCTCCAACAGCGCCCACTCCCTCAGTGCTGACCCTCCGACAGTGCCCACTCCCTCAGCACTGACCCTCTGACAGTGCGGCACTCCCTCGGTACTGACCCTCTGACAGTGCGGGACTCCCTCAGCACTGACCCTCTGACAGTGCGGGACTCCCTCAGCACTGACCCTCTGACAGTGCGGGACTCCCTCAGCACTGACCCTCTGACAGTGCGGCACTCCCTCAGTGCTGCAGTGGGGGGTTTGTAGTGAGGTGTGTGAGTGTGTAACTGTTTAAGGCCAGACCCAAGGACACGGTACAGTCAGTTCCCAGAGCTGCTCAGAACATCATGTAATCGCTCAGGATGAAACTTTCCCAGTCTGCTATGTTGTTGTTTTTGGTGACTGTGTGTCTGTGAGTGTTGCAATTGGTTATGGTACATATTCAACAAGATTTCCCCACATCTCGGCAGGAAAGACCCATCCTGTCATTTACCAGAAACACCGTCAGTGCTTCGTCGGCAGTGAGCAGGAACTTTCTCTATAAATACTCCCTCTGCTCCCGACTCCTGACTCCTACAACAACAACAGCAGTCAACAAAAGCAAATCCAGGAGCAGAAATGTCGGTCTACCCCACGTTGATCATCCTCGCAGCCAGTCTAGTGGGATCGTTCTGTGCCCCACCACAGACCTGCAAGATGCTGAAACCCAGAAAGATTGAGCTGACAAGCCCCACGGTAAGTGGGAGAGGGCACAGGGCACACTGGTACCCCGCAGCTTTCATCTGAGGAGAAAGGGGCAGACCTGCATTCACATAGCACCCTCTCACTGCCTTGGGACACCTCATTCCCTCTCCACAAGACTTTGGGTTTGCAGCCAATGAGCTGTTTTCTGAAGGGTGGCGAGTGAGGTTTGGGAGTGCAGGTAATGCAGCTGCTGGGCTGGGCACAGCAAGATCCCACAGGCAACAATGTGAGAATCTAGAAAACGATTCACTTTCGGAGTGATAACCGGTTCATCCGAACCACGGGCTTCACACCAAGACCCAGGAAAGGTTCAGTGGGATCCTGCAGGCAGTGTCACATTGATCAGTGCTGACCCTCCGACAGTGCCCACTCCCCCAGCACTGACCCTCTGACAGTGCGGCACTCCCTCAGCACTGACCCTTCGACAGTGCAGCACTCCCTCAGCACTGACCCTTCGACAGTGCGGCACTCCCTCAGCACTGACCCTCTGGCAGTGCGGCACTCCCTCAGCACTGACCCTTCGACAGTGCAGCACTCCCTCAGCACTGACCTTCCAACAGTGCGGCACTCCCTCAGCACTGACCCTCCGACAGTGTGGCACTCATTCAGCACTGATCCTCCGACAGTGCCCACTCCCTCAGCACTGACCCTCCGACAATGCGGCGCTTCCTCAGCACTGACCCTCCGACAGTGCGGCACTCCCTCAGCACTGACTCTCCGACAGTGTGGTACTCCCTCAGCACTGACTCTCCGACAGTGTGCCGCTCCCTCAGCACTGACCCTCTGACAGTGTACCGCTCCCTCAGCACTGACCCTCCGACAGTGCAGCACTCCCTCAGCACTGACCCTCCAATAGTGCAGCACTCCCTCAGCACTGACCCTCCGACAGTGTACCACTCCCTCAGCACTGACCCTCCGACAGTGCAGCACTCCCTCAGCACTGACCCTCCGACAGTGTACCACTCCCTCAGCACTGACCCTCTAACAGTGCAGCACTCCCTCAGCACTGACCCTCCGACAGTGTGGCGTTGCCTCAGCAATGACCCTCCAACAGTGTACCACTCCCTCAGCACTGACCCTCTGACAGTGTGGCGTTCCCTCAGCACTGACCCTCCGATCTCTCATCTCACCAGCAGCCACATCCTGAGGATCAGTAGCCACCATTTCTATCATCTCTAGGGAGATGCCACCACCAGACCCACACATTCCCTCCCCTCCCTTGTCCGCCTTCCACAGGGACTATTCACCCCAATCCTCTCCTCCTTCAGTCCCAACATCCCCCCATCTCCCCACCCTCATGGTGGCCCCACTGAAGGTATTATACTTGTCCATTTACCTCCTCAATATCCAAGGGCCCAAACATACCTTCCAGATGAAGCAGCACTTTACCTGCACTTCTCACAATCTAGTCTACTGCACTTGCTTACCACAATGTGGTCTCCTCTGCTTTGGGGAAACCTACGTTCTGCCCATAAAAATGACACTGAGCTTTCAGTTGCCTGCCACTTTAACACAACACCCTGTTCCCAGCCAACATCTCTATGTCTCAGGCTTGCTCCAGTGTTCCAGTGAAGCTCAGCACAAACTGGAAAAACAGCACCTCATTTCCTGCTTGGAAACTCTGCTGTCTCTGGACTCAATATCGAGTTCAACAATTTTGGGGCTTGTGAGATCTTCTACCATGTCCTTACCCCAACCCCACAGACCAAGCCTTGTTATCACATGGGCTGCCATTACACACAGCCCATTGTCAGCTCCTCGCAGTCTCCATTAACAGCCAATTCCCCTCCCATCCAGACCGTTACCTGCTCCTTTGTCCAAATTCTCCCTGTTTTGCCTCTATCCCCACTGATTGTTCACTCCTTACTCCTTTCCCCCTCCAAACCCAGTCTTCTGCACAAATCCAATTTTTTTTCCTTGAACCATCAGTTATGAGGAAGGCTGTCTGATTCCTCTCCAGCTCCCAGACCTGCTGAGTGCTCCCAGCATATTTCAGTTTTTGTTGATTGGGCAATTCTCATTTTTGCAAGCAGTCATTATCGGAGCGTTGCAGATCTCCGTTCTCAGGCCTCAGTAATGCCCCAGCGATAGCAATGATGTGGGTGAGGGCAGTCACTGTATTCTCACCTGATTTGTTGTCTGTACAAAGACGTGAAGCAAAGTGAGCTGTGGGGAGGCTACAAAGAGACGATGAAGGAATATCGAGGGAATATTGATTGGTGAAGTGAGTGGGCAGTAACTGGGTGATGGGGTACATTGTGGGAATTTGTGAGGTTGTCCACATTTTTAAGAAGAGTAGACAAGCTGTGTAACTGATGTTTATGTCAGGAGGCAGTGGAATGTTACACCCAAACATTGGGAACGGGGCCATTCAGCCCTTCCAACCTGCTCCGCCATTCAATATGATCACGGCTGATCCTCAAACTCAACGTCCTGCCCCTGAAACTTACTCCAAACACTTTGAGCCCTTTAGCCCCAAAGCTAAAGTGCAGAGGGATCTGGGTGTCTTTGTACATGAGTCACAAAAGGTTAGAGTGCACCTACAGCCAATCATTGGGATGTTCCAGTAGAACGTGAGGAAGGGATTGAAGTGAAGGTACAGAAGTCATGTTGCAAAAAAAAAATTCCGAGGATCCCCAAAAGCCAGGCATAATGGCCCTCCCACCCAGATCAAGCACCCCCCCCCCCCACCTCTCCCATGGGGAATCCACTCTAACCTGTACATCTCTGGGTCATGGGAGGAAACCAGAGCACCCAGAGGGAGACACAGGGAGAATGTGCAAAGTCCACAGAGACAGTCACCCGAGGGTGGAATTGAACCCGGGTCCCTAGTGTTCTGAGGCAGTGGTGCTAACCACTGAGCCACTGTGCCACCCCAAAGCTGATGGGACCTCACCTAGGCTATTGTGTTGGAATCTGTCTTCCTTACTTGATGAATAGATACTTAATGACTTCTGAGCTCACACAGCTGGTCCCTGGGTGAAGAGATTTGTTTATGAGCAAACATTGAACAGTTTGGGCCTGTACTCATTGAAGAAGGAGGAGAGGTGACTGGATTGAAGTATACTAGATTCCAAAGAGGCATGACAGCGCCAATGCTGAGAGGAGGTGAGCCCAGTTCAGTTCCTGCACTGGCTGAGGTTACTATAAAGGACTCTCCTCCCACCTGAGAAGTGGTGACCCTGAGGGTAAAGCCCCCACCTGGGGTTGAGGAGGCTGGAGACAGAATGCAAACTTTCCCCTTGAATAGGTATTCTTGCAAATTGTCCTGAAGAGTGCAAGTCGCAAAGTTCCACCAAAAATGAGTCATTTATCAGCAATACTAAACGCCTGATGGACTATTTGGGACAGTTGTGTGGTTTCCGTGAGACTAGCTTCTAATTCCAGACATTTTATCGAATTAAATATTTGCTCCAAAGTGGATTTTGACGCCAGTTCTCTAAAATATTAAAATAAAATAAAGATTAAAGATATTAAGGAATAAATAAAGAAAAGGCAAAGAATACCAATTTAAACTTCTCAAGTAAAAGCAGAAATTGCTGGAGAAACTCAGCAGGTCTGGCAGCATCTGTGGAGACAGAAACAGTGTCAATGTTTCAGGCCCAGTAACCCTTCCTCAGAACTGTTCTCGTCAACACCCCACTCAGTGTTTATCTCCCTCTCGGCTTGTCATCAGCAATCCCTTTGTTTGACCATCCTTCCTCTCTCTCTCAGCATCATCTCCACAGATTCTCTACAGGCCTTCACCTCCATACCCCAACCCCACCCCACCCCCACCTCTCCCCCACCCCACCCCCACCCCACTCAGGGTTAGAGGTAGTGTCAGAGTCAGCGTTAGGGTCAGAGACAGGGTTAGGGTCAGGTTTAGGGTTTTGCTTAAGATTAGAGTCAGGGTTAGGGCTAGGGTCAGGGTTAGGGTTAGGGTCAGGGTTAGAGTCAGAGTCAGGGTTAGAGTCAGGGTTAGGGTCAGGGTTAGGGTTAGGATTAGGGTCAGGGTTAGAGTCAGGATCAGGGTTAGCATTAGGGTTAGGGTCAGGGTTAGGATGAGAGTCAGGGTTAGGGTTAGTGTTAAGGTTAGGGTTAGGTTCAGGGTTAGGTTAGGGTCAGGGTTAGGGTCAGGTTCAGGTTACGGTTAGGGTTAGGGTTAGGATTAGGGTTAGGTTATGACTATTGCTAGTGTTAGGGTTAGGGTCATGGCTAGGGTTAGGGTTAGGGTTAGAGTAAGAATTCGGGTTAGGGTTAGGGTCACCCTCACACACAGCCTTCACTCTCTAACAGCCCCCTGCTCTCTCAGAATTCACTGAGTGACTATGACAACGTTCAAGCATAGATAAGGGGGGAGTGTCACATTGGGAAAGATTCTCAGAATCACTGTCCATCATTCCAGGTGCTCTGCTCGTTTCCACCAGCAGGTGGTGCCAGCAGACCATGAACAATGTCAGATTGATGACACCTGACTTTGTTTAGCCCCCAACCCATCTCCAAAACGGACTGCCTTTCCCTCTGGTGAACACAGTGAGAGTTGTTAAACCCCCCCCTCACCCTCACATGGGACAGATTCAAGGAGCTGAGTGGCCTTGTACTGTTCAGACAGTCGATGGCAGGTTACTTGGCTGCGAGTTATTTCCAAACTCAGTCCAAATCCTGCCCTCACCCAACCCCCCACAAACACACCTGGATTAATCATCGGAGAGTTCAAAGGTGACCATAAATTCCTCAGCTTGCTGTAAATTCCGAATTGGTTGACTCACTCCATCAGGACATTAGACATAGGAGCAGAAATTAGGCCATTTGGCCCAATCTGTCTGGTCCACTATTTAATCATGGCTGATTGATTCTTCACCCTCATTCTTCCACTTTCTTGTCATAATGTTTGATCCCTCTTACAATCAAGAACTTATCTATTTCTGTTTTAAATATACTCACTGACCTGGCCTCCACAGCCTTCTGTGGCAATGAATCCCACAGATTCCACACTCTCTGGCTGAAGGAGTTCCTCCTCATCTCCATTCTAAAAGGTCTTCCCTTTACTCTAAGGCTGTGCCCTCCCATTTTCCCAACATCCACTCTGTCCAGGCCTCTCAGTATTCTGTTAATTTCAATCAGATCCCCCTCATCCTTCAAATCTCCATCGAGTACAGACCCAGAGCACTCAAACATTCCTCCCTTTGTTGGAGTTAGGCCCGAAGCCTTTACCTGTTTCCAGATGGCTAAGTGACTCATGTCCCACATTGATATGGCCAAAATCCCCCTCCACCCACCCTCCTCAGTTTGCAGTGACCACTTGGCTGAGGACCAATCGGGGTGGACAAGGCCCTAATCCGAGAGCAAGTTGATCCAACAACCACTCGATGGTCGGGGGACGTTAGTGCACATTTGACAGCAGACAGCTTTGGTTCCTTTACCACTTTACCACCCGGCCCAGAGGCATGTGCTAATTGAAATGCCCCACCTAAGTTCAGTGAAGACGACACCAGCCTGGGATCTTCCTGTGCTGTGCTGTGTGACTCAGTACTATGTCACGGGGAGTATTGAACAATACGAGCTGTTGGGAGGGCAGCAACCTCCTTTATTCGCTGACTGGGCCAGCATTTAGTACCCATCCCTAATTGCCCAGAGGGCAGTTAGGAGTCAACCACATTGTTGTGAGTCTGGAGTCACATGTAGGCCAGACCAGGTAAGGATGGCAGCCTCCTTTCCGAAAGGACATTAGTGACCCAGATGGGCTCCATTTGGTTACCTCCACTGATCCTCCACCAGCCACAGATATCTGGTCGGCATGGATGGGTTGGACCGAAGGGTCTGTTTCTGTGCTGTACATCTCTATGACTGTGTGAGTGTATGGACTGTGTGAGTGTATGGACTGTGTGAGTGTATGGACTGTGCCACCTGGGAGGGGAGTTGAAGCAGGAAGCCTCACAATCTTTATAAAATGATTGGATGAGCATGCGCTACATCATGATATTCAAGGCTTTGGGTCTCGTGCCACAAAGTGTAAGGTTAGCTTTGACAGTACAGACTCAGGAGGCTGAATGGCCTCCTCTACATTGTATCACTTAAAAATATTCAAATACTCTCTTCAGGAAGAGTTTCAAAGTTGGGAGAAATATTTTACCCCATCTCTGTCTCTCGGGGTAACCTTGTATATTTAGGTAGAGGTTCCAATATTGTCCCATTGAAGGAAGTATCCTCTCCATGTCCACACTGTCAATCCCCTTCAATGCTGTATGCGTCATCTCTCACTCTCCCAAACCCAGGTGGGTATAAACCAAATGTGTCCAACCTTTCCTCATTACACATCCAACTCATTCAGGCTTCAGCCTGTGTACTCGGTCTCTGACCTGCTTCCAAATACATTTCTGATGAAGGGCTTATGCTCGAAACGTCGAATTCTCTATTCCTGAGATGCTGCCTAACCTGCTGTGCTTTGACCAGCAACACATTTGCAGCTCCAAATACATTTATCCTTGCTCCCTTAGGTAAGGAGACCAATTAACTCCACTGTACTCTAGGTGTGGTCTCACCTACACTCTGTAGGGCAGGGAACAGTGGTGCAATGGATAACGGATCAGGTTCAGCTGCTACCTGACTCGAGTGAAACTTGCAACTTCGGGACGGCACAGTGACTCAGTGGTTAGCGCCGCTGCCTCCCAGTGCCAGGGACCCAGGTCTGATTCCAGCCTCGGGTGACTGTCTGTGTGGAGTTTGCACATTCTCCCCGTGTCTGTGGGGCGTTTCCTCCCACAGTCCAAAGGTGTGCAAGTTTGGGTGGATTAGCCATGAAAAGATTGCCCCATAGTGTCCAGAAATGTGCAGGGTGGGTTAGCCATGGGGAGTGTGGGTTACAGGGTAAGGGGCAGAGAATCCCTACAGTGTGGAAACAGGCCATTCGGCCCAATAAATCCACACTGGCCCTCCAAAGAGTGACCCAGTCCCCAACCCTATTACTTTACATTTCCCCTGACTAATGCACCTAGCCTATACGTCCCTGAATACTATGGACAATTTCCCATTGCCAATCCACCCTAACCTGCATGTCTTTGGACTGTGGGAGGAAACCGGAGTACCCAGAGGAAACCCACACAGACACGGGGAGGATGTGCATACTCCACACTGGCAGTCACCCGAGGCTGGGATTGAACCTGGGTCCCTGGCGCTGTGAGGCAGCAGTGCTAACCACTGAGCCTCAATGGTCAGTGATGACTTGATGAGCCAAACGGTCCGCTTCCCCACTGTGAGGATTTTGTTTAGTGGAATCGTAACCTTTCCACTTTTCTGTGCGACACGCCCTGTGTGTTCTTGAAGGGAAACACTGAGGTATCTTCCCCACGTAACGTTCCTTCTTATCCCTCTTCATTACTGACAGTTCACAGGAAAGTGGTACCTCCTCCGCTGGGCAACCCAGTATGAGCCATACCGCCAGGAATTCGGTCAAGTGGACAACACCTTTATCCTGATCAGCCCCGTTGTCCAAATGAACAAAACGTTGATAAAAGGCTACATGAGAATGTAAGACCATTTTATATTCCCCTCCTTTGACAGTGGTTTGGTTTCTCATTGCTGCTGGAGGGACTGAGATCTACAAGTCAGCAGGAACAGGAGGAGGCCATTCAACCCATTGAGCAATGCTAAGAAACAAAGCGTAGGCCATTCAGCGCTTCAAGGTCTGCTCCACCATTCAAATATAAGTTCATAAGATACAGGAGTCTGGATTAGAATGGTGCTGGAAAAGCACAGCCGGTCAGGCAGCATCCAAACAGCTGGATAATCGACATTTCCTGCAAAATCCCTTCATCAGGAATGAAGGCAGGGAGCCTCCAGGGTGGAGGGATAAATGGGAGGTGGGGTTGGGGTGGGGAAAAGGTAGCAAAGAGTACAGTAGGTGGATGGGGGTGGGACTAAAGGTGATAGGTCAGAGAGGAGGGTGGAGCAGATAGGTGGTAAGGAAGATTGGCAGGTAGGACAGGCCATGAGGATGGTGCTGAGCTGGAAGGTTGGACTGAGCAGAATTGGGCCATTCGGCCCATCGAGTCTGCTCTGCCATTCGATCATGGCTGATATGCTCCTCACTCCCATTTTCCTGCCTTCTCCCCATACCCCTTCAACCCATTACCAATTAAACATCAGTCAAACTCCTCCTTAAATTTACTCACTGTCCCAGCATCCACCGCATTTTGAGGTAGCGAATTCCATAGATTCACAACTCTTTGGGGGAAGTAGTCTCTCCTCAATTCTGTTTTAAATTTGCTACCCCTTGTCCTAAGATTGTGATCTCTCGTCCTAGAATGTCCTACAAGAGGAAGCATCTGCTCCATATCTATCTTATCCATACCTTTTATCATCTTGAATGCCTCAATTTGATCTCCCCTCATTCTTCTTCATGCCAGACTGTAGGCTGAATCTCTTTAATCTCTCTTCATACAACAAACCCCACATCTCTGGAATCAATCTAGTGAACCTCCTCTGAACTGTCTCCATCTTTCCTCAAATAAGGGGACCAAAACTCCGCACAATACTCCAGGTGCAGTCTCACCAATACCCTGTGTAATCAAACCATGTATACCTTGTGATCCTCAATCAGGACATGACTGAACCAAATAGGTTTTTACAATAATACAGGGTGGTCCCTGGTTCAACATTAAGTCTAGCCTTCAGTTCCAGATTTATTAATCTAGTTTTCATCAGCAGTTGAGTTGGGGTTTGAACCCATAAGCCCAGAGGGAGAGGCTCAATGACTGACTCAGTGATGTTAACAGAATGGCGCGTGTATGAAACATTCACTATAGGGTTTGAGTCAGATGGAGAGATGAATTCAGAGAACTCTGAGTCATGTTGTGTGCAAACCCAACAAATGCTTTCTCCAGGAGAATCACACTGAGCAGAAAGAGACCATTCCGATTAGTTCCCACACTCATGTCCCTTCCCTGAAAACATCGTTGTTTCTCCTCTTCAGTCATCGATCTGATCTGATCACTTCTGAAACCACGGGAAGGAAAGTTCTGCTCTTTTTTATCAACCACCTGACGTGTTCTGTCTAGTGCCTGACCTCCCACCAGCGGAAACAATCCCCCCTATCCAGAACATTCCCAATGGTCCTACTCAACATTTCCTCAACTCTCTCTGCTCAAGAGTCAAGAATCAGCAAAAGGGTTTGTCATATAGTCGTGATGTACTACTCAATGGTAATATTGTGAGCAGTTTTGGGCCCTGTATCTAAGGAAGGATGTGCTGACATTGGAGGGGGTCCAGAGGAGGTTTACAACAATGATCCCAGGGATGAAGGGCTTGTCATTTGAGGAGCGGTTGTGGACACTGGGTCTGTACTCTCTGGAGTTTAGAAGGAATGGGGGGGTGCAGTGAGAATCCAGTTGAAACCTAAAGAATACTGAGAAGCCTGGATAGAGTGGACATGGAGAAGATGTTTCCATGAGTAGGAGAGACTAAGACACGAGGGCATAGCCTCAGAGTGAAGGGATGACCCTTTAGAACTGAGATGAGGGGGAGTTTCTTTAGCCAGAGGGTGGGGAATTTGTGGAAAGTGTTGCCACAGAAGGCAGAGAAGGTGATGTCATTGAGTAGGTTTTAGACAGAGATAGATAGGTTCTGGATGAGTAAGGGGCTCAGGGGTTATGGGGAGAAGGCAGGGGAATGGGATGGAGAAATATATCAGCCATGTTCAAATGGTGGAACAGACTTGATGGGCCGATTGGCCTAATTGTGCTCCTAGAGCTAATGGTCTGATAAACCAGTTGTTTCAGGGTCCTGAAGAGTTACCTGGATAACTCAGACCTTAGGGCGGGTTTATGAATTTGCGTCTTCTTTTGGAACGCTGCTTGATCAGGTTGTCAGATAAAATCCATCAGAAGAAAAGGAGAAGAACGCTTAAAAACACAGGCTTGGCCTCAACCATGCCGTGGGCAATTCTTGGCATTGCCCTTTAGGAAGGATATTGAAGACACAAGAGAGGGCACAAGAAAGATTAATGAGAACCAGGCTCCAGCCATCAGAGATACTGCACAGGGTGGGGATGGATTTACTGTAGAAGGTTTGTCTGGAGGTCTGATTGAGGTGTTCAATCAGAGGAGAGAGGGAGAAACTTTCCTGGTAACAGGAGATTGGGAAGCAGGGGTCAGAGACTGGAGGTGACTGGCAAAAGGAGCAGCAGTGACCCGAGTAGCTAGGGATCAGAGGGAGTCGGGAGTTGCCATCCCTGAATTGCAAAGAGGGAATATCCGAGCTCAGCGGAAAATAGGGAAGGCAAGTAGATTATTGGCCTTCAATTCCAATAGAAAGGAATATAAAAGTCGGGAGATTTTGTCAAAACTAGACAAGGAACTATTCAGGCCGTAGCTGGAATGTTGTGATCTAGTTATCGAAAGAAAGATGGAGGCAGTTCAGGTAAGCTTCACCCAGCCTGATCCCAGGGGCCGTCTTATGAGGAGGGGGGTGAGTAGTTTGGGATTGTGTGAATTAGAATATGGAGAATTGAGAGCGCCTTTATTGACACCCACAAGGTGCGAAGCAGAGTAGATGGGGTGGAGCTGTTTCCCCTCGAGGGCCAGAGGGCATCATCTCATGGTAAGGAGGTGGCAGAGACAGAGGAGGAATGTCTTCCCTCCAAGGGGAGTGAATCTGGGGAATGCTTCATCACAGAGGGCTGTCAAGGCTGGGTCGTGAACTCTATTCCAGGCCGAGATTTTTAATCAGGAAGGGATTATGGGAGAGAGATTATGTGGGAGAGGTTATGGGTAGAGGTTAGGGGGAGAGATTATGGGGGAGAGGTTATGGGTAGAGGTTAGGGGGAGAGCTTATGGGGGAAAGGTTATGGGGAGAGGTTAAGGAGGAAAGGTTATGCAGGAGAGGTTATGGGGGAGAGGTTATGGGGAAAGGCAGGAAAATCAAGTTGATGGTTATCACTTTAGCCAAGATTCCACTGAATGGCTGGGTAGACTGATGGGCAGAATGGTCTTCTTCTGCCTGTATGGCTTTATGCTTCCTTTCACAGTAAGTGGTTAGGATCTGGATTCAGCCATCAGGGAATGGGCAGAGGCAGCTTCAATCATTGCTTTCCGAAGGGAATGGGATATATGCTCAGGAGGGTATAATGATTTGCAGGTCGATGGCAATGGGATGACAGAGGGAGACAAGTTAAATAGCTGCTCTAAAGAGAGCTACCACAAACACAGCAGGCCGAATGTCCTCCATCTGGGCAGCACTGTGGCTCAGTGGTTAGCACTGCTGCCTCACAGCACCAGGGTTCTGGGTTCGATTCCAGCCTCGGGCGACTGTCTGTGTGGAGTTTGCACATTCTCCCCATGTCTGTGTGGGTTTCCTCCCACAGTCCAAAAATGTGCAGGTTAGGGTGGATTGGCCATGGGAAATTGTCCCATAGTGCCCAGGGATGTGCAGTGTAGGGTGGATTAGCCATGGGAAATGTGGGGATAGGATAGAGGGTGAGTCTGGGTGGGATGCTCTTCAAAGGGGCAGTGTGGACCTGATTGGCTGAATGGTCTGCTTCCACACTGTAGGCATTCTGTGATCTGTGCTGTGACCATCGAATGTTGTCAGCAAAACCTGATCTAGCGGTAATGGCGCCAAAATGATGGGAGTGTGGGAGTTTGTGCTGACAGTAATTCCAACCTTACTTTACCTTAGAGGAAACAACTGTATTTCGGAGATGGAGGCTTACCGTTTATCCAACAACGGCCTGGAATTCACCTGCGAACGTAAGTACTGGATTTCAGGATTAAACAAACACAAATCATGGATTGATTTAATTTGCTCACAGGGTGTTGGCATTGCTGGTTGAGCCCAGCACTTACTGCCTGACCCTAATTGCCCCATGAAGGTGTGGGGGTGAGCTGCAGTGGGTGTGTTTCCAGTGTAGGACGTTCACTCAGAGAGTGTTAGACTTTCAAATGTGGAGGGGCGCATGAGGGGAAAGAGACTGGATGAAGCCCGATGAACTAGCAAGAGGCAGGTGGTGGGGGTAAGAGTCTATTGCGGGGGTGAACGAGAGCAGGAGAAGGAGAGATGCTTTAACACACGAGAGGGTTGGGAGATGGGGCTGACTCGCTGAGGGCGTTGTCAAGGGGCTGTGTCAACAGATTCTCAAATGTCAGCTTCTGACCCCAGGTTAGCACGGTGGCTCACAGCACCAGGGACCCAGGATCGATTCTCCCTCAGGCGACTGTCTTGTGTGCAGTTTGCATGTTCTCCCTGTGTCTGCGTGGGTTTCCTCCAGGTGCTCCGGTTTCCTACCACAATCCAAAGATATGCAGGTCAGGGTGGGTTGGCCATGGGAAATGCAGAGTGATATGGTGCATGGGTTGTCTGGGTAGGGATGTGAGTGTGAGTGCGCACTTGATGGGCCAAATGGTCTGCTTCCACACTAAGAATTCTATGATGACCTGCTCCTTAAGCATTTATCTATTAAGCAGACAGCATGATTGCTTTCTCTCTCTCTCTTACACACACAGCGAGGCCATACATGGTATTCCGGGTCCTCAACACAAAAATTCCAAATTGCCTGATTACCCACACGCAAGAGAAGAGACAAGGCAAAATGTACCACACAATCGCACTCTACGGTGAGTACTCACTGCCAATCCCCTTCCTGAATCACTGTACAGTGAATACTCACAGCCAATCCCTTCTTAAATCACTGTACAGTGAGTACTCACTGCCAATCCTCTTCATGAATCACTGTACGGTGAGTACTCACTGTCGGAGAGTCAGTGCTGAGGGAGCACTATACTGTCAGAGGGTCAGTGCTGTGGGAGTGCCACACTGTCGGAGGGTCCGTGCTGAGGGTGCTCCGCACTGTCGGAGGGTCAGTGCTGTGGGAGTGCCACAGTGTTGGAGGGTCAGTGCTGAGGGCGTGCCGCACTGTCAGAGGGTCAGTGCTGAGGGAGTGCCGCATTGTCGGAGGATCAGCACTGAGGGAGTGCTGCATTGTCGGAGGGTCAGTGCTGAGGGAGTGCCACACTGTCAGTGGGTCACTGCTGAGGGTGCGCCGCACTGTCGGAAGGTCAGTGCTGAGGGAGTGCTGCACTGTCGAAGGGTCAGTGCTGACAGAGCGCTGCACTGTCGGAGGGTCAGTGCTGAGAGAGCACCGCACTATCGGAGGGTCAGTGCTGAGGGAGTGGGCACTGTCAAAGGGTCAGTGCTGAGGGAGTGCTGCACTGTCAGAGGATCATTACTGAGGGCATGCCGCATTGTGGGAAGGTCACTGCTGAGGGAGTGGGAACTGTCAAAGGTTCAGTGCTGAGGGAGTGCTGCACTGTCGGAGGGTCAGTGCTGTGGGAGTGCCACAGTGTTGGAGGGTCAGTGCTGAGGGCGTGCCGCACTGTCAGAGGGTCAGTGCTGAGGGAGTGCCGCATTGTCGGAGGATCAGCACTGAGGGAGTGCTGCATTGTCGGAGGGTCAGTGCTGAGGGAGTGCCACACTGTCAGTGGGTCACTACTGAGGGTGCGCCGCACTGTCGGAAGGTCAGTGCTGAGGGAGTGCTGCACTGTCGAAGGGTCAGTGCTGACAGAGCGCTGCACTGTCGGAGGGTCAGTGCTGAGAGAGCACCGCACTATCGGAGGGTCAGTGCTGAGGGAGTGGGCACTGTCAAAGGGTCAGTGCTGAGGGAGTGCTGCACTGTCAGAGGATCATTACTGAGGGCATGCCGCATTGTGGGAAGGTCACTGCTGAGGGAGTGGGAACTGTCAAAGGTTCAGTGCTGAGGGAGTGCTGCACTGTCGGAGGGTCAGTGCTGAGGGAGCACCACACAGTGAGAGGGTCAGTGCTGAGGGAGCGCTGCACTGTTGGAAGTTGAGTGCTGAGGGAGCACTACACTGTCAGAGGGTCAGTGCTGTGGGAGTGCCACACTGTCGGAGGGTCCGTGCTGAGGGTGCTCCGCACTGTCGGAGGGTCAGTGCTGTGGGAGTGCAACACTGTCGGTGGGTCACTGCTGAGGGTGCGCCACAGTGTCGGAGGGTCAGTACTGAGGGACCGCCGCACTGTCGGAGGGTCAGTGCTGAGAGAACGCCGCACTGTCGGAGGGTCAGTGCTGAGGGACCGCCGCACTGTCGGAGGGTCAGTGCTGTGGGAGTGCCATAGTGTTGGAGGGTCAGTGCTGAGGGAGTGCCACACTGTCAGAAGGTCAGTGCTGAGGGAGTGCCGCACTGTCGGAGGATCAGTACTGAGGGAGTGCTGCACTGTCGGAGGGTCAGTGCTGAAGGAGTGCCGCACTGTCGGATGGTCACTGCTGAGGGAGTGCCACACTGTCGGTGGGTCACTACTGAGGGTGTGCCACACTGTCGGAAGGTCAGTGCTGAGGGAGTGCTGCACTGTCGGAGGGTCAGTGCTGAGGGAGCGCCGCACTGTCGGAGGGTCAGTGCTAAGGGAGTGCTGCACTGTCAGAGGGTCAGTGCTGAGGGAGTGCCGCACTGTGGGAGTGTCAGTGCTGAGGATGTGCCGCACTGTCGGAGGGTCAGTGCTAAGGGAGTGCTGCACTGTCAGAGGGTCAGTGCTGAGGGAGTGCCGCACTGTCGAAGGGTCAGTGCTGAGGGAGTGCCGCACTGTCGGAGGGTCAGTGCTGAGGGAATGCTGCACTGTCGGAGGGTCAGTGCTGAGGGTGCGCTGCACTGTCGGACGGTCAGTGCTGAGGTAGTGCTGCACTGTCAGAGGATCAGTGCTGAGGGAGTGCTGCACTGTCAAAGGGTCAGTGCTGAGGCAGTGCTGCACTGTCGGATGGGCTGACTCTGACAGTTGGCTGCGAATGGTTTGATGAGTGTGAGTTGATCACTGTATATGAGAAGATGGTAATGGAGTGAGTGGACTTTAACCATTTCGTGTCTGATTGAAACAGGTCGAAATCCAAATGGGCTGGAGAATGGGCGTAAGATCTTTGAAGATCAGATTCTGTGCGTGGGAATGAAGAAAGAAAAGATTGTGGTTCCACCTCGAAAACAGGTTAGCTTCCTTTCTTGATCTTCCTCAGAAATATGTGGAATGTAGTTTGAATGATGTAAGTCCAGAGAAAGGCTGAAACTCTCCTTATCTTTGGTCCCTCGTGATCTGACTGTTCCCTGGTTGTCCTGTCAGTGCAATGGAGTCTCTGGAACACTGTGTTGTTGGTTTCCTCACTCGCACTAAGATCTGTTCACTCACCAAACCCCTTCCCCACCCCCACTTACTGACCTCAAAGGGTTCCCCGTCTGGCAACCCCTCAACTTTCAAATTCTCAGCCTTGTTTTCAGACCCTTACCTGTCCTTCCCCCCAGCCCCCCTGCCCCTCGCTACCACCTTGATCTCCTCCGAACACACAATGCTTTAAGATCTCTGCTGTCCTGCACTCCCAGTATCTTCCCCAGCCCCAGTTGTGTCACCCACACTCTGCCTTAAAACTTAACTGAGTCAGAAATCACACCACACCAGGTTATAGTTCAACAGGTTTATTTGAAATCACAAGTTTTCAAGAGCACTGCTCCCTAGTCAGGTGAAGTGGTTCGTTAAGTGACAGCGCTCCGAAAGCTCAGGATTTCAAATAAACCTGTTGGACTATAACCTGGTGTCATGTGACCTCCGATCTTGCCCACCTCTGTCCAACCTCAGCACCTCCACATTAAAGCTCAACACATGGCAACAACATTTAACATTGACATGACACAGTATAGAAATTCACCAAGGCTCCTTAGACAGCATCTTCTGAACCCATGATCATCACATATACCATAAAACGTAGGAGCAGGAGTAGGCCATTCAGTCCAGGGAGTCTCCTCTGCCATTCAATGAAACCTTGTCTAATCTAATTGTCCTCAACCCACTTTCCTGCCTTTTTCTCTAAACCCTTGATGCCCCCACATTCCTGATGAAGAGCTTATGCCCAAAACGTTGATTCTCCTGCTCCTCGGATGCTGCCTGGCCTGCTGTACTTTTCCAGTGCCACACTTTTCAACTCAGACTCTCCAGCATCTACAATCCTCACCTTCTCCTGATTAAATATCTGTCTGTCTCAGCCTTGAATATTCTTAACAACCCAGACTCAACAAGCTTCTGGGGTAAAGAATTCCATGGATTCACTCCCCTCTGTGGGAAGAAATTCCTCCTCATCTCTGTCATAAATGTACCAACCCCTTACACTGAGATGATGGTACTATGCTCCCCCACAAGGGGAAACAACCTCTCCGCTTCTCTCCTGTCAAACTGCTAAGAATCTTATATTTTCAGTAAGGTGTCCTCTCACACTTCTAAACTCCATTGAGTACCATCTAGAAGGACAAGGGCAGTAGATACATGGAAACCCCACCCCCTTCATCTACCCCTCCAAGACACTCACCATCCTGACATGCAAATATATCACCATTCCTTCACTGTCGCTGGATCAAAATCCTGGAATTCCCTCCCTAAGGGCATTCTGGGTCAACCCACAGCACACAGACTGCAGCGGTTCAAGAAGGCAGCTTACCCCCACCTTCTCAAGGGGCAACTAGGGATGGGCAGTAAATGCTGGGCCCAGCCAGTGATACCCACATCTTATGAAATAATCTAAATCATTTTAAACTCCCTCTTTCTACTTCTCCATCACTCTAACTCATTTTGCTTTTTACCTCTTCCTTTCTGAGTCAGAACACCCTGGCTCAGTGTCAGCAATTGTCCTGCTAAGTGCCTCGCGAACAGTTTATTATGTAAAAGTTGCCACACACACGCACGCTGTTGTTAAATTTAACTAACAGATGAGAAACCTGTTTCATTGCTTCACATCACTTACCTCTCCCGTGTTTCGCTGAAACATTTGGCAACTGAAACACATTCGAAGGGTTAGTTGTTGAGGGTTTACCCATGACACCTTCACACGTGGTTAAAACAAATTCACACAGCACCAGGTTATAGTCCAACAGGTTTATTTGGAAGCACTAGCTTTCGGAGTGCTGCTTCTTCGTCAGCTACTGGTGGGGCAGGATCACAGGGCACAGAATTTATAGCTAGTTACCTGATGAAAGAACAGCATTCCAAAAGCTAGTGCTTCCAAATGGAGCTGTTGGACTATAACCTGGCGTTGTGTGAGTTTGAACTTTGTACACCCCAGCCCAATACCGGCACCTCCATATCATGCATGGCAGCAGTCGACCTGTGGGATCTTCTGTGCACATATCAGCTGATGCATTTCCCTGCGCCACCGCAGTAACCAGCCACCAATCACTGCAGGGCATCCTAATGTTGTGGAAAGCCCTATACAAATGCAAATCTTTCTTTACACCTTCAGATTCTTCTCTCAGAGAGCTGAGCTGCCATTGGCTGAAAACCTGGGAATATTTGGATGAGGGGTGTTGCACAGGGGGTGAATTAGGTCTTTAGAACCCTTGTGTATCAGGGTGAAATAAATTCCTGCCACCTTAAATATGACTTTTATTTGTCTCTTCAGGATGAGTGTGACCCACAAAGTACAGAGGACGCGGTCTAACGGAAATGAAGAAATGGACTCTTCTTGTCAACACAAGCTTTGCAAAACCCACTGTCTAGCAATGCTTTTCCAAAACCAAGTTTTGAAACTAGGAGCAAAGAGTTGTTTGCAATATTTCAGTGTTAGTTCTCTGAACTGTTTTTCCCAGAAAATAGTCTTGTTTGCTAATGGCCAACCGCAGAATGTTCCCCTGGGTCTGCAGCTTCCCATGGAACACTCCCACTCCCTCCACCATCGACGCTCAGTAACAGCAGTGTGTACTATCTACAAGATGCACTGCAGAAATTCACCAAAGCTCCTCACACAGCACCTTCCAAACCCACAACCATTTCCATCTAGAAGGACAAAGGCAGCAGATATATGGGAACACCGCCTGCAAGTTCCCCTCCAAGCCACTCACCATCCTGACTTGGAAATATATGCTGTTCCTTCACTGTCACTGGGTCAAAATCCTGGAATTCCCTCCCTAAGGGCATTGTGAGTCAACCTACAGCACGTGGACTGCAGTGGTTCAAGAAGGGAGCTTACCCCCACCTTCTCAAGGGTCAACTAGGGATGAGCAATAAATGCTGGGCCCAGCCAGTGACACCCAAATCTCATGAAATAATCCAAATCATTTTAAATTCCCTCTGTCTACCTCTCCATCACTCTACCTCATTTTGCTCTTTTACTCTTCCTTTCCGATAGCGAGTTTTGAGAAGATTTATAGCTCAGGTTGAGGTTCTGGATGTAGGTTTGCTCACTGAGATGGAAGGTTCAGTTTCAGACGTTTCATCACCACACTAGGTAACATCAGCAGTGAGCCTCTGGTGAAGCACCGGTGGTATGGCCTGTTTTCTATTAATGTGTTTATGTTTCCTTGGGTTGGTGATATCATTTCCTGTGGTGATGTCATTTCCAGTTATTTTTATCAAGGGGTGGTAAATGGGATCCAAGTCAATGTGTTTATTGATAGAGTTCCGGTTGGAATGCCATGCTTCTAGGAATTCTCGTGCATGTCCTTGGTTTGTCCTCGGATGGATGTGTTGACCCAGTCGAAGTGGTGTCCTTCCTCATCTGTCTGTGAGGATACTAGTGAGAGAGGGTCATGACATTTTGTGGCTAGTTGGTGTTCATGTATCCTGGTGGCTAGTTTTCTGCCTGTTTGTCCAATGTTGTGTTTGTTACAGTCCTTGCAAGGTATGTTTATTTGTAAATGTCATTAATTTTGCTTCTGAAATGTAATGTTATTTACAAACTAATGCAGAAAACTAGCCACCAGGATACATGAACACCAATTAGCAACAAAACGACATGACCCTCTCTCACTATTATCCTCGCGTACAAATAAGAAAGAACACCACTTTGACAGGGACAACACATCCATCCTAGGACAAGCCAAACAAAGACACGCACGAGAATTCCTAGAAGGATGGCATTCCAACCGAAACTCTATCAACAAACACATTGACTTGGACTTGATTTACCACCCCCTAAGAAAAAGAACAGGAAATGATATCTCCACAGGAAATGATGTTATCAACCCAAGGAAACCTAAATACACAAATAAAGAGCGGGCCATACCACCAGTGCTTCACCGGAGGCTCACTGATGATGTTACTTAGTGTGGTGACACAACATCTGAAAACAAACCATCCAGCTCAGTGAGCAAACTTCTTCCTTTCTGAGTCACAACACCCTGGCTCAGTGTCAGAAGTTGTCCTGCAAAGTGCCTTGCAAATATTTTGACATGTAAAAGTTGCCACACAAATGTACATTTTTGTTAAATTTAGAAATCAGACAAGAAACCTGTTTTGTTGTTTCAAGTCACTTACATGTCTTCGCTGGGACCGGAACCCTGGAACTTGCTCCCAGACAGTATCTGCCTACGTCCAACAGACTGCAGCAGCTCAAGAAGGCAGCTCACCCCCACCTTCTCAAAGGGCAACTGGTGACGGGCAATAAATACTGTGCCCAGCCAGCGATTGGAACAATAAAAGGAAAACAGTGTTTGAAATGGGTCTGGTATCAATGGGGTGTTGGTAATTTTCTGTACGAATGTAGGCTGACTGTGGGTTGGCAGACCCATCCAGGGGAAAGGGAGTTGAGATGCCGTAGCAGAACTGACCTAGAGATGACCATGTTGGCACTGAGCCCAACTGATATTGAGTCAAGGTCTCATGGGGCATCAGAGAGCTGCACACGGATCACCACTGACAAGTGGTGCTGAGTGGAGTGATAGAGACAATGAGGTGAAAGACTGGACCCAAGTCAGGTTATGACTGAAAGGTGTCTTCCCAGTCTTCATTCTACATTTGGATAGTGCCACATTTTGAAGTCGATGGGGAGGCAGGGGGGATTCACAGTAAACCGTTACACATGGAAAATGGAGGTCCGTGTTGAGCCTGGACCAGTGCACCCCCAGCGCCAGTTTTACTGGTTTTTCTAGAAGATTCTAAAGTCAGACCCACCCCACCCACCATTGGCTACACCATCCATCACAGTCCATCTGATTGGCTGCACATTGTCAACAACATTTGGGCAGGAGGGTAAAGGGTCTAAAATCGGGCTCATTCCAGAGGTGTCCCTGAATCCATACAGTGTGGACACAGGTCATTCAGCCCATTGAGTCCATGCCAACCCTCTGAAGAGCATCATACCTAAGCCAATCCTCCTATCCTATCCTTGCAATCCTGCATTTCCCCCAGGCCAATCCACCCTAACCTGCACATCTTTGGACTGTGGGAGGAAACCAGAGCACCTGGTCACGGGGAGAACGTGCAAACTCCACACAGACAGTTGCTCAAGGTTGGAATTGAACCTGGGACCCTGATGCTGTGAGACTGCAGTGCTAACCACTGAGCCGCTGTGCCTCACAGTTCGATTACAACAATTTTCTAGATGCTTGCACTTTATTCATAATCAGTGTTGGAAATGAATACAGGATGTCACAATCATTGGTGCAATATCTCTGAGAGTCAGCAAGAGACTGGCATTGACTTCACGAGGGTGGGGTTTTATAGGTAACTGAGGGGTTGGGGGATGGTGTTCAGGGTGATGTTTTGAGTGTTGTCAGAGTCTGTCAGAAAGGTGGCGATGCTTGGTCATGGCCGAGCCTGGTGTCTGGATCCTTTAGCATGGGGAGGCTGTTGAAGGAGGTGTGGAACTGCATCTGCCAATAGTTTCAACAAGAAAACTCTTTTTTTTTATAGATATTTTTATTGGGAATTTAACATTTTGACAAATTTACAAAAATAAGCAGAATTTTCAAGCACAAACATTAATATAAAAATAGATCTTAAATATATAATCATCAAAATTCAACTAATCCACAATCATCCAGAGTGTATAGTTGAGTCACTTACATCCTTCAAATAAGAGAAAATGTTCTCTAATACACTCATAACAGTATGATAAAAAGGAAGTTATTTCCAAACAATAAGAACAAAAAAAAATTAAACATGTTTGAATGGAGATCTTCCCCCTTGTTCTCAGGGGGCCTTACTACCTTTCCAACGTTCCACCATATCCTCTCCCAAACAGTGTCCCACCCTCAACCCAGGCGCTCCTTAATAGGATTTAGATATAATACCGAGCTAGAGTTAACAGTGAGCGCTGCACCCCCACCCCTCCCCACCCATACCTGAGTATATCTGCTAGCATCAATGCCACGTACAAACACACATAACTATAAAATTACAACTCCAACAGATTACAGTTAAGTATAATAACATAGCAAGGAAGACAACCCCGCTCCCAGAGGCAAAAGTAAAGTAGAATAAAGTATCCATTTCTCCCCACGGAGTGTGGGAGAGGCAAGCCAACATAAATTGTCTCTTACGATTTATTTAACAGAGTCTAAAAGTTTCTTGGCCTCTTCCGATGATCTAAAATTATACTCGGATCCTTCGTGGGTAAAGCATAACGTTGCTGGGTAGCGTAAGGTGTATTGAATATCTAAGTCCCTTAAACATTTCTTCACCTCATCAAACGCCTTCCTTCTTCGTGCCAAAGCCGGGGAGAAGTCCTGAAATAACATAATCTTGGATCCTTCATGAATCATAGCTTTAGGATCCTTTCCAAGCTTTCTGGAGGCGTCCAGGAGTATCTGCCTCTCCCTATAACTCTGCAGCCGGAACAGGACCGGGCGTGGGCGCTGGTTTGGGCCAGATCCACGTACTGCGACCCGGTAGGCCCACTCCACCCTTACCCGGTCAGTTTCAGCCCCCAGGTTTAAAAGCTGGGGCAGCCATCGCTCCAGAAATACTACTAACTGTTCTTTCCCTTCTTGTTCTTGAAGGCCCAGCAATCGAATATTCTTTCTCCGATTTCTGTTGTCAATATCATCCATGTAGATTTCAAAGGCCCTGACTCTCTGCTCCAGAGCTCGCACCTGTTCTGCAGCTGTTTGTGCTGCAGCCTCGGAGGTAGTGGCCTTTAGCTCCGCCCCCTTCACTCGGCACTGTAATTCCTCGAGAGCCTGGCTGTACTTTTGTAACTTTTCTTCGAATGCATTCCATCTCTGTCTGGATTCTGCGATGAAATTGACGAGTGTCGTTTCCAGCCTGGCAATCATCTCTTCAAGGCCTGTTTTTACATCAGCTGCAGCCGGAGGAGGAGGGGAGGGTGGGGGAGGGGTCTTTGTTTTCTGAGAGCTGCGGGATCCCTTTGGTTTACTCATTATCCACTCAGTATTAGACTATTTAAATATAATATTCAGCAGCTAATTAAGATTAAAGAAATTTTTTGGGTGGTTTGGCAAGTGTGGTGGGGGCAGGAAACCCACTTTTCCCAGGTTTTGGGAAGGGCTCTGTAGACTCAGACTTGCTGAGTCGCCGCCATCTTGGATCTCCCCAACAAGAAAACTCTAAGTCCCCCTCCCTCCCACCACCCACCACCCACCATAGACACAATCTGAAAAACATTACAACTTGAGAACCTCTTTAACCAGGTTATGACATTTACCCTTCCCGCTTCCCTTTGTCCCCCTCCTTCTCTTCTCCCATCACCTTCCACTCCCCTGCTCCTCCTCCACGCTCCTGGTCCTGCGTCCCCTCCGTCCCCTCTCCATCCCCACAGCCAACAGGTCCGAAGGTCAAAGGTCAGATCTTCCAGTCCAGAGGTAGAGTCGATACAACTCCCCTTTTAGATCACAGCCTAAGGCCATTTCGGACTGAGATGGGGGGAAATGTCTTCCCCCTGTGGAACCCACTGCCATAAAAACCATTTGGGATCAAAACATTGAATGTTTTCAGGAAGGAGTTGGACGTAATTCTCGGGACAAAGGGATCAAGGGACATGGGGGAGAACGCAGGGACAGGGGACTGAGTTGGATGATCAGCCATGATCATAATGAAGGACCAAATGGCCTACTCCTGCTGTTATTGTCTATGTGAGTGAGAGGCAGGGAGATGGGGAGGTTTAAGTGAGTGGTTGTGACCTGGAATCTGAAAGTACAATGGAAGCAGATTAACCAAGCTTCTCTGAATCACACTGGGGAAACATTTAAAAAGGTAAACACTCACTGGGTAAAAAAGGGGGACAAATTGGATCATTTTTTTCCCTAAAGAGCTAGCAGAAGGATAATGGGTCGAATGGCCTTCAGCAATCACACTGCAATGGCAGCTCTGGCTTTGAGCAACCCTGTTCTGCTGTAGAATGTGGGGTCAGGGTAAGAAAGCATCCCTTTACAAGAGGAGGAAGAGAGAAGGAAGTAACGGATCTTGGGAACAGTTTCTTTCAGTAACACCTCAAAATGTGGTTTGCTTTTGAGCTGGAAGGGGTTGGTTAAATTAGTTTATGTCTGTTTTCTGCCTGAGATTTACACAAAGAATGACAAGAGTAAATGTCCTGAGGTGGAGATGCTGGTGTTGGACTGGGGTGGACCAAGTTAAAAATCACACAGCACCAGGTTATAGTCCAACAGGTTTATTTGGAAGCACTAGCTTTCAGAGTGCTGCTCTGTTGTCAGATGATTAGATTACTTACAGTGTGGAAACTGGCCCTTCGGCCCAACAAGTCCACACCGACCCGTCGAAGTGCAACCCACCCATTCTCCTACATTTACCCCTTTACCTAACACTACGGGCAATTTAGCATGGCCAATTCACCTGACCTGCACATCTTTGTGACTGTGGGAGGAAATCGGAGCACCCGGAGGAAACCCACACAGACACGGGGAGAATGTGCAAACTCCACACAGTCAGTCGCCCGAGGCGGGAATCGAACCCAGGTCTCTGGTGCTGTGAGGCAGCAGTGCTAACCACTGTGCCACCGTGCCAGCCGTTATGGTGCAAATGAGATCACTTATTCTCCAACTGAACGCACAGGGAATGGGAATGCTGGGAAAAGGATAATCAGACCCCAGATTGTCGCCCCATTTGTTGTCAGTTATTGATCTAATCTTAATAAAATGTATGAACAAGTTGCAATTATCTTCCATGCTGTCCTCCAAACAGATCACAATGTGGAGCAATTATATTGACCATTGCGTAGGGGGAGGTGTAAGTAATGTCTCTGGGCTCGTAATTCCAAAAGCAACAACATCTCCTGGAATTTAAATTCAATTCATAAAGCTGGAATTAAAAGTGAGACTCATTGACAATGACCATGGAAGCATTATTAAAAACCCACCTACCCACTGTCAGGAAGGAAATCTGCCTTCCTTACCTGGTTTGGTCACATGACTCCAGATCCACAAACAATTGGGTGGGCTTCTAATGAAATGACCCTGGCAGTTTGAGGGGAGTGAGGGATAGACAATAAACACTGACTTGGCAGTAAAGCCTTCATTCTGTGAAAGAATAAAGGGCGGAAAGTATCAGGTCTGTCAATCACTCAACCTTCAATAAAGCCTTAATCTTCATTAATATCAAGTTGCCAACTATTTGCATAATTACTTGTGGAGCACACGTACATGTAACT
This sequence comes from Hemiscyllium ocellatum, assembly GCF_020745735.1. Classification (NCBI taxonomy): domain Eukaryota; kingdom Metazoa; phylum Chordata; class Chondrichthyes; order Orectolobiformes; family Hemiscylliidae; genus Hemiscyllium; species Hemiscyllium ocellatum. Next base: position 60,729,265 of record NC_083421.1, read on the forward strand.
ATGAGACTGTTTTAAACATCTGAAGAGGAGGGATGTGTGGGGAGAAGCTGGAGGTAGTGCATGAACTCCTCCTTAGGACAGCCAACACAGACATGATGGGCTGAATAGCCTCCTGCTATGCTGTAATAATCCTGTAGTTCAATGGTTCCTTTCAGTAAAATGTCGATATTGAGGTAAGATAAAGCAGTGACCCAACTATGTGATAAATCATTGATGCCACTATATCTGGAATGGAAATTATCGAATGTTTATGGCACAGAAAGAGGCCACTTGGCCCATCTAGTCCGTGATTGCCAAGAAACAAGCCTAATTCCAGTACTTGGTCCATAGCCTTGCAGGTTACCTTTTTATATGAAGGTACATTCACAGTCTCTGGGGATGGAGGGGAGGGGGCTGGGACACCCAGCTGGGATTCTCTAAGCATTGTGAGAATTACTCGTCAATAAACGCTCAATGTTCACCATTCAACTGGGTCCTTGCATCTGGTCACTTCACCATGACAACTGTCAGACCATAAGACATAGGAGCAGAAATTAGGCCAATCAGCCCATCGAGTCTGCTCCACCATTCAATCATGGCTGATAGGTTTCTCAACCGTCTCCCCTTCATCCTACCCCCTCAGTAATCTCCTATGAGAGGCACTAGGGTACATGGAGAAAAAGGTGCAGGGGCCACCAGGGAAGAGAAGGTTCCGGAAAGCTATTCTCCTCCAGTGCTCCCCCGCCTCCTCAATGCCCCCAGGGCATTTGAATCGGAAGATTCCAGAACCCAAGAGTTTTTCATATAGACACAACCCCAGGACACACTGCAATGAGGATCAGAATGGGCCATGGATTCCAACACAGTCAGATAGCCCATCAGCGCAGCGATTCATTGGTTAGCACTGCTACCTCTCATCCCCAGGGTCCCAGGTTCAATTCCAGCCTCGGGTGACTGTCCGTGTGGAGTTTGCACATTCTCCCCGTGTCTGCATGGGTTTCCTCCGGGTGCTCCAGTTTCCTCCAACATTCCAAAGATGTGCAGGTTAGGGTGGATTGGTGATGCTGAATTTCCCATAGTGCCTAGCGATGTGCAGGTTAGGTGGGATTAGCTGTGAGAAATGCAGGGCTGTGGGGATGGACTGAGTCTGGGCGGGGTGCTCCCTAGAGGGTTGGTGTAGACTCAATGGGTCGAATGGCCTGCTTTCAGGATGGGAGTCTATTCGGATCCGAAATGTCAGCTCAGCAGGGATCACGTGAGTCACAAGGTCCTGGGTGGAAATCCCTTCCTGGGGCTTGAATGTAGACGTCACAATTGACCAACACAGGACCAGGGGAGTGCTGTCCTGCTGGGAAGGTGCTATACCAAACCTTCTCCCAGTGTGGTCACTTTTTGAGGCTTACATTGAGATCTTTGAGGGAGGAGAGAGCAGAGACCATTTGGAGAGGGGGATACATCACTGTTGGAACATTCACAGTGCCATTAAGGCCATGGGGCTTGTAGTAAGTAGAGCACAGTTGGTCTGGTGGATCACATTCAATATGAGATTGCCTGATTTGGCGCAGGTTTGCGTGGATTGTCCATGCAGGGTTCCAGTGCTTGGGTTGAAGGATGGGTCTGGGCAGGATGTTCTTCAGAGGGCCGGTGTGTACTTGTTGGGTTGAATGGTCTGTTTCTACACTGCGGGGATTCTATAATTGCATGAACCTGGGCCAATGTGGGAGCCCTGGCTGACAGATATAAACAGGAGTCTCAGGAATTCTCCTCACTCTAGGGACAGGCTCTGAGCTGGCTGGTAAGTGTAACTAAACTGTGTGACGGGATACCAGCTTCCACAACGTTATTTCAGGCTGGCACTACACTGTCTGAGGAGATGCTAACCTGAGGCTTTGTCAGGTGGACCTAAAAGATCCCTTGGCCACCATTTTGGAGAAGAGCGAGGACTTCATCCCAGAATCTGGTCGGATCCTTAATGCCTCAATTAGCCTTGTTAATGTTGATGATCTGGTCAATCCCCTGTGGCTGTTTGTTGGAGATTGCTGTCAGTAATTGGATATCCATTTCGCACATGACAACAGCGGCCATGTTTCAAAACACAATTTCAATGCCTGCAAAGTGCTTTGGGATGTCTGGCGGTCATGAAAAGGAGTGCTACATAAATGCAAATCTTTCTTTCATAAACTAAAACGAGACCAGACAAAGCAGGAGCCCACGGCCAAGGTCTGAGGGTCCCCTTTGAAATGTGTCTGACCTTGTTCAAGAAGGGAGAGAGAGTAGCAATCCAGCCGGGGAATAGCAGAATAGTAGAGAACAGGCTGACAACCAAAAAGCAAAGAAAACAGATTAATGTAACCTTTAGCCTCAATCTTCACCCGAAGCAACTTTCAACATCTCTGTCACAAATATCTCTGTTTAAATATTTTGTGTTTACCCAACTAGACAGCAATAAGAACCTTGTGATAAGGTGATAGCTTTCTCTCTGTGTTGTCCAGTTACCCGAATACTGTTGAGTCACACGAATGTTATCAGATTTTCCTTAAAGGCAGCACATCCCTCTCGCTCCACGTCCTCAAGAGGCACCAGAGACTAAAGCAAATCAAATTGTGCAGGCAAAGCCCAATGCAGCTCAAACTGAGGGGGAAATGGAAGAGGTACTCTGCTTACTACCTCTGGGCTAGGAGGCCCAAGGTCAGGTCGCATCTGCCCCAGAAGGTGTGTTATAGCATCTCTGAACAGGTTTTATTTAGTCATTGGTGAGATTTGGTTGTCGCTGGCTGGGCCCAGTATTTATTGCCCGCCTCTAGTTGCCCCTTGAGAAGGTAGGGGTGAGCTGCCTTCTTGAACCGCTGCAGTCCATGTGCTGTGGGTTGATTCACAATGCCCTTAGGGAGGGAATTCCAGGATTCTGACCCAGCGAAACTGAAGGAACAGCAATATATTTCCAAGAGAGGATGGTGAATAGCCTGGAGGGGAACTTGAAGGGGGTGGTTTTCTCATGTATCTTCTGCCCTTCTCCTTCTAGATGGAAGTGGTCCTGGGTTTGGAAGGTGCTCTCTGAGGATCGTTGGTGAATTTCTGCAGTACATCTTGTAGATGGTACACACTGTTGTTATTGAGTGTCGGTGGTGTAGGGAATGGATATTAGTGGATGTGGTGACAGTCAGCTGGGCTGCTTTGTCCTGGATGGTTTCAAGCTTCTTGAGTATTATTGGAGTTGTATCCATCCAGGCAAGTGGGGAGTATTCCATCACACTCCTGACTTGTGCCTTGTAGATGATGGACTGGCCTTGGGGAGTCAGGAGGTGAGTTACTCGTCATGGCATTCCTGGCCTCTGATCTGCTCTTGTGCTTATATCGTGAGTCCAGTTGCATTTCCGGTCAATGGTAATCCTCAGGATGTTGATAGTGGGGGATTGATCCAAAACTAATTTCAATTCTGATGTGACTTGAACCAATTTTCTCACCATCAAAGTTGATGATGAGGGGGGGCAGAGGTGAAAGTAGATGCTTGACTTCATAGAATCATGTCATCCATACCATGCAGAAAGAGGCCCAACAAATCTGCACCAACCCACTGAACAGCATCCCACCTCGACCCAACCCCTTCCCTATTCCCATAATCCCACATTTCCCATGGCTAATCCACCCAGCCTGCACATCCCTGGACATTACAGGCATTTAGTGTAGCCAAGACACCTAAACTGTGCATCTTGACGATGACATCCCAATGCCTCCCCAACCAGAGGACAGTTCAAGGAAAAATGGCCACTCACCTTGTTCCCAGAACAGTGCAGCTAGCATTGAGTCATTAGGCAATCGAAGACATTTCGGGTCATCTGTCTGTAGCTGACTAGATTGATTGAGAAGGGGCTCTCCCTGCAGCCAATCAGGATGGAGGGTAGGCAACATTCTGAGAATATCCCAATGCCTTCTCCTGTTTCCTGCCCTCTAACCTGGCACAGCTCCACCCACAGGCCAGCCCATTAATGACAGGCTGGTTGCTGCGGTCATTTTGTTTTATTTCAAAAGTGTTAGAAGTGCTGGGAGGATGCATGAAGATGGAGATGTCTATCTCTCTCTCTCTCTCTCTCTCTCTCTCTATCTCACTCACTCACAAGGGCAGGCTGCATCTCCTATTGGAACCCCACTCCCCCACCTTCAAGAACATTCCCACCCTATTTACGGTAATAGCACCCATTGGGCATACGTTGGTCAACCCTGGCACAAGCACATTGAGTTGATCACACGCATGAGGAGAGATTGGGTATAGTTGGGCCTCTCCTCATTGGAGTTTAGAAGAATTAGAGTTGACCACATATAAGTCCAAAGGTGCCCAGGTTAGGTGGATGGGCAATGGTAAATGCAGGGTTACAGGGTTAGGGTAGGGGGCTGGGGTTGGAAGCTCTTTGGACGGTCAGTGCAGACCCAATGGGCCAAATGGTCTCTTTCCAACTGTAGGGATTCCATGATTCTTAGGAGACTTGACAGGTTAGATACGGAGAGGTTGTTTCCCCTTGTGGCAGAGTCAAGGACCCAGAGGGCATCATCACAGAGTAAGGGGTTACCCAGTTAAGAGAGAAGTGAGGAGAAATTCCTTCTCTCAGTGGAATTCTCTCCCAAAGAGACTGGGTTTTGTTCAAGATGGTGGAGGAATCAGATCAGCTTTGATCTTATTGAATGATGGAACAGGCCCGAAGGGTTGAATGGCCTACTTCTACTCCTAATTTGTTTGTCCACATCATTAAAGACTCAATCCAGTCACTCTCAGTCTTCTCTGTCTCCAGCAAGAGAGCTGAGTCTCCAGCCTACTCAAACCTTCCTGATTGTTGTACGCAGTCAGTTGTAGGAACGTCCTTATCAGCACCTCCCACTCTCCCTTTTCCAAGATTTCAAAATCCTTTCTGGACGTTTGGAAAACATGTAGGTTTGCTCACTGAGCTGGAAGGTTCATTTTCAGTCGTTTCGTCACCATACTAAGTAACATCTTCAATGAGCCTCCGGACAAAGCTTCATCCAGACACTCATTGAAGATGTTACCTAATGTGATGACGAAACGACTGAAAATGAACCTACTAGCTCAGTGAGCAAACCTACATCCAGAACCTCAACCTGAGCTACAAATCATCTCAAACCCATTTGGAGAGCACTTAGGGACAATAACCCAAGAGCAGTCTGACTGAGATTTCCAAATAAATTTAATTTGATATTCCTGCTTTTGTACTTAGTTCTCTGGAATAAACCCAAAAGAGTTGTTTTCGTTCTCTTATCATCAACATGCACCATTGACATTAATTTATCAGCCAGGGATTGTGTAAACTGATTTTTGTTTGGGATTTTTTAACTGGTTTAATCAGGACACTGAGATTTGCAGATTTTATCCTGATGCATTTCCAGTGCTGAATGATATTTCCTGACAATTGGGTTATAATTGAATCTTGTGCTGAATTTTTTTTATTAATTTATGGGATGTGGGTGTCACTGGCTGGGGCTAGCAATTATTGCCCGTCTCTAGTTGCCCTATTGTAGGAATGATGACATATTTCCAAGCCAGGATAGTGGGTGGCTTGGAGGGGATCTTGCAGGGGCTGGTGTACCAATGTATCTGCTGCCTTTGTCCTTCTAGTTGGAAGTGGGCATGGGTTTGTAAGGTGCTGTCTGAGGATCTTTGGTGAATATCTGCAGTGCATTTTGTAGATAGTACACACTGCTGCTACTGAGTGTCGGTGGTGGAGGGAGTGGATGTTTGTGGATGTGGTGCCAATCAAGGGAGCTGCTTTATCCTGGATAGTTTTCGGCTTCTTGAGTATTGTTGGAGCTATACCCATCCAGGCAAGTGAGGAGTATTCCAGCACACTCCTGACTTGTGCCTTATAGAAGGTGGATAGACTTTGGGGAGTCAGGTGGTGAGTTACTCACCACAGTATCCCTAGTCTCTGGCCTGCTGCTGTAGTGACTGCATTTATTATGATGAGTCCAGTTGAGTTTCTGGTCAATGGTAACCTCCAGGACGTTGATAGTGAGGGAATTCAGTGATGGTAACACCATTGAATGTCAAGGGACTGTGGTTACATTGTCTCTTGTCGGTGATGGTCATAGGCTTATACTTGTGGGGCATGAATGTTACTTGCCACTTGTCAGCCCAAGCCTGGATATCATCCAGATCATGTTGCATTTGAACATGGACTGCTTCAGTATCTGAGGAGTTGCAAATGGTGCTGAACATTGTGCAATCATCTGCAAACATCCCCACTTCTGACCCTAGGATGGAGGGAAGGTCATTGATGAAGCAGCTAAAGATGGTTGGGCCTAGCACACTACCCTGAGGAACTCCTGCAGAGATGTCCTGGAGCTGAGATGACAGACCCTCCACAAGCACATCCACCTTCCTATGCTTCAAGTATGACTCCAACCACCAGAGAGTTTGCCCCCAGTATCCATTGATTCCAGTTTTCCCAGAGCTCTTAGATGCTACACTCGGTTGAATGCAGCCTTGATGTCACTCTCGCCTTACCTTTGGAATTCAGCTCTTTTCTCCATGTTTGAACCAAGGCTGGATTGAGGTCAGGAGCTGAGTGGCCCTGGCGGAACCCAAACTGGGCAAGACTGAGCAAGTGCTGCTTGATAGCTCCTTGATGACTCTTTCCATCACATTACTGATGATCAAGATTCGACTGATGGGGCAGTAATTGGCCGAGTTGGATTTGTTCAGTTTATTATGTGCAGGACATACCCGGGTGATTTCTAAACACTGTTTGGTTGATGCCAGTGTTGTAACTGTACTGGAACAGCTTAGCTAGGGGAGCAGCAAGTTCTGGGGCACAAGTCTTCAGTACTGTTGCCAGAATATTGTCAGGGCCCATAGCCTTTGCAGTACCCAGTGTCTCTCAACATCACATGGATTGAATCGAGACTGGATTCTGTAATGTCGGGGACCACTGGAGGAGGCTGAGATGGATCATCCACTCAGCACGTCTGACTGAAGATTGCTGTGAAAGCTTTACCTTTTGTGTTGACGTGCATTTTTCTATTTCTCTTCTGAGTAGGAGCAAATTACTGCAGATGCTGGAATCTGTACTGAAAACAAAAAATGCTGGGAATCACAGTGGGTCAGGCAGCATCCATGGAGAGAGAGCAAGCTAACATTTCAGATCCTAAACCCACTATGATTTCCAACATTTTTTATCTTTCAGAAGGCTTTCAAGAGCTGGTACAGGGTGGGGAGACAGAAGTGCACCCAAAACTGGGAAGCGTTTGTAGCCATGGCAACCGGAAACTGAGCATGTGAGAGCAACCACACCGTCTCCCCTGCAGACAGAAACCTGCACAACAGGCAGACACTGTCTCAGTGTTATCCCACATGATGTGTGTCTGGCCCACATCAAACTCCTGCACTGTGGAGCTCATTAAGACACCTTCCACACTGCCTGGAGATCAGAAATCAGAGAATCTCCACAGAGTGTAAACAGGCCACTTGGCCCATTGAGACCACTCCGACCCTTTGAATAGCAAATCCCTCCCCATCCCCTGTATTTCCCATGGCTAAGCCAGCTAGCCTGCACATCCCTGCATCCTATGGGTAATTTATCACGGCCAATCCACCCAACCTGCACATCTTTGGACTACGGGAGGAAGCCGGACCACCAAATGGATACCATTCACACAGACACAATGGTACAAATCTCACGGCATAGCTGGAGAAAAAAAATGCGCTTGTGAAACCTACCTATCATTGCTCTCATCCTGCAGAGCCCCTTTCAATGCCGTTACCTGCAGCTGTGCAGAGAACCCTTGGACAACACTGTGTCACTGCACACACAAGTTCTGTTCCTGCTGTTGCAGAGGATGGAGAGTGAGTGATCTTGTAATCCCACCATTAATTCAACAAGTGCAGTAATTAGAATTTTAGTCTGCACAGGAAGGAGAGCTTTATATCCAGTGACGAGGAACATCAGGCAGACTGGTGGAGAGATGGACCTGGTCACATTGCTGTGGGACATGACTCCATCCAGCTCCCTCAGTCTTCTGTATTACAACCTCATGTTTCAATCAGGTTATGTCTTCACCTTCTAAACTCTAACTGTCTCAATCTCCCTCAACACGATAACCCTTCCACCCCAGGGGGAGAACCCTTCACCCTAACCTCAGCCAGTGCAGGAATTGAACACCCACTGCTGGCATCTCTCTGCATCTAAAACCAGCTGCCCGGCCAACCCAGCTAACTAACCCCCTCACCAATCATCGTGCCCATGTTTTTCATTAAAAATCATTTGAAAGAATACTTTGCAAGGAATTCAGTGACGTTGTGAAACATTCACATTGGTGACTGAGTAGGTGGGAATTATCAAACTGGTGTCTTATTGTGGAGCCCATCTATTTGCAGAGTGGGGGAACATGTGGACAGATCAGGGGAGTGGAACTACTCAGAGAGTTCTGCCAGGGACAACAGGCTCATTCAGTGAAGCACTATTTTATGATTCCATGATAGGATATTGTATACTTGGGTTGTGAAAGTCAAACTGATATAAGCCTGACCCAGGCAAAGTACTAGCAATATCTCAAACATACAAGCAGGAACAAGTTTTTAAGAAATATGAGCAAGGTTCTGCTTGAGCTGACAATAGGGGTGCATCAGTCTCCATGCAATGACACACCACTCTGTTTATATAACGTCACTCCAGTTTAAAACCAACACACAACGTAAATGAGAGAAATGAGATGCCAAACTCATGACCTCTACTATCTCGAAGGACAAGTGCAGCTGATATAAGGGAACACTGCCCCCTGGAAGTTCCCCTCCAAGCCATTCACCATCCTGACTTGGAAATATATCAGCGTTTCTTCAGTGTCGCTGGGTCAAAATCCTGGAATTCCCTCCCTAAGGGTATTGTGGGTCCACCCACAACAGGTGGACTGTAGCAGTTCCAAGAAGGCAGCTCTCCCCCAACTTCTCAAGGGGCAACTAGGGACGGGCAATAAATACTGGGCCCAGCCAGCGATGAATTTAAAAAGTGTAATCCTTTGAAGATGCAGATTTTCACCACCTGTCAATTTTCTTTAATTGATTCATGGCCACAGGATCATACAGCACAGATGAGGCCATTCATCAATTACGTGCTAATCTATTAAAACTAATCCTTTTCCCAGCAATAGGCACAGCGCTTTACACGTTTAGATTAGACTTACAGTGTGGAAACAGGCCCTCCGGCCCAACAAGTCCACACCGACCCGCCGAAGCGCAACCCACCCATACCCCTACATTTACCCCTTACCTAACACTACGGGCAATTTAGCATGGCCAATTCACCTGACCCGCACATCTTTGGACTGTAGGAGGAAACCGGAGCACCCGGAGGAAACCCACGCAGACACGGGGAGAACGTGCAAACTCCACACAGTCAGTCGCCTGAGTCGGGAATTGAACCCGGGTCTACAGGCGCTGTGAGGCAGCAGTGCTAACCACTGTGCCACCGTGCCGCCCACGTTGTGACATTTCAAGTGTTCATCCACATGTTTTTTAAAGGTTGGAAAAGTTTCCCGCCTCAAATCCTCTCCCAGGCAGTGCATTCCAAATCCCCACCACCCTCGGGGGAGAAATGTTTTCCTCAAATCCCCCCTAAACCTCCTGCCTTTTACTTTAAAATGACCCTTCAACCAAGGAGAACAGCTGCTTCCTATCCACCCGGTCCACGCCCTTCATCATCTTACACACCCCTCTCTGACCTACCAACGACCCGAGCCTATCCAACCTTTCTCCATTGCTAAATGCTCCATCACAGACAACTTTTAAAACTTGTGGCGACATCCTTATGAGTGTCCCCCGCACCCCTCCAGTAAAATCCATCTCATAGTTTGGTGACCAGAACCGCGTAAACAGAGCAGTGTGAAGCTCCAACATAACCCTCCCTGCTCCTTACAATCTGATGAACGCTGGCCTCTCACATGTCTTCTTATCGACCCTGTTAATGTGTTCTGCCTCCTCTGGGGATCTGTGGAATCTATTCAAGGGATGTGAATGCCATTGGTGGGACCAGCATTAGTTTCCCACGTTGAGTTGCAGAGGGTCACATTCTCATAGTGAAGATTTGGAAATGCCGGTGTTGGACTGGGGTGTACAAAGTTAAAAATCACACAACACTAGGTTATAGTCCAACAGGTTTAATTGGAAGCACACTAGCTTTCGGAGCGATTCTCCTGACGAAGGAGCGACGCTCCGAAAGCTAGTGTGCTTCCAATTAAACCTGTTGGACTACAGCCTGGTGTTGTGTGATTTTTCTTAGTGAAAGTGAGGACTGCAGATGCTGGAGATTAGAGTCAAGATTAGAGTGATGCTGGAAAAGCACAGCAGCTCAGGCAGCATCCAAGGAGCAGGAAAATCAATGTTTCGGTTCCTGATGAAGGGCTTTTTGCCCAAAATGTCGATTTTCCTGCTCCTCAGATGCTGCCCGACCAGCTGTGTTTTTCCAGCACCACACCAATCCTGAGCCACTTTCTCTTGCTTGGTAAAAATGTGAGACTGGAATGGGCCATGCCAGGGTGTAGTGACAGCTTCGGCGTATCGCTGCGGGACTGGAGTCTCAGATAAACCCAGACCAGAATCGACAGAAGGTTCCCTCCTCTCCAGGACAGGGCTGAACCAGGTGAGATACCACACTAACCCGGCTGCTTCCCAGTGACTGTTGTTTTAATTGCTGCTAGGTTTTATTTTTGAATTATCAGGCCTGGTGAGGATTTTGGAATCGTCTGCATCAGGGGTTGTGGGGGCCTGGTGGGGGGGGTGGGGGAGGTCATTGGATATTTTTTAAGGTAGAGGTATTTAGATTATTTTTAGGTGGCGGAGTGGAGGGTTATTGGGGAGAGGGAATGTGAAATTTGAAACACAAACCGATCAATAAGTGATCTTATTGAACGGGGTTTGGGGGGAGTAGGTACAGGGAGCTGGATGGTCTATCCAACCCCTATTTCGCATGCTGATATAATATCCTTCTATTTCTCGTTGACTTGTGTATTTATCCTGCTTCCCCTAAAATCCCTCAACCTCTCCCTGTGTTGGGGAACTCCACATTCTCCTCATTTTCTCTGTAATTAAACCTCTCCTGAATTCCAGAAATTGCTGGAAAATCTCAGCAGGTCTGGAACCATCTGTGGAGAGAAATTAGAGTTAACATTTCAGGTCTGGTGATCCTTCCTCAGAACTTCCCTGGTTCTAAGAAAGGTTATCACGACCTGAAACATTAACTCTGATTTCTCTCCACAGATGGTGCCAGACCTGCTGAGCTTTTTCAACAATTTCTGCTTATGTTTCTGATTTACAGCATTCGCAGCTCTTTCGGTTTTTATGAGGTCAATGTTTTCAAGAAAGAGTTAGATATAGTTCATAGGGCATAAAGGGTCTGAGAGAGAAAGCAGAAACGGGGACTGAGTTGGATAATCAGTCGTGATCATGTTGAATGGTGGAGCAGGCTTGAAGGGCCGAGTGGCCTACACCTGTTCCTATTTACTATGTTTCTATGATCAAAAAATTATCAAATATGCAGGGAGTCAGAGAAAATGGGTGATTCGTAACGAGTACTTTGCACCAGTATTCACCAAGAAGAGGGTGATGACCGATGTTGGGGTTAGAGATAGATTTTTAATTACTGTAGGTCAAATTGGCATGAGGAGGGAGGAAGTGATGGGTATTCTAAAAGGCATTAGGGTAGTCAAGTCCTCAAGTCCAGATGGGATCTATCCCAGTTACTGAGGGAAGCAAGAGAGGAAATAGCTGGGGCCTTCACAGATATCTTTGCAGTATCCTCAAACACAGGGAAGGTCCCAGAGGATGCTTTCCTCTATTGGTCGGAGCACTGAGTTCAGAAGCTGGGAGGTCATGTTGTGGCTGTACAGGACATTGGTTAGGCCACTGTTGGAATATTGCGTGCATTTCTGGTCTCCTTCCTATCGGAAAGATGTTGTAAAACATGAAAGATTTCAGAAAAGATTTACAAGGATGTTGCCAGGGTTGGAGGATTTGAGCTATAGGGAGAGGTTGAACAGGCTGCGGCTGTTTTCCCTGGAGCATCAGAGGCTGAAGGATGACTTTATAGAGATTTATAAAATCATGAGGGGCATGGATAGAGTAAATAGACAAAGTCTCTTCCCTGGGGTGGGGGAGTCCGGAACTGGAGGGCATAGGTTTAGGGTGAGAGGGGAAAGATATAAAAGAGACCTAAGGGACAACCTTTTTCACACAGAGGGTGGAATGAGCTACCAGAGGAAGTGGTGGAGGCTGGTACAATTGCAACATTTAAAAGGCATCTGGATAGTTATATGAATAGGAAGGGTTTGGAGGGATATGGTCTGGGTGCTGACAGGTGGGACTAGATTGGGTTGGGATATCTGGACCAAAGGGTCTGTTTCCATGCTCTACATCTCTATGACACTATGACGGGAGAATTGCTAAAGTTGTCCCCTTGTTTAAGAAAGGTAGCAGGGATAATCTAGGTAATTACAGACATGTGAGCCTAACCTCACTGGTAGGGAAGCTACTGGAGAAGATACTAAGAGATTGGATATATATCCATTTGGAAGAAAATGAGTTTATCAGTGATAGGCAGCATGGTTTTGAGCAGGAAATGTCATGTCTTACAAACCTAATTGAATTCTTTGAAGAGGTGACAAAGTTGATTGATATGGGAAGGGATGTAGATGTCATATACATGGACTTTAATAAGGCATTTGATAAGGTTCCTCATGGTAGGCTGATGAAGAAGATGAAGTTGTATGGGTCCAGGTGTTCGAAATAGATGGATACAGAACTTGGCTGGGCAACAGGAGACAGAGAGTAGTAGTGGAAGGGAGCTTCTCAAAATGGAAACCTGTGACCAGTAGTGTCCCACAGGGATCTGTGCTGGGACAACTTTTGTTTGCGATACACAGAAATGATTTGAAGGAAGGTGTAGGTTGCCTCATTAGCAAGTTTGCAGAAGACACTAGGATGTGAAATAGGAGATAGTGAAGGGGACTGTCAGAGAATACAGCAGAATATACATAGATTGGAGAGTTGGATAGAGAAATGGCAGATGAAGTTCATCCGGACAAATGTAAGGTGATGCATTGTGGCAGATGCAATTCCAGAGCGAACTACACAGTAAATGGAAAAATCCTGGGGAAAATTGATGTACAGAGAGATCTGGGTGTTCAGGTCCATTGTTCCCTGAAGGTGGCAACACAGGTCAGTAAAGTGGTCAAAAAGGCATATGACATGCTTTACTTCATTGGACAGGATATTGAGTACAAGAGTTGGCAGGTCATCTTACAGTTGTATGAGACTTTGGTTTGGCCACATTTTGAATACTGCGTATAGTTCTGGTGGCCACATTACCAAAAGTTTTTGGATGCTTTGGTGAGGGTGCAGAGGAGTTTCACCAGGATGTTGCCTGGTATAGATAGGACTAGCTATGAGGAGAGGTGGAGTAGATTAGGATTATTTTCATTGGAAAGGAGGTTGAGGGGGAACCTGATTGAGGCTACAAAATCATGAGAGGTGTAGACAGGATGGATAGCAAGAAACGTTTTCCCCCCAGAATGGAGGACTCAATTACTAGGAGTCACGAGTTCAAAGTCAGCGGGGAAATGTTTAGGGTACCTTTACATGGAAAGTTCTTCATGCAGAGGGTGGTGGGGTGCGTTGCCAGCGAAGGTGGTAGGGGTGGGAACAATGGTGTCATTTAAGATGTATCTAGACAGATACATGAATGGGCAGGGAGCAGGGATACAGATCCTTAGAAAATAGGAGGCAGGTTTAGATAGAGGATCTGGATTGGCGGGGCAAAGGGCCTGTTCCTGTGCTGTAATGTTCTTTGAAAGCTCCATACCTATCACATTCTGGTATATTTGATAGGCAACTCTCAACATAGGAAGATGATAATGGTTGTGGAGGGTCAGTCATCTCAGGTTCAGGGCATCTCTGCAGGTGTCCCTCAGGGTAGTGTCCTAAGCCCAACCATCTTCAGCTGCTTCATCAACAATCTTCCCTCTCTCATAAGGTCGGAAATGGAGATGTTGGCTGATGATTGCGTAGTGTTCAGCACCATTCTCAATTCCTCAGATACTGAAGCAGTCCCTGCTCAAATGCAACAAGATCTGGACAATATCCAGGCTTGGGCTGACAAGTGGCAAGTAACATTCACGCCACATAAATGCCAGGCTGTGACCATCACCAATAAAAGATACTCTAACTACTGTCCCTTGATATTCAACGGCAATACCATCACTGAATCTCCCACTGTCAACATCCTTGGGGTTACCATTGACCAGAAACTCAACTGGATTCACCACATAAACACAGTGACAGACTCAAGAGCAAGTCAGAGGCTTGGAATACTGTGGCAAGTAACTCACCTCCTTACACCCCAAAGTTGATACAAGGCACAAGTCAGGAGTGAAATGGAATACTCCCCACTTGTCTGGATGGGTGCAGCTCCAACAACACTCAAGAAGCTTAACACCATCCAGGACAAAGCAACCCATTTGATTGGCACCACATCTACAAACATCCACTCCCTCCACCACCAGTGCTCAGTAGCCACCATGTGTACTACCTACAAGATGCACTGCAGAAATTCACCAAAGATCCTTAGATAGCAACTTCCAAACCCATTTCCATCTAGAAGGACAAGGGCAGCAGGTACTTGGGAACACCACCACCTGCAAGTTCCCCTCCAAGCCACTCACCACCCTGACTGGAAATATATTGCTGTTCCTTCAGTGTCACTGGGTCAAAATCCTGGAGTTCCCTCCCTAAGGGCATTAGATTAGATTAGATTACTTACAGTGTGGAAACAGGCCCTTCGGCCCAACAAGTCCACACCGACCCGCCGAAGCAAAACCCACCCATTCCCCTACATTTACCCCTTTTACCTAACACTACGGGCAATTTAGCATGGCCAATTCACCTAACTTGCACATCTTTGGACTGTGGGAGGAAACCGGAGCACCCGGAGGAAACCTACGCAGACACGGGGAGAATGTGCAAACTCCACACAGTCAGTCGCCTGAGTCGGGATTTGAACCCGGGTCTCAGGCGCTGTGAGGCAGCAGTGCTAACCACTGTGCCACCGTGCCGCCCACATTTTCAAGAAAAAGTTGTGGACATGTGTGTCAACCCACAGCAGGTGGACTGCAGTGTTTCAAGAAGGCAGCTCACCCACCCCCCCCCCACCTTCTCAAGGATGGCAACTGGTGATGGGTTATCAGTGCTGGCCAGCCAGGAATACCCAAGTCCCACAAATGAATAAAAAAAAACTCCTTGCCCCTCCATTGACCTTATTTCTATCTATCAATCTATCAATGAGATGTTGTGGGAGCAAAGTCTGTACAAAATAAATCTGGATTTCTGCGTTTAACGGCACTTGTGTAGATGTTCAATGTTGTCTGATTTATTCTGTAATAACAATGACCTCCATATACCTGGCTATTAATTACAAAATCCAGATTATTTTTGTTTATTTGTGACAATCCCACAATCTCTGCATTATATCCGTTATAACTATGCTGCACCTCTAAACCCTTGTAGGTGATCTCTGTTTAGCCTTTCTCACACACCTAGCAGTATAACTCTCTGGCTTTGCTAAAATACTTTTATAAAATGCTACTCCTTTGTACTGATCTTCCATTGTACTGTGTTCCCTGTAATGGGCACTGGGAAGGCGACAATCCAACATTTTAAAAAAAGCTTCAGTAAGTTATATTTATATGACACATTTAACAAGCATCTAGTTGACCTGTCACAGGAAGGATATCATTAAGATGGAGAGGCTCCAGAAAAGATTTCCCACAATGTTGCCAGGAATGGAATGTTTGAGTCATCAAGGAAGATTGGATAGGCTGGGACTTCTTTCAGCTAGGTAAAAACAATGACTGCAGATGCTGGAAACCAGATTCTAGATTAGTGGTGCTGGAAGAGCACAGCAGTTCAGGCAGCATCCAAGGTGCAGCGAAATCGACGTTTCGGGCAAAAGCCCTTCATCAGGAATAAAGGCAGAGAGCCTGAAGCGTGGAGAGATAAGCTAGAGGAGGGTGGGGGTGGGGAGAAAGTAGCATAGAGTACAATGGGTGAGTGGGGGAGGGGATGAAGGTGATAGGTCAGGGAGGAGAGGGTGGAGTGGATAGGTGGACAAGTCCGGACAAGTCATGGGGACAGTGCTGAGCTGGAAGTTTGGAACTACGGTGAGGTGGGGGAAGGGGAAATGAGGAAACTGTTGAACTCCACATTGATGGCCTGGGGTTGAAGTGTTCCGAGGCGGAAGATGAGACGTTCTTCCTCCAGGCGTCTGGTGGTGAGGGAACGGCGGTGAAGGAGGCTCAGGACCTCAATGTCCTCGGCAAAGTGGGAGGGGGAGTTGAAATGTTGGGCCACGGGCGGTTGATTGGTGCGAGTGTCCGGAGATGTTCCCTAAAGCGCTTTGCTAGGAGGCGCCCAGTCTCCCCAATGTAGAGGAGACCGCATCGGGAGCAACGGATACAATAAATGATATTAGTGGATGTGCAGGTAAAACTTTGATGGATGTGGAAGGCTCCTTTAGGGCCTTGGATAGAGGTGAGGGAGGAGGTGTGGGCACAGGTTTTACAGTTCCTGCAGTGGCAGGGGAAGGTGCCAGGATGGGAGGGTGGGGTGTAGGGGGGCGTGCACCTGACCATATAGTCACAGAAGGAACAGTCTTTGTGGAAGGCGGAAAGGGGTGGGGAGGGAAATACATCCCTGGTGGTGGGGTCTTTTTGGAGGTGGCGGAAATGTCGGCGGATGATTTGGTTTACGCAAAGGTTTGTAGGGTGGAAGGTGAGCACCAGGGGCGTTATGTTCTTGCTACGGTTGGAGGGGTGGGGTCTGAGGGCGGAGGTGCGGGATGTGGACGAGATGCGTTGGAGGGCATCTTTAACCATGTGGGAAGGAAAATTGCGGTCTCTAGAGAAAGAGGCCATCTGGTGTGTTCTGTGTTGGAACTGGTCCTCCTGGGAGCAGATACGGCGGAGACGGAGGAATTGGGAATACGGGATGGCATTTTTGCAAGAGGTAGGGTGGGAAGAGGTGTAATCCAGGTAGCTGTGGGAGTCGGTGGGTTTGTAAAAAATGTCAGTGTCAAGTCAGTCGTCATTAATGGAGATGGAGAAGTCAAGGAAGGGGAGGGAGGTGTCAGAGATGGTCCAGGTAAATTTAAGGTCCGGGTGGAATGTGTTGGTGAAGTTGATGAATTGTTCAATCTCCTCGCGAGAGCACGAGGTGGCGCCAATGCAGTCATCAACGTAGTGGAGGAAGAGGTGGGGAGTGGTGCCAGTGTTATTACGGAAGATCAACTGTTCTACGTAGCCAACAAAGAGACAGGCATAGCTGGGGCCCATACGTGTGCCCATGGCTACCCCTTTGGTCTGGAGGAAGTGGGAGGATTCAAAGGAGAAGGAGTCTTAAGGGTGAGGACCAGTTCAGCCAAACGAATGAGAGTGTCGGTGGAAGGGTACTGTTGGGGATGTCTGGAGAGGAAAAAACGGAGGGCTTGGAGGCCCTGGTCATGGTGGATGGAGGTGTAGAGGGATTGGATATCATGGTGAAGATGAGGCGTTGGGGGCCGGGGAAACGGAAGTCTTGGAGGAGGTGGAGGGCGTGGGTGGTGTCTTGAACGTATGTGGGGAGTTCCTGGACTAGGGGGGATAGGACAGTGTCGAGGTAGGTAGAGATGAGTTCAGTGGGGCAGGAGCATGCTGAGACAATGGGTCGGCCAGGGAGGTCAGGCTTGTGGATCTTGGGAAGGAGGTAGAACCGGGCAGTGCAGGGTTCTTGTGAAGTTGGAAGCTGTGGGTGGGAGATCTCCTGAGGTGATCAGGTTCTGTATGGCCTGGGAGATGATGGTTCTTTCACTGGAGTACAGGAGATTGAGGGGGAACCTGGTAGAACTTTATAAAATCAAGATAGAATGGCAGTGTCTTTTCCCTCGGAGGGGGATTTCAAGACTAGGGGTCATATTTTTAAAGGTGAGAGTACAGAGATATAAAAAAGACGTGAAGGGTAAACATTTTTCCGCAGAGGTTGTTTGTGTGTGGAATGAACTTCCTGAGGAAGTGGTGAATGTGGGCACAATTGCAACATTTAGAAGGCATTTGGATTAGTACATGAATAGGAAAGGTATGGAGGTATATAGGTCAGGAGCAGGCAGATGGGACTGGTTTAGTTTGGGATTATGGTTAGAAAGGACTGGTTTTTTAAAAAATTCATTCATGGGTTGTGGGTGCTGCTGACCAGGCAACATTTATTGCCCATCCCTAATTGCCCAGAGGGCAGCTAAGAGTCAACCCCATTGCTGTGGGTCTGGAGTCACGTGTAGGCCAAACTAAGGATAACAGTTTTTCTTAAACGTTGTTAGGGAACCAGATGCATTTTCCTAACAATTGAGAATGGATTTGTCATCATTAGATTCTTAATTCAAGATTTTCTTTCATTGAATTCAAATGCCACCATCTGCCAGGACAGGATTTAAACGCAGGCCCCCAGACCATTATTTAGGTCTCTGGATTAACCCTTAGTTGGAATGAAGGGTCTGTTTCTGTACTGTGTGATTCTGTGACTGTACAATAGAACATCACAAACTGCTCCATGGAGCAACATAAATTAAAGTGACACCAGGTAATGTGAAGGTGTATTAGGGCAGTTGGACAAAATCCAGGCTTCAGAGGTGTCTTAGAAAGTGCCTTCTCAGCAAGGAGAGGGAAGCGGAGGGTCCATGCAGAAAGTTCAGCCACCAAGGATGGAGCACGTGAATCAGGAATTCTCAAGAGGGCAGTATTGGAGGAATTCAGCATGCAACATGTTCCCTCACATCCACTTCTAAACAGTTACAACTGCATCTCTAATTACCTTCCCTAAAGGACATTAGAGACTCAAGTGGGTTTTTCAAATGGCAATGGATTCATGGCCATCATTAGACTCTTTAATTCCAGATATTTATTGAATTTAAACTCCAACATCTGCCATGACAGGTTTCTAACCCAAGTCCCCAGAACATTACCTGGGTCTCTGGATTAACAGTCCAGTGAAAATACCATGACACCATTCCCTGCCCTGTATCAATATTTCAGTGTCTAACAGCCATATTCACTAACTAAACAATGAAAATGATCTATCAAGCCAAATTACATTCTTGGATCTACCCTGTCCAGTGGTACAATCAGCTGTGATTATTATAATGGCAGCAGCAAACTATAAGCTCCCTGTGCTTCCAATTAATTAAAAAAAGGCACAAGGGTTTAATGTACTCATTTAGAGTCATAAACAGGTACAGCACGGAAACAGATGCTTCGGTCCAACTCGTCCATGTTGATCAGATATCCCAACCCAATCTAGTCCCACCTGCCAGCACCCAGCCCATATCCCTCCAAACCCTTCTTATTCATATACCCATCCAAATGCCTCTTAAATGTTGCAATTGTATCAGCCTCCACCACTTCCTCTGGCAGCTCATTCCATACATGATTCACCCTCTGCGTGAAAAAGTTGCGCCTTAGGTCCCCTTTATATCTTTCCCCTCTCACCCTAAACCTTTAGTTCTGGACTCCCCACCCCAGGAAAAAGATTTTGTCTATTTATCCTATCCATGCCCCTTGTAATTTTATTAACCTCTAGAAGGTCACCCCTCAGCCTCCGACGCTTCAGGGAAAACAACCCCAGTCTGTTCAGCTCTCCCTATAGCTCAAATCCTCCAACCTGGCAACATCCTTGTGAATCTTTTCTGAACCCTTTCAAGTTTCACAACATCTTTTCGATAGGAAGGAGATCAGAATTGCATGCAATATTCCAACAGCGGCTTAACCAATGTCCTGTACAGCCGTAACATGATCTCCCAACTCCTGTACTCAATACTCTGACCAATAAAAGAAAACATACCAAATGCCTTCTTCACTATCCTATTTCCCTGCAACTCCACTTTCAAGGAGCTATGAACCTGGACTCCAAGGTCGCTTTGTTCAGCAACACTCCCTAGGACCTTACCATTAAGTGGATAAGTCCTGCTAAGATTTGCTTTTCCAAAAATGCAGCACCTTGCATTTATCTGAATTAAACTCCATCTGCCACTTCTCAGCCCAGTGGCCCATCTGATCAAGATGCATTAGAGCCAGTCTCAATGCCAGAAACTTGGCTGTTCGTGCTACGGTCCCCTGAGAATCCATCGCCCCCTACATTTTCCAAAACAGCATACCTGTTTGAAATGGGTATATCCACAAAAGACTCCTGCACTAGCTGCCTACGTGTTACTTTCCTGGAGTTAACCCATCTATGTGACTATCTGAGACATTTTCCCCCTTCCTACAACTGCCACCCATCACGTACTGTTGCTGTTGCAAATTCCTCATTGCTTCCAATGACATAGGAAGGGAAAAGGTTGAGATTCTGAAGGGAGATTACAGAGAGTCTCGCCAACTGATTCATCAAATCTGATAAGATTCGCAACCAACAGCATTTATTGCAGATATAGTCCACAGTAACCCTTAAACTCTCTTTAAACTCCATCTGACAAGAAGCACACATCATCCTACTAAAGGCCATTGCACCCACAGAATGGTACAAAGCGATCGTCAATAAGACATGTTATGAGCCTAACTGATTATCTAATATTGTTTGTTGATGCTGATACAGGAACACTTGGGATTGTTCTGCAAGTGTTGTCCAATTGTGGAATCAGTAGACATTATGCTTGACATTTTGCAAACGTCAAATAAACAGCACCCTTGTCTCCTGTCATATAAACTGCTGTGACAATTCAAAATGTGGCATTCCTGCCTCTCTCCTGATGTGTGCAGCTTTGACTACATGGTTGACCTTTCAGAGACTCAAGTCCTATACCACTAAGTGAATACCAAATTGTAAATTCAGGATGACATGCTCACGTTTAACCTCAGGAAGCCACTGGACAATGTACATATGGAGCTTACCAAAGTCAGTTGCAGGTTCACAGATGTTGAGCACTGGTGTACATTTCAAGGTTGAATGAATTTGTTCATTTAGTCTTGCGTTCAGGCGAGTCAGTTTGTCAAGAATACAACATCCTCAAGGCATGTTTCATCAATCTGGTTTTAGCTTAGGTCAAGCAAATCCAGAACCACAAATTGAGTTATTCAGCCACCTCCTGCTACACTCATCGGAGATTAGTTTATCCTTCTGATAAACCGCTCCAGCTCAAAGACATTTACAATGACCTCTGACGCAGTTCCACAATCATTACTAGAGTTTCTCTTTTGCAAAATAAGCTGCGCACCAGAGTCAAACTCAGGTACAGGTGAACATGATTTTGTAACTATACTGACCTCAGTTCTATTCTTAAGTTCATATAAAAACTACCTACTTGTTAGAGATGGAGGTGAGGTGATTGAGCAGAATGATACGAGGATGTGTCCTCAATCTCATGATAGAGGTGTGCAAAACCAGAAAGGATTCAGACAGAGAAGATGTGCGATATTAACAGATCCCAGCAGCAGAGGGGCAGCAATTCAAAGAAAAAGATTTAATTAGCGAAAGGACCAGAAATGAAATGAGAAACATGTCATTACTTTAATATGGTATGGTGATCTAGACTGGGGAAAGATGGAGTGACCCAGTCATAGATCTCCTGCCTCTAGGCCAGAAGGGTCCTGTGTTCCAGGCCTTACGTAGGAATTGCTGGGGGTTATGCAGGAAACAAGCCTCTAAAGCAGGAATGCTAGTGTCTATTGGGGTCTCAAGGCCAGATAAACAGGGTTAGTGCAGGAGGGCATCCATTTTTAATACTGACCTACCAAATATGAAAGCAACACAAGTGATCAACCTGTATTGTACCAATCCTGTGTATAGCTGCAATATAACTTATTTTCTGCATTTCTTTATTTTCTAAGGTCTGTACCTAAAGATGGTACCATGTGTTGGTGACATTGTTACCCTGCAACTAATCTTGTAACTGAAGCTGTGACTAGGTGGCGGCTTATAAACTAAGATGGTGCTGAAAGTGGCAGTTTATAAACTTTTCACAGGACACAATTGAGTACTTGAGCCAATAAGGTTAATTCAATTCAGTACAGGAAAAGCTGAAAGATGAAGAGGAAAGCTGATGACCTGGAATGCACTCAAAGAATAATGCCAACAGATTCAACAGTGATTTAGATACATACACGAAGGAAAATAAATTGCAGGGTTCTGGTTAAAGAGCACAGGAACTAACTGGACAGTGCTATTAAAGATTGGTATTATTAAAATACTTTCTTATTCAGAGTTTGAACTAATTCAAAAATAAATTGAGTGGTTTTGATTTGACAGAACCAAATGAACCTGATTTCTGGGCCACTGACTCAATTCATCATTTGAGAAAGTATCTATATCTTGCTAAGAGCTTTGACGATCTTACAAAATTCCCAATGGAAAAATGCCATCCGAATGTATCTCTGGAAATGTTTTGAATTACTCCTGTTTTACAAAGAGCTCAAGATCACATTTGTTCAGCTAGAACCAGATCCAAGAAAAAACATAAAACTGTTAATGCAGCAAATCCAAACTACAATGCCACATACGTTTGGCAACATTTTGGATAGATTCCATCAGAATTGTGCCTGAATAGAAAAAGTTTCCAATCCATTGACCTATTTTTCCCTCGTGCTGACTACATAATTGCAACGCTCTATGTTTGAAAGCTGTTCTGTATACTTTGCCTAAATACTAATTACTCTGACTGCAAAATCCAGACAACTTTCACATTAAAACTCACCACTCAATTGACATATCCTGATAAAAGCATCATTCTTTTCATGGTTGTGTGAATCGCTATTCTACTTTTATTTATTTACCATATTTTTACTCTGCCTTTTTCCTGAAAAAAATGTTTAGAAGTAGGGGGACAAACATTATGCTGCAATTAAAACCTAAAGAACGATGGGGGATATCTGACCACAACGTTAATGATGTAGGTTATGCTAAGAAATCTCAGGCAATCATTTGAGAAGTCAAGCAAAGACCATCCCAAAGTCAGGAGGAGGAAGTCACACTTACAGGTGTTGAGGCAAGTTTTCTGCTGGGCAGAGCTGAGGTGCCTACTCAGGGGGATGATTGCTTGCTGCCAGCCTCATTAACATGCACCCTCCTATCCTAGCAGCTGCCAACTGAATTAGCTTTATCACGAGAACTCTTGTTATCATAGCAGGCAACTGGCACTGCAGCTTGCCAGTGTACTCCTTCAGACCACCATCTTGGATGTGTTGCGTCAATGTTGCAGGGCAATCAGGCAATGGCCACACTCACCCACCAGTGGATGCTGACCTCAGACATGTGCCAGCTCCTCTGCACGATCATGGCGTGTCTCCGATACTCCTGCACTTTGCAGAGCATTGGTGACCATCAAGGAAATGCTGCAGTGAGACCACAGAATGCACATCAACAGGCAGCCAACTCCAATATTGGATCAGGCTCTGTCACAACTGCTGGCTTGCTTCCTCACTTTGCACCCACCCAGACGCATCCCTTGCTTTGTTTTGCCCTTTGACCCTTCAGTTGGAGCTTAAACACTCAGTATTGTTGTCCTTGCCAGCTGTTCGGAGCAGACTTGAATGTTCCAGGCATGCCTCACCCACTTGAGAACAAAGTAGCCCTGCAAGTCAGATCTCTAAATATCTGCGGTTGCTTTCCAGAACTGTGCATCCCACTTGAGCCCTGACTACTTCCCATCCCACCTCCACACCAACATACCAAATCACACTCCCCACCCAACCCATTGTCCCTTAAAAGCCCCAAAGTCAGTGGAGTGTCAATTCTTGCACCTCCACTTTCCACACTTAGTCCATAAATTCCACGTCAATTCAGCCCGCATGTCATGAGCAGACTGTTATACAGGCCCCCTCTCTGTTCTTCACCTGCAACCTGAAAACATACAGCAGCACACTTTAGGTTTGTACCTATACTATAACTGTGTGTTGGAAGTCACCACTCAGTTCAAATGACTTTAGAGAGTTTGGGCTCCCTTAAGTACCTTTCTTTCAATTACCAATGAAGTGTGAGATACCAGGTTCGGAAGCCAGACTTCCAAAGCAAGGCCCCACCTACCATTTGTAAAAAAGGTTCATGGCAACGCCATGAAAATTAGACTCTTGATATGTGATGAGCACAACACACCAGGTATAAATGTTGGCTAACACTCTGCAAGGCTTGCCTCATTTCACAGCTATGGCAAATGGATCAATTGCCATGGTTAGTCAACAACACCATTGTTTGGTCAGATCGGAAAGGTGCCAGGTGAACTCCCAATCTTTGTCTCTCCTCATCCACCCACAAGCCAATTACTACACTCCCCATCAAAAAAGATGGTGGCTGGTAGAAACCAGCGCGTACACAGACAGTGGTAATGCCTTTACAGCACCACACTGAGCCTACTGTCTTGAAGGCTCTCCCCATCATTTTCCTGCTGGCTGCTGCCACTTAAGGTCACCTGCCTTCACACGAGACCCTTCCCTACTCCGCCACCGACTGGTCACGTTGGTAATAAATATAGTGAAAGGAGTGCCATCAGTGACTGCTTCTAAACTACAGCAATGGAATCAACTCAGCACTGAACTCCGATCAGGAGTCACTTGGACAAAATGCAGACCAGAAAAGATTGGAGATAAGCATTTACTATTACACACTTGGGAGTAAAATCAGGTGCTTCCAAATCTTGCTCTCCTCAAAGTTAATTAGAAAAGGAGGACATGATACAGAGACAAACTGATTGGTACAGCAGATGAATGGCTTCCATCTGCTCCCATGTCTTAGTCTTTTTGAAGTGATACATGTCGGAAATGGAGCAGTACATGTGAGAGTAACAAGATAATCTATTCATTGATGTTGGTTGAGGTATAACGATTGGCATGGGAAGCAGGGAACACATCAGTACACTTCTACACCTACAAGAGGCACAAAGGGAATTCACTTTAAGGCCTAAGCTGAAAAGTCAGAACCACTGACAATATGGCACTCCTTCAATAACGCACAGGTCGTGTTCAAACTTCACAATCAGGACTTGAACACACACTTTTGGACTCCAAGGCAAGTGCACCACTCTCTGATCTACACCATTACTGTCCTCAGAAATTCACTCCTATGGTCAGTTATGCTTCACATCCTGAAACAGCACATTTCATAGAATCCCTAGTGTGGAAGCCATTTGGCCCATCGAATAGATAGCAACCTTCCAGAGAGTATCCTACCCAATCCCAGACACACCCCCACCCTACACTGCATCTCTCATGGTCAATTCACTTAACTCACGCATCTTTGAACTGTGCGAAAAAACTGATGCACCTGAAGGAAATCCATGCAGACACTGAGAACATGAAAATTCCACAGAAACAGGTGCCCGAGGAATGGAATTGAAACCAGGGTTCCTGACACTAAAGCAACAGTACTAACCACTGAGCCATGTCACCCTTTCTCCAAGACCTTTGCAAGCCTGATCTTATCCTCTGTTTGCGGAGCATATTGTTATGAAGACGTAGAGGTACTGTACCTTTAAGAAAGTTAAAGAGCTAAGGACAGAGTCCAGAACAAGGTAACAATCAAGTGCTGTGTTGAAACAGCTAGCAGCATCTGTGTTGTCATAAAACAAAGAACAAACAAAATTGGCCAGTTTAAAGTATGCCCTAAGATACCAGAATCCAATCAAATTTGAATTTAGTATTTTGATAATATTAAAACCAATGAAGTGATCTGACGTTTGGGGTATAAAACTGGACATTTTGAACAGTTAGGGAGAACTGCCAAGCCACCAAGTACAGACTGCCAGCAGAACAGCACTCTGAAAGGAACTGGTTTAGAAGTTTGCGCAGAAATCGAAAAAACAACAGAGGAAATTCTGTCCAGGAAGATACAAAGAGATTTGACAGCTGACTGGTTTTGAAAGTTGAAATTTTTGCAAATCTTAAATTGGAACCTTTTAAAAATCGGACTACTATTGGTGAGGAGTTCAAAGATAGGCTTAAGAGAAAGGAGTTATAAATAGCTGTTGGTTTTGAATATTCTCTGTTGGACTTAAAGTTGTTAATTTTTACTTTAAATTGCATCTCTAATTTTAACAGATTACAGCACAGGGGGAAGCTTGTGTGTTGCTGGTTTAAATTAGCTGAGGGGTTTAGCCAGTGTTGTAACAAAATCCATCCATTTCTTACACAGAAGAAATCCTCGCAGATTGCTTTTGCCTTATCCTAGAGCAGAAGCAAAAAGTGGAAAAAGATAATTTTAGCCACCAACCAGATTGGGTACAAATTCTAGGTAATTCTGACCACGTGACCTGAACTTTGCAGCATACTCCAGTAGACAATAGCCAAACACCAAAGAATAATACCCACAGATTTTATTCACAGAAATAACTTTATTAGAAGACTGTTCCCTATTTGAACACAAATACATAAAGGGTCAATTATCAGTCTTGCTCTACAACACAAATAGGATCACAAAAAAAAACACAGGAACATTTGCTTGCATTGATTCTGCACAACTTGTATTTCATAATTTAAGAAACTTAATCACAGGCTGCCTTTGGCAAAATCAGGTTTCACTGTTAAATCCCAAAACAAATAGCAACCTTGATTCATTTATCAAGTAAAGGATTGAGCTAAAGGACAGCATAGTGGGACATTTGGATCTGTTCTCTGGAGATACTGCACCAACAGAAGAGGACTCAGAGCACAGCCCTCGGAAAATCAGGATCTGCAGAGGCACTTCACGGCTGGAGGCCAATAATCACAGTTTACAGGCTCTCATCTTTTTCACTAAAACAGTTTTTTGTTAAAAATAAACAAATATTCATACTTTAAAACTGTATTTCCATGGTCAACTGGTTCATAACGTGAAAATAATCATCCAGCAGAAAATACCTTCTGGTCCCAGTAATATAATTATAAATTCTGTGTTTGTGAAGGAAATCACCCACATAAAACAAAGCTACTTCATTCTCTTTCTTTCCCTCAATCCTCAGAAAAAGTGTAAACAGTGCAGATTCCAGGTTTGCAAGTCAGATCAGGAAGATAGGCTGCAAATGCCTGAGAAAATCTTACAGCGCACTTAGTGTGCAGGACAATACCAACAGGAAGTTAGTATCTTTTAAACAACACAAACAAAAATAAATAAATACCCACAGAAAGTTGCAGAGCAGCAGTTTCACATCCCTGGTAACTTTTGTAGATAAACAGTTAAAACAGAAGGAGGAGTCTCAACAAGGTAGAGATCAAGCCATTCTTTTAGTCAAACTTCTTTAAGTTGAGGTGATCACAGTTACAGTTACACACAATTTACTTATCACAAACTTCCAAAATAAATACATAAGTTAGGTAGGGGTGGGGTTGGAGGGGGAGAAACCCCTGAAAACTCAGCTTACACTACACAAGATTCAGTTTGTAATTGTAATGTGACGTTTAATGAAAAACAATTAGCTCAGAAAAGTGCCCTTTTTTAGAAACAAAATCAACACAAGGCCTTCAACTGCTACAAATATAGGCAATACTGTTTTTTTTAAAAAATTAAAGCCAAAACTACACAGAACATTTACTTATCTGCAGCACAAACCACACTCCAACCACAATCCACTGTGCGACGTGCAGATGAACAAGAACTGATCTTGCTAAAGGAGCACAAGATTTGAGATGCTAGTTGCATTTCACCAGATGGATATAGAATCTGGTCCCAAAGTTCTGCAAGTCCCACTGTACCACAACTTCATGAACCTCTTTGTTCACAACATCCTTCCACACTTTCAAACCATCTTGCTGTCTTCCACCACTGCTGCAGGCTGGTCACCTGTACCACCCTCCTATCAAACCCTTGCAAAAACAGAAAAGGCCAGCTCCAACACCACACAGACAGATTTCACGCTTTCTTTTAAAGATTTATAATTCAAGAAATGCAAGAACATATTTGCAGCACCAGACTGCAGATCTCTCGCGCCTTTCTGGTGAAAAATAGATATTCTGATTTTGTAGCTTACATGAAAAGCAGTAACTGTTAGAAACTAGTAACACCTGCTGGATCAGATTTGCTACTTATCAATACTCAATATCAATTTCCGTCATTTGTCATCAGTGGAATATTCCAAATAACGTATCTCATCTCCTCGAGCACCTTTCAGACTGAAGTTAGTGCCTTGTGACTTATTGCCTGTTAACTACTTGACCCAGACAATTCTGCAGTAATATGCTACATGGAAAATGGCCATATTGCACAGGACCAAACTGGCCTGTGCTATACACATGCTTTTATTCCTTTCATTTCTCATTCAAATCAGAGTTTGGAATTAACAAGAAAGTCAAAATGACTGATAAAGTTAATTAATGCCTCCACACATTAGAAAGGGCTCAAGAGGATTTAAAACTCATACAAAATGAACTGCTAAATTATAGGACGTGCAAAAGACAGCAACACAATCTGCCCTCATTTAAGTTGCATTTATTAATAAATATCTGGTTAGCACAGCAAGGTGTATAAAAATAAATAATTTAACCCCTTTCTAAACACGAGACAATTATTTAAGATTTCCATAAGACAGCTGACCACCCACACAGCACAAAGTGAAGCAGATTTAAAATAAACTGGAAAGGGTGGGTTTAACTTCACTCATGATGGTCTAATATAATCTTACATGGACCTAATATTTGGTTCCTTTACCAGATGATTATGTGTCCATTATCAGATTATAAGCCTTCAGCAAACTTGTAAACAATAAATAACATAAATATCCAGTTTACATCTGCAGGACATGATAAAACCAGACACCATGATAAAATTAACCCAGCTAATATCGAAACTCAAGAAATGTGCAAATGTGACAAAAGAATGAGAATACTTTTGTCTCCAGAATTTAAAATAAAAGGAAACCAGAATCCTTTTTGGAGCTTCCCAGTTGTGCAGATCAAGTTACAATTTCAGAGGGGAAATCCACAGTCACATTACATTCAATTGCGGAAATTCTAATGTTCCACAGACCCAACCTGTTCATCAAAAAAGATTCAATTTTCCATTCCCCCTCGATACAAATGATGATTGCCGATGCTAGTTGTTTAACACCTTGATGCATTCCTATGATATTCCATTTGCCTTTTTAACACCAGGATCAACCCACTTACTTTAAAATTTAGGGCAGCACTACTATTAAAATCAGATGAGGAATATCACATGATTGCAAGAAGTGTTTTTCACATGGGTATTTGTAATAGTGTCATATAACAATTAAAGAGCTTCAAGTGGTCTTTGAATAATTGATGCAGTGGAGACAGTGCTACACAAATCAGCTCCAATAAGGATCCAAGTTACATTTTTCAACTTCTGTCAAAAATCAAAGGCTGATCAGAAAATAAACCTGCTGACTCGTGTTGGGGAAATGGTCCCTTTAACCCTCTTCCCCATGGTGTCCTTACTTAACTAGTGTTTTATGACATTCACAGAATGAAATGGTTGAAACCCCAGGATGATCACCCAAGATTAATCAGCTTCAAGTCCCTTCTGAGTTTCATCGCGATGTGACTCCAAGTGTCATCTTCAGGTTTTCATACACCACATAGCTAATGCTTACAGCTGGAATAACTTTCATGAAATTGGGTGCTAAACCACGGTATAGTCCAATTGCTCCTTCTGTGCTCAGAATGTGCCTGAAGAGTCCAAGCATTGTGGGCTGAGGTGCTCCCTCAGTGGTAGCTGTAAAGTAAAAGGAAAATAAATGCATATATATTTGATGCAAGTATCTGCATTAAATTAATTGCAGAAACATAAACCCAACCAAATAGTAGCTTTTGATAAGATAAACCTCAAAGCTAACACTGTAAAACTCCTACCTTCATATTAAATGCATGATATTAGAAATACTGATCAAAACTTTGCCTAGCCTCCATGTTGCTAATTAGGTAAACATACTGGGTTTTCAGTTAAACAACAGGGCAGGTCCCAGAAGTAAACCCTACCCTGAGCAGAACTGTCTTATATCGGCTATGACAGCAGTTCACTGTAAAATAATTAGTGCCCAGCTCCCGGAGATCAGAGCGAGCAGAGTTGTGAACTCTGGCTGACTCTCTATCAGGCTCAGCTACAAATATATTCATTCAATAGGCTCCTATCTGAATAGTCACTTGTAAGATTACAAAGGTTTGCTGCAATCTTCAAAAATATGCCCCACCAAAAGTCTTCATCTTCAAAATGGAAGGAAAGGTAAGAGCAGGAAAAAGCTTTCAATCAATGAGGAGGAGTTTGGTTTCATTAACAGTGACCTACAATGACATTTAGCAAATCTGCATTTTTTGCCGAATTACCAAGTCGCCTCTGGGGAGCAGATTTAAATAAACGTACTCCCAATCTTGGCTGCTTGCGGTAAGCCAGGTTCAGACTTACATGGATTGAAGACAGTTCAATGTTCAGCCCTACAAGAGACTTTCGAAAGGACAAATAATCCATTGATTGAACAGTATAGAGGGTAACTGCCTCGCTAATTGGAAAGTAAATTTCTCCCAATTATTTGAGGAAAATCAAAAGTGCAAGATGGTTACCTTGTGCCTGCATTCGTGTCCTGACAAGTGCTAATGGGTAACTAGCTAGCTGTCCACAGGTGCTCGAAACAGTGCCACAAGCCAAGAGAACAAAAACACCAGGATCCACACTGTCAGTAGCATAGCGCTGCAACCAGGAATTCTTCAAAGTCTACAGAAAAACAAACAGTTCTGATTAACGAAATACATAGACAATTAAAATGAGCATCAACTGCACAGTGCAAGGTAATAGCAGCCTTATAGCAGACAAAGGAACTGGAAATAGAGTCAACAAACCAAGAGTTGCATATAGCTTTTTTTAAAAAATTACTGCATTAAAAATTCTGCAAGTTGAAAATCTCACCTCATAAATAGCCAGATCTATTCCAGCGTAGGGGATGATGCCCAGCATATTGGGAACATAT
Organism: Hemiscyllium ocellatum; assembly: GCF_020745735.1. Taxonomy (NCBI): domain Eukaryota; kingdom Metazoa; phylum Chordata; class Chondrichthyes; order Orectolobiformes; family Hemiscylliidae; genus Hemiscyllium; species Hemiscyllium ocellatum. The sequence goes on from NC_083421.1 coordinate 60,760,185, forward strand.
CCTTTGTAGAATGCTCTAATCCCCTCTTTCTTAAATATGTGTTTTGCACAATCGAGCATTCCTGAGTACTGCCCAGTTTTCCGCAATGCCAATCTTGTTTTTAGCACCTGAAGTGAATACCCAGAGTTATAGCCAGAAGCACAAATAAGTGTTCATTTTAAATGAAAGCCTTGTAAACTGCTAGAGATTGTAACTCAGAATTAAACATTACCTCCATCGGATAGATTGTACTTTGTGCAATTAGTCCAGCTAGTGACCCTGCAATCAATCTCTCCTGAATTCCTAATGGCTGCTGGTCACTACCAATTAGTCTTTTTATCTGTAAATGAACATTTGCAATTAAAGTTATGGCCACATTGAACAGTACATCAGACAGATTATGCTTGCTAAAATGTCATTATCAACATTTTCATTCCAGTGTCTCTTGTCAGTCTGACTGGATCACTAATCATCAGGATTACATTTGCTATGATGTCAAAAAATGGAGTCAGTAAAACTATTGGTGATTTCACTTTTGTCTGAAACCTAGGTTATGACCAGGATCCCTGTTACCTGCTCATATGCCATGAACTTGAGAGCAGACTCTGGTGCAATTTTGATTGCATTTATTCCATTTCCTCTCCACAAAGATCGCAATCCTCCTTCTTTAATCATGTGGCTAAATCCTCCTGCGATGCACATATTGTTTGTTTTGGAAGCATGTACCTGTTCAGTAAGAACACAATCATTATTGCAACTTACCAGATATCATGTTCGACTGATTGTGACTATAATGTGACTATTAGAAGCAAGGTGCAAGAAGGTGAATCTGCTTTGTATATGTTTAAATGATTCAATGCCATGGATTAAAGGAACAGCAAATACATTAAAAACACTCCTCTCTCTCTCCCCACCCTAATCAATTGCATTGCTAATCTTGCAATAACCAACATTCTTTAAAAAGCTTCATCTTAATTCAATACAGCTCCCCCATTCAGGAAGCTGATTAAGCACGATCATGACACAGACCAAGGAGGAGGCAAAATTTAATTCTCCAGCCCATGCAAAATGGAGCTTTTTCTAATAATCTCGACACCTAGGTTGGAGGCAAGGGAACAAAAAGCCAGGGACCCAACAGACATCTATCGTATGACCCACTGGAATTGAAAAGGATTGCCTTTTGGACCTATCAACTGACAGTCTCCAGAAACATAGCCAAAAAGGTTCAAAGCCTTTTTATGAGTATTCATAAGTAAATTTTGCCAAACTAATTAATGGACCAAGTATCAGTTTGGCATCATATGTCACTGGCTCCAGTTCTCCTTCAGTTTTCACAAACGGATTTGTTTTTGCAGTATTGTTTCTTATTTAACTAAAGAATATTTAATTTTCTGCTCATTTTCTTGGAAACAGGAACCAATGCTTTTAATATATTTTTAAAATCATTAAGTATGTTTGAGATGCAGCAAGACCTTCCTGCCAAGATAAATGCTATATAGAGCATATGAACATTTTTAGTAAGGCTCTGTTTTCAGAAGCATAATAAACTGGAACAAAGTTAATTTTATACCAATGTTCAAACCTTCACTCATTTGCTAACAATTAAATTTTAATGGAAAGAACACATAACTGAGGTGGATTTCACAAAGGACTGGACTACTGATCAACATATTTATCAGTTGTGCAAGTATTTATTCCAAGAATCCCTTACTAGTTAGGCAATCAAGTTAAATTTACTTTAGCATTGATGGAAGAATGCCAAGTCAGCCATAATTTTCTTAAAATTAAATCAATGTTACTCATGCCTTTTTTCCCACAGCAATATTTAAGACCATTAGTCAGAGATCAGCACCCTGCTCAAGAGTTAACAGAGCAAAGCAGAAAGGCTATTACATAGCCAACTAAAAATGAATTCTGCCCATTTATTTATACCTGGCTGACTTGGTAGGTCGAGTTGTGAATTATGAACTATGTAATATGGTTCCCTGCTTCTCAAATCCCGCAGGCGAAGGGACGGGTCATTTAGGGAATGAAAGCCTCCAGCATGCTAATTAAGATGGTAAAATGGTTTAAAACTGCTCTTTTTCCTTTGAATCAATTGTTTCCTTTCGTTTTCAAAAACAGAAAAACAATAGATGAAGTGGTTCTGTCCATAACCATCAACATTTAAATTAATCCAAACAACCCCAAGAATTTCAGAAACCAAAATGGAAATTGCTTGGAGAAACTCAGCAGGTCTGGCAGCATATGTGGAGAGAAAACAGAGTTAATGTTTCAGGTCAACTGACCCTTCTTCAGAACTGATTGCTGCTAGGAAAAGATTGGCATATATGCTGAATGGGGAGGGGAGGGAAGAGAGGTTAAAATCTTTGTCTGAGGAGAGCCAGAGACAGAACACAGGACAAGGTGCTCAGGCCCTAAAATGTATCCATTTGACGTAAAACATGCAAGTCACAAACTCACTAAGGGTTATGCACAATTACACTACATATTTCTTGTAGTTGCAGCCATATCTCTTATTGGTTGTTGCAATTTCTGGCTGTTGAAGCAGGTAACCCAGGTAAACTGCAGCTAAAGGTTTACTCTTCAAATTCTCCTGCAGCTGGCTTGTTTCATTAAGCTAGCTGATCTCATCTAGCATGACAAGGATATAGCAACTCACTTCAATGCAGTGATAGAAGTCAGAGAGAAGGAAGAAAATGCATCAGCCCCACTTCCTAGTCCTGATTATGACTCAAGGGCCAGGTTTTTGATGAACCCCGAGAGATCAGAGATACACGCTTTTGAGGCTCAAGAGGGGAAGAAGGTGAAAGAGAAGTCAGTTAGTCATTAAATAACTGTCCAATTCCTCAATCATTCTAAGTGCCGAGTGGGCAAAGTCATCAGTCTGCATACAGACTAAACATGCAAAGAGCGAACAATGAGGAAACAGAAGGTTTTTGAACCAGTGACATTGGTGTTTTAATTAAGTAGCTGACATTTGCAACAAAATGGAAAACTCACCTGCATCAGCACCTTGAGCCGGTCAAGGGGAGCAGTGCATGTTCTGGACACAGCACCTGCACCGCCCCCTGCCACCAACTGCCTCCACCACATCCCGGTTTGTTTTTCCTCCTCTGTGAACTCATCTGGGATTGTTAAACTCTCACCTACATCAAAGATCTGGAACACAAGGTGAGGCGGCTTTTTAATTTCATAGTTAGACACCTCTATCAAACTAGCTCATAAATAATTACAGTAGCAACTGGTGTAACAATCTTTTTCAGTTAAGCTAAGAGAGATATTTTCACTCAAATAAACAATGGCATTTACTGTTTAAAGATAGCTGCTTTTAAAAAGAAAGACAGAAGCAAATGATCTCAAAAAGGTTTTCTGATTCAATCTATAAACTCATGCGCTAAGTCCAAAGGTTAGCTAAACCCAGACCTGTCGCTCAATCTAACTGCTGAGCAATGAAAATGCTTCTTTCACAAGTAATTAATCAGCTTCTTTTGTAGTTTAATGCTGTAGGACAATGCTTGGATCCCAATTTCCTTGCAGCATAATTGAGCATTTTAAACATGCTCCAAGTTCTATTCTCATCACAACTTGTACTCTACACAGACAACCCACCCCTTCCTGAATGAAATGCACACAAGTTCAGGTGACAACACACACCTGAAATAACAAATTCTGTTTCACACAAAAGAAACAATTTACTAAATCAAAACCAAGTTTGAAATCATTCATTAAAAAAATTCAACGAGGCACTGAATTCCAGGATCCATTTACTTTTCTCCCTGCAAACCTGAGACTATGGACTTTTCCAAAGTTACCTTTTATCTTGTGACATAATTGCAAAGGCACCATGGCAACTTGCGTCAATAGTTATGCTCCTTCTGATTTCAGATCGTACTAGGGGTCAACTGTACATGCAAACATATTGCAAAGAAATAGGAACATCCAATTGTGACATCTGACATTGAGACATTGCCAAGTATCAGACTCAGAAGTTCATGAACAAGTAATGTAATCAGCGTAAAGTTGAAGTCAAAATTCCAATCCATGATTCACCAGGTCATTCCAGTGTAAAACCAGAACAATCTGCCTATCCTGTTAAATGTTACTTGGTCTGAGAGCACGCAGCTTAACTGGTCTATACAAAAGCATGAAATACAAGGGCATAGAAAACAGTGAGTCCTTCGTACCTGTGCTGGCTCTGAAATACTTATTGGCTTATTCTATTTACTTCTCTTTGGCCTATACACAAATGTATTTCAATCAAATATTTTCACATTATAAGCAGTGCTCTCCAAATTTTCCTCCTCGGTGGCCACCTTTCGAGCTCAAAAACTTCGGACTCGGTGGTAAAAAGTGAGATTTATATTGGGGAAATGTATGACAGCAACAGTAGGGCAGCTCCATGACATCCATTGCTACCTCAGAGCATGCAACACAAACCTGGATCCCAAATCCACCTTGGGAAGTCCTGTTATAAGCGAGCAAAGATTCTTCCTCTTTTCACAGGGGCATTCCTTCCATACATCAGTATATAAACTAAATTTCTCACTTCATTCTTTTGTTCTTCAAATTACACTAATATTTTTTCTTAATTCATTTGTAGGATGCGGGCGTCATTAGCTGGGCCAGCACTTAATGCTGTCCCCAGCTGCCTTTGAGATGGTGGTGCTGAGCTGCCTTCTTGAACTGCTGTAGTCCACCTGCTATAGGTTGACCCACAATGCTTTAGGGAAGGAATTCCAGGATTCTGATTCAGTGACAGTGAAGAAACTGCAATATATTCCCAAGTCAGGATGGTAAGTGGCTTGGAGGGGAACTTGAAGGTGGTAGTATTCCCATACATCTGCTGCCCTTATCCTTCTAAGTGGAAGTGGTTGTGGATTTGAAAGGTGCTGCATGACGATCTTTGGTGTACATTTTTGGTTAATCAAATTACTGACCACTAAAATTACCTATTTAGTTCAAAAACCTAGTGACTTCTATTACATCTTCTCTTAATTATCTATTGTTCCAAGAAACAATACCAGAATTCATTTAACTCCCTCATTGTATCTAAAGCCCAATTTCCTCCCTGGATTACCTTTGAGGCATCATTTCCATATTAAATTTTTGCTAAATGCGATCTTTAATCACATGATTTATCCAGGTTTTATATAACTTCAAAAAGCACAAGAATATCACTTCACAATATGAAGTTCACAGGGGAGAAAGTTCTGTTTTGATAAGGTGCTGTAACAACTGATGACTGAGGATGGGCATAAGTCAAATGTTCATTACTCTCTCTCCGGTTACCTGATTAAAATTTTTATTAGAGACTTACACCATGTTCCTTTGGAGCACACATACAGGAGTCAAGATGACATTGGAGACAGGTGATGTGAAAAATATTGTAACTGAGAAAATTGCTACACCTAGATATTCATAGATAGTCAGTCATTTTCAGTAGATGATGTTCTGGACTTACTGTGGAGTGCTTCCAGTACAGGATTATTTCAGGAATGTTGTCTGCTGGATGTAAAAGGTGATAATCTCGCCACTCATTCCAGTCAATCGTCATTGTTCCATTTTTATCCATGCTATTAAAAAAACAGAACAAGACAAAAACAAACTTAAATTACACTGTATATTAAAACTTCCATTAAAAGGGTAAAGTTATGATCTACATACACATGACAATTCAATATTTTAAAATGCTAAAATATTGTATTATAAGCTATTGTTGCAGGAAAAGGAGGGGAAGGTTTATCAGCATGTAATTGACTAGCATTATAGGATGGAGTTGTGCAGGGGCTGTTATTCAAATTCATTTTACAAATCAGGAAAGGGTGAAGCTGCGTAAGATGAAATAAAATGTGCTTAGTCAATTGCTATGAAGGAGGGGAAAACAGAAAGCAGACAGGCATACACAGGTACTTACTATACAATAGGGCCCCAGAGGTGCCCTCTCCAAATTCTGAGGACAGAAAGCAAAAGATGCAGAAAACAGCACAGATAAAGCATTTTACACATTTAAAAAGAAAGCATAGAATAATTACTTCACTGCACTACCTCAACCCTATCATTACAAATTGTACGCCGTCCCTAGGAAAAGATGCCACTGATATTCTGTTACAAAAGGAATGCAATTTCGTTTTGAAAGTTATTTTGACACTTCCCTTAATACCACTTGTACATTGGGGCACCTTGGTTCGACAAAGCTAGGAGACAATTTTCTCAAGTCATTGTAGGAGTGTCATTAAATTAGAAGCTCCTAGATATCCCACAAAGGATAGTCTCAGGGCTAAGTGACCAGGAATCTCTTTTGAACAAAAGATTATTACAGACGTTCCCATTACACTTAGGAACATAGCGAATAGCAAAATGGAGTTCAGAGACATGCTGATCTTGTCAATATGTGCATAAGATAGATAGCAAATGCATTTTTGTTTCAAATTATGCTGTGTTTTTTTAAGGATACCACAAATTTAAAATTAATGTAACAACATCTGTGCATTAGTATGCCATATAATTACAAGATCAAAGGTATTCTGGATTAAGAGGTTTAGAGTTTTTACAAAATCAAAGTCGACGGAAGGTTGTGCAGTAGTGCTTTTGCTCGAGTACCAGCTACCCTAAGTGATGAGCTACAAGTTTGATCGTAAAATTTATAGCCTTAATGCATAGGGAGGCACTAAGTCAAGGCCATAAGCCAAACTGAAAAAAATGCATCATTACAGTTCTATCCTCATGTACCTCCATACAAGCGACGCTTAGAATATAATCATAGCACAGAAGAGGAAATATATACTTTATAGTTGAACAAAACTTCTTTAAAAAAAGACAAAATTCATAAATATGCAGGACATGTATAATGGATTTGTTTAAAAATAAAAGCTATTCATCCTCCAAGTAACATGACTCACCGTTTCAGGATCTTTTCTGCCTGCTGCTCTGAAATATGTACTCCAAGGTCACGTAATGACTGCATGATTTCTTGTGCATCAATTTTACCTGAAAAACAACTCAAATATGTAACTATCTTCAATTATACTTCTTACTGAGCAATAAAGACATCTGCATTACACTAGAAGGCTCACTGCATTGCAGTGTTTAGGATTTAAGGAAGAAGATGGAGTTGATTTAACTGTGTATTATTAGATTGATACAAACGGTACTGGAAACTAAACAATAAAGTTTTTACCATCATTTTTTTTGTCCAGGCTTTTGAAAACCAGTCGGAGTTTCTTCTCATGATCTTTTAAATAATGCACAAATTCTTCAAAATCCAGTTGGCCATCACAATCTTTGTCACCAGCTTTTACAACTTTCTGTTTTAAAAAGACAAAAGAAACATTTTTTTAAAAATGGAAAAATGTGATTGTGTGAAATTGATTCAGGACAAAAAAAAACCTATAGTACCCTCATGCATTTTGTCCCCCATACAGGCAATTCAATCTTGAAACATGAAGATCAAAATCTATGTCTGCCATTTTAGGTCACTTTTTAAGATTAATTGCAATCCGATAGGAAGTCACACTTAAAATGGATTTATGTAACCATTCATAATTTTGTCCCATATCCTTATTCAGATCAGTTTCAGGTTTGTAATATGGAGGATTTCCCTTTTACTGGAGACTAAACAAACCATATTATCAGTGTTCCAATAATTCACCTTGACCACTCAGATGAATTAAGCATTGGTCCATCATTCATGCTTGAATAGAATATTGATCAATGCATAAACTGTAAAGGTACATGGTATCATCTTCAGGTCACTATATTCTATCTACACCTAAAAATTATTTGCATTAAAGCTGGAGGGTATAATCCAAAACAAACTGATAGCTTTGTCTGAATGGTGTTTCTTTCCAAAATTAAAACATGTAATAAGTTGCCGTTCTCTAACATTGCCAATTTACCATTAACGAAATCACCCCATACCCAAACAATCTATGCACACATATCTCGGGCAACAAGATAATTCATTCAGAATTGACAAGTTTAAGCTAAACAGCCTCCTGCTCCATTGTCAAAATTTATCCCGTAGCTTCTATTTCCTTCCCATTTCTGAATACAGTTAGTTAATCATGATGTACTTTGGAGCATGACTTTTAAATAGTTAAGAGTTGCGATTATACCCGCAATCAACACCAAAGGTCAATCTCCAATAAAACTTTGTATTCAAGGATCAAGTTCCTCAGGGAGTAGAATTCAATGTCAGCTGACGGTAAGCAGATCAGTCTTAGCAATCCAGACAATTCCACTAACTCAGGCTTGGTTCAGTTGTGAGATTTATGATTTTTGTTGCTCCTTACTTCAAAGCAGATGCACTGTGTAAACTAGTTCAGTTAAATAAGGACATTAATCATGAAGGTAGTTTAGTGACCCAGGACTGCAAGATTGTATAGTCTCACATTCTGTGTGCAGTGGGTTTAGTAAAAAGGAATTCAGTTTTGCTGAGCACAGGACACTTTAAAAATCATTCAGGCAATGTGCTGAGTACAAACTCTAAACATTGCATTGGAGCAAATGAGACATACCGTGTAAGGGCTGCTTGCCTTTCTTTACCAGGAAAGAGTATGGAACACTGGGAAGAGAAAGTTTTTCTAAATTGTTTCTCATCAAGTTATTGGGATAATTGCCAATGTCTACTAGCAATATCAAAAGAAGAACCCTGTAAACGGTGATACTAATGCAGTGAACACAGTTGCAACATTAAGAATAAACCTATGTATTATGTAATTGATGAGTCTTTCATGTTACTTGGAATCCTAAGGTGGGCTGGCAGTCACATACACAGGAAAGCATTTACATACCTTGGAGGTACACATGCAAAAAATTAAAGATCCTAATCAATTATTAAAACAACTTATCCAAAGATGATAATCTAATGGGAACCCCTTCAAAGGGGAGAGAAATGCAAATTCTTATCCTTTGGCTACTCAGAACTTTTCCGAAGTTTCCTCACAGATGCTATAGTTCCTTTGAGGCAAGGTTCTACTGAGGGACACCTACTACGCGGTCTCAATATTTACATCTTTATTTGGCCACAAAGTATCTCATGATAAAATACGCAAAGTAGTAACTATGAAACACAGCCACAAGAGAAACCAAGACAAATGCACTATACCACACATCAAGTTGGAAGACTAACCACCTACTCAAGAATTCTCATTTAAGTTGTGCAGCTGTGGGGAGACCAGAAAGAAGTCTATTTGCTGTGATATTGTCAGTACAGCTTCCAGTAACAGGACAATGATATTGGTAACAGGAACTCGTAAGCAGGAATCTTTTAGTCTGTTCCACTCCACAGTGACTCATTCAGAAGGCAGTCGAAATTGCATAAGTATGTAACACATGGAAAGACAAGGAAGTATCCTCTGAACAGCCATTAAATAGCACAGAACTCCTTAAAAAAAACCTCAAAATTCTCTAAAAAACCTGAAGTGATAAAAAGTATTCTCAAACAAGAAACACTTCATGAACATGCAGATTTACCTGTCTCCACTTACGATAGGTTGATAATTCCTGTGAAGGGATGAAAAGGCTAAGCCTGAACAAAGATTTTAACTTAGCAGGCAGCCGTTCTGATTCAAAGTATTCAAACTCCCTTTCCAAATTATCCAGAACTGGCACAGTTAAACATAAACATAACATTTTGACTAATTTGTCCAAAAGTATAATGCTTTATAAATTCAGATATATAAAATAAATAAGTTAAATTAAGCAATTATAATGTAGTCAGCCACCACTGAGGCACTGCTGAAATGCTGGCTGACTGAGAATCACATTACTGGAAGGCATTTACGTCACTTTTATAGCAGTGATCCGCTTCGCCCGCCCTTCCTGTATAAGCAGTCTCTACGTTGCTCACGTCAGATCTGAGCACAGATCTACATAATATTGTCACAAAAAAAAATCCTCAGCAAGCCTCAACAACTCAGTTAAAAAAGTAACTACACTAACATCTGATTCAGTGATGTACACTGGCCAGAAAGGTATTGATTATGTACTGATCAATAATCGGCTGGCAATTTTCTGGCGTTTTGCAAGGAGCATACTGACGTTAAAACATACGCACATGAATAAAGTTCATTAACATAAGTGCTGAGACAAGTTCAAATAGTTCAACATATCATGTTTTAATAGATACTGTGGATTGCCATGTGACCAAGCATGTGTACACTATTTCAAAACATTTACTTGAACTCCACCAAGGTTAAAAAGTTTGACCGTAGGTGATGCAATGACCCTGCACTGGAATGCCATATAGGGCACTATAGAGCCATTCCATAGGAGAATGGACTGTGCTTTTGTACCAAATGGATCAAAGATGGCTGTAACTATATATCACATCAAGATCAGGAGGCAAAAAAAAAGAGGTGCAGCCATATCAGTCATTCCAACAAGCAAGTGACTGTTGGGTGATCAGTGTCTAGATTTAGGCATGGATCAAGTTGCGTCTTTCACAGTACTGGAGTTCACAAGTGCAACAGATCAAAATTTTCCATGTGCAGAAAATTTATTTTCCATTTTGCACCTTAATTTCACGAAAACCTAAGTATCCCAATGACTATAGGTAATACACAATTTGTACCATTTATACAGAACAGTACATATATGCAAAGATAAGCTGAAGAAGGGAAAGTAAATAGGACAGGGTTGATTTTTTTTAATCAGTGTATCAATCCTTGTTTTCAATGTATGCCCATGAACCACTTGCAATTTTTTTAAAAAGTTGGTTTTAAACTGGTTTTAAATTGTTTTAATTTGAATGTCATAAGCTGCCACCTTGAGTTTAATTCAACTTGGCCATCCTGGTAGTAAACTCAATTTTGAACTTATGATTCTGCTGCTCAGAATCACAGATGGACAATGGCTGCCTCAATAAAAATACCAGCAGGATGGCACCATGCACAATGCTAGAATTTAGAGCAAGATACCAACTTTTGGTCAGTATAAACAGAGGGAATTAAAAATAAATTCCAGTTTAAAAAAAAACAAACAGTAGCCCTAAGATATCATGGTTGGGAAGAGTTGGTTCGACTGTCCTTCAGTGATAGTTTTAGTAGGCCATTTGAGACTTTGCTTTGAGGCAATGGATAACTGTTGAAGGTTAGGTGTTCTAAAAATGCTGTGAATATTCCAGGATGCTTACCCAACAATCAACAAAATGTGTAAAACTCAGGATGTTGCTACATAGATGGTGCTTGGCCAAAGTGAGGACTGCAGATCAGTAGATCAGATACTGTATCAGTAGCATGTGTGGTGCTGGAAAAGCACAGCAGGTCAGGCAACAGAGGAGCAGCAGAATCGACATTTCGGGTAAAAGCCCTTCATCAGATGGTGCTTGAGCTTCCAAGCACCTACTGCGCTAGTCTTTCAGAGGACAGAGATTGCTGGAATGGGTTGTGCTCTCAAAGGAGCTGGCAACAGCACATCCTCCCGATATCACAAATGGTAGGCATTCTGTGTTGGCGGAGAGAGCTGATGTTCAAACCAGAAGAGAAGGCGATCAGATGGACTGTTAAGAACAAAACAGTTTGGCTCTTGATGTTGTGGTGGCCTTTTATCCTACAAGATCAGACTAACCAACATACCCTTCATTGTACTAACTCCAAAGGTGCCTATCGAAGAGTCGCTTAAATGTCCCTAATGCATCTGACTCCTACCACTGCTGCAGTGCATTCCATGCACTCAGTGTAAAGAACCTACCTCTGATACCTCCCTTAAACCATCCTCCAATTACCTTCAATTTATGCCCCCTTGTGATAGACATTTCCACCACGGGAAGAAATCTCTGGCTATCCACACCTCTAAACATATTGCACACTTCTATTAAGTCATCCCTTATCCTTCTTCACTCCAATGAGAAAAGCTCTAGCTTCCTCAACCTAAGATACTCTCTCCAGTCCAGGCCGCATCCAAATCTCCTCAGCACCCTTTCTAAAGCTTCCACATCTTTCCTACAATGAGACCAGAACTGAACACAACATTCCAAGTGCAGTCTAACCAGGGCTCTATAGAGCTACAGCATAGATTCTTGATTAGAGTGGTGCTGGAAAAGCACAGCAATTTCGGCAGCATCCGAGGAGCAGGAAAAGCGACGTTTTGGGCAGGAAACATCGATTTTCCTGCTCCTTGGATGCTGCCTGAACTGCTGTGCTTTTCCAGCACCACTCTAATCTAGGCTCTACTTTCCAGCATCTGCACTCCTTGTTTTTACCTAGAGCTACAGCATAACCTTGCAGCTCTGAAACTCAATCCCCCGCTAATGAATGCCAACACACCATATGCCTTTTAACAACCATACCAACCTGGGTGGCAACTTTTGAGGAATCCATGGACATGGATCGCAAGATCCCTCTGTTCCTCCACACTGCCATGAATCCTGCCTTTAATCCTATATTCTGCTTTCAGATTCGACCTTCCAAAGTGAATGACTTCACATTTTTCTAGGTTGAACTCCATGTGCCACTTATCAGCCCAGTTGTGTATGCTCTCAATGTCCTGTTACAACCTACATCAACTTTTGTCATTGGCAAACTTACCAACCCACCCTTCCACTTCTTCATCCAAGTCAATTATAAAAATCAAAGAGCAATGGTCCCAAAAACTGATCCCTGCAGAACACCACTGGTCACCGAGCTCCAGGCTAAATACAAGTTTTCCCTGTATCCCAAGCCTCTTTACTTACTCAATGTGGAATCTTATCAAACCTTTAGCCCCCTCAGCCACCCCCCTCACCAACATTCTTGAGGAAGAGCTTTGCTTGAAACGTCGATGCTCCTGCTCCTCAGATGCTGTCTGAGAGATTATGCTTTTCCAGCGCTGCACTTTTTGACTCTGATCTCCAGAATCTATGGTCTTCACTTTCTCCTGGAACCTTATCAAACACCTTATTAAAATCCATGTACACCACATCCACTGCTCTAACTTCATCAACGTGTTTTGTCACGTCAAGGAATTCAATAAGGTTTGTGAGGCATGACCTGCTCCTCACAAAGCCATGCTGACTATCTCTAATCAAGCTATGGCTTTCCAGGTAATCACAAGCCCGGTCTCAGAATCCTCTCTAATACTTCGCCCACTGACTTAAGACTGACTGGTCTAATTCCCAGGATTATCCCTTTTCCCTTTCTTGAACAAGGGATAACATTTGGCACCCTTCAATCATCTGGCACTACTCCAGTGGACAGAGCGGACACAAAGGTCATTGCCAAAAGCACAGCAATCTCTTCCCTCGCATCCTGTGGGAACCAAGGATATATCCTGTCCGGCCCAAGGGATGTATCTATCCTTGCATTTTTCAAAATTTTCAGCACATCCTCCTTCCCAACGTCAACCTGTTCTAGTGTATCAGTCTGTTTCATATTGTCTTCAAACATCAGTGAATACTAAAGCAAAGTATTCATTAAGGGTTCGCCCTACCTTCTCTGACCCAGGCACAAGTTCCCTCCACTATCCCTCTTGTTCCTCACAAGTGCAGTTATGTCCTGGAAGAATGTCAAACTTTGAGCACTGTTGAGGTCCACAAACTGACAATTACAAAGTAAGAGATCATGCACCCAACTTGTTTATTGTAGGTGCTAGAGAGGCTGAGAAATCAGGAAGTGAGCAATGAATTGCACATTACACAGCAACAGCATTTTGTAGCTGATGCACTGCAGTTCTTGCTCAGTGGTGACCATCAGGATGTTATGGGTAAGAGGGACAATGTGCAATGGCACTCAGCGTTGCAGGAAGGTGTTCATGTTCTTTCTTGCTGTCGATAGTCATTGTAAATGCTACTTGCTACTTATTCCCACTGGGGCGGGGGTTGCCCAATTCTTGAAGCGTGCAGACATGGGCTGTCCTTTTACCAGGACAACTGAAAAGTGGAGTTAATTCTGCAACCATTCACAACATTCAACTTTATCCTGGACGGAGGTCGTTCATTTACACACTGTCGTAGTCCCACCTACGGAACACAATCAATACAACCCCCTCAGACATTACTTCCCAAACCCACACCCACTACCAGCTAGAAAGACCTGGGCAACAAAAACATGGGAATACCAACAGCAAGTTCCCCTTCAAGACACACACCATCTTGGCTTGGAACAATAATCACTGTTCCTTCATTGTCGCTGGATCAAATTCCTGCAAATCCCTCCCAATGAAGGGCTTATGCCCGAAACATCGAATTTCCTGTTCCTTGGATGCTGCCTGACCTGCTGCGCTTTTCCAGCAACACATTTTCAGCAATAGTATTGTGGGTCTACTTACACCAAACACACTACAGAGCTTCAAGAGAACAGATCACCACCACCTTCTCAACTGGAACTAAAGATAGGCAGTAAATGCTGGCCTGGCTGGTGACATCCACATTCCACAAATGAGTAAAAAAGTCATCCGTGGACATTTAGGGAAGCAAATGCAAGGTTATCATTCATTTTGGGAGGGGATGGAATACAAGAGCAGGATGTACAGCTGAAGTTGTAGAAAGCTCTGATCAGATGGCACTTGGAATAGAGTTTTGGTTCCCCCTTGCCCCTCCACACTCCTGAGGACAATGGGCCTGAATTCATTTGAAGTTAAGAAGAATTGGGATGGTGAAGGAGGTGGAATCTCATCTAAACTTACAGAATATTGAGAAGTCTGAATAGAGTCAACATGGAGAAGGTGTTTCTGCTTGTAGGGAGAGACTAGAATGTGAGGGGAGAGTCCCAGAGTGAAGGGATGACACTTTAGAACTGAGATGCGGAGGAATTTCTTCATCCAGAGGGTGGTGCCTCTGTGGAACTCACTGCCTTAGGAGGCTATGGAGGCCATGTCATTGAATGACTTTTAAGATAAGAGATCGATAGGCTCTTGATTAGTAAGGGATCAAAGGTGACAGGGAGAAAGCAGGGGAATGGGGTAAAGAAACATATCAGCCATGATTAAGTGTTGGAACAGACTCAAATGGTCTGATTCTGCTCCTACACCTTCGAAGCCAATCTTTGTAACTATAATGATCACAGCAAACTTCACTTATAAAGGTGCAATTCAACCACTGAAGAATTCTCTCCCAAAGGCAGAGAATTCTAGTGACCAGCTTTAAGAGTTCTTGTTGGCACTGAAATGCTTGCTGCCTTGATGTCAAGGTCAATTACTGGGATAGAACATTTCGAACAAGACCAAATATCTGACCTTTACAAAAGTACATAGTGGCTTACAAACAATTTCAGATACTAATGATTGACTCAAATGAAGACAATGACGACTTGTGTTTATAGATCACCAAAAACCTCAAAGCACTTCACAGCCAATGGAATGCTATTGAAGTTTAGTCACTGTCATAACAGAGGAAGCACATCAATAAAAGCTACCACAAACAGCAATGGAACGAATGATCAGGTAATTTGTTTGGAGAGTTGATTTGTGAAGTACATATTGGCTAGCAATCTAATGACATTCCTCCCAGGTATTTTACAGTGTTAACCTGCTTAATTCAAATACGTTAATGCCTTTTCTAAAAATGGAAATTAAATGTCATGAATGCTTTAAGCAGTCATCCCTTAAAATCCTAAATTTCTGAACTACAGGGTTAGAATAGTGTTTAAGAAATCGGTTGAATCCCTAATTTCTTTTGGAAAGGCAATGACTGGCATCAATTGGACTTCTGACAGATATGACAGGCCAATGGCCTCCTTCTGTACTGTAATCATTCTGTTAATGTTTGGAAATACATTCCTACAATGGATGGAAATCTGAATGACAAATCACTTACATGGAAAAACGACAGAAGCTGCCCATGACAAGGCACTGAGCTGACTGGCCACTGGAGAAGTCACATGGTACAGATCAATAACATGATATTCAGAGCAATTTCTGACATGGATTGCCTGGCTTCCAATGGAAAATGAAGATAATTAAAATAATATTTTACTTTAACCAAACTGCACTGGTCATGAATGCAATCACTATAAAATGGTCAGATACTGAATTTGTTTGAATTAGGAATCAGGAAACAGTAATTCTCCTTCCTCCACTGATCTGTACATATAGTGGATTTTTAAAATCCACTGTTCATAGCCAAACCTCATTCATACTAAACAATGATTAAAATCTTCCCCTCCCCTGCAGAAGTATTATGGAATCCTTCCTTTTACGCAGAAGACTCAAGCATCTGAATGTAGAAGCAGCCAGGTTTTCCAGACAATCTATGAGTCAATTAAAACAAATAACATTGGCTAATGTTTAAAAAATACCTTGCTGCATAGGTTCTCCTGCAAAGTAAAAAGGGGAGAAAAAGGGGTGATAGCCTCAACGCTTGCTCCTGATCACCAACTGGACGGTCAAAACTAACCACTTGCTCCAAGAGAAGAAACTTTCCAAAATGATGAGAATTGAGACTAGAGAGGAAGCAGATTAGGGAAGCCTTTTGGGTCAGCGTGAGAGAGTTATGACAAATGTTCCTGCAATTTGTCATGCATCAAGGAAACAGCACAGCCCCAAACAATTCATCTCACAGTTTAGTGATTAGTTAATTCTATCCTAGGAACAGAACTCTTTCATTCCCAAACAAGCTGCAGGCATTCCAATTTTGTACAAAGGCCATTTTCTACCACTATTTCAATGGAGGTCATAAATTAGGAAGAAAACAATTCATCAGTCCAAGCTGCTTAAAATGTCTCAGCCACGACCCAAATACTCTGCTATACTACTTACATGGATCGAAAGATACAGAACACACGACATCATTTTGTCAGTCTGTGCTGGCAGTTTGCTGAGAAGCACCCTCATGACTGTTAATTAGAAACACTTCTCTCTCTCTATTACAACAGTGACCACACATCAAGAATACGTCACTGCATTTTGGAAAATCTATTTTTAATAGCACAAGTTACTTCTTTACAATTAAAAACCAATGTTGCAACTATTTATTGAAGAGAAAATTTTAAATTATTCTGAAATCACTTTGTTTCAATGATTTTCATATGAACTAGACCACAACAGGATCTTTCTGTTCGATAAACATTAGCCAAAAGGCAAAGTACTTCAAATTTAAAGTACTTCAGTTTCCCAAGGTTCATGCTTGAATTCATTCTATTCTGTTATGTTCCTTTAGGATTGTAATGAATCCTCTTCTACGGTCAACAAGTTCAATACTGGAGATGGAAATCACTCACCACGACTCAGCATGCTTATTCCCAAAGCAAAGCAACTCCCAAACCATTCTGAACTTAGTTGCTACAGGAGGATCTCAAAGACAGAAGTGCTTTTAGGATGTCCTCAAAAACATCCCTGAAGAGGACAAATAGCCCAACTACTCATGGGAATCCCTGGATTTGAAACTGACCAAAATGGAAATGGCTCATTTGAGAACATACCAAACACCAAGAATTTTGTCAGGATTACATCAAGATTAAGTGCAGAGAGTGTATGCAAATTTACAAAGTAGTCATCTAACCAACCCAGAAGCACCGCAATATAGCAGATCATTCTTAACCACCTTGGAACACCATAATACCATAAGATCTGACCATTAAGGCCATTCAGTCCATCATTTGATTTGTTTCTCACCATCATTTTCCTGCCTTCTCCCCATAATCCTTGATCCCCTTACTAATCAGGGTCCTTTACCTTAAAGGCACTTAGGGATTTGGCCTCCACAGCCCTCTGCAGCAATGAGTTCCACAGATTCACCATCCCAGCTAAAGAAATCCCTTATCTCCGTTCTAAAAGGTCTGTCCCTTCAGCAACTGTCCCCTCAGGGCCTAGTCTCTCCAACCAATGGAAACCTCATTTCCATGTCCACTCTATGCATACTTCTCAGTATTCTGCAAGTTTCAAATCAAACACCCTCTCATCTTTCTAAAGTTCCATCAAGTACAAACCCAGACTCCACAACCACACCTCATATGACATTGGAACCCCCCCCACCCCCGCCTTGATTTGACCCCCCACGGTTCCCTTGATTTGAACCGTGAAATTTAGTGCAGAACTGAAAGAGCACTATGTTGTCCGTGGTACCATTTTTCAGACAGAAATTAAACCATAGTCCCATCTTTCCCTCTAGGTTTGATGTAAAATATCCCAGGACAATTTCAAGGGCAGAAGATCTTGCTATTTGGGTCAATGTTTGGCTATCTGGTCATTCATTCCTCTTTGAAAACGTGACAGCTGTATAAGGTCCCACACTGCTACAACAGTGAATGAGTTCCTTTAAAAATCAGTTTAGGGATGTGTGCCAACTTCTCAAAACAGCACGTAGTGTTCAATCTTAGGTGGCTTGAAATGATGACAGTGTTTTAAATAGTGAGCGTTTTTTACAATGGAGCTGTTCATAAGCCAACTATGGAAAGCATTAACAGTTAATCACACTGGACTAGAGTCAGATGTGTCTGACCTGCAGTCAGTGTCACACCATGAGTTTTACCAAATAATTTAACAACAGTCCAGCAGCTTGCATGATCATCCCACGTTATCAAATATTGGCACATTTATCAACTTTTTTCACAAATTATAGTGAATTTAAACAATTTATCAGCTGATGACCCATCACCACAAGTATCACTGGCAAACCCAAACCCAAAATACCCTTTCACATTCTGTACTTCAGGATTCCAGTCTAGAAATTTTTTGCCAATACAAATAGCCCCATAATTTAGAGTTTTATTTGACAGTTTAAGTACAGGATGAGATTTAAATTGAATAGCAGGAATGAAGCAAAGTGGACCAACTCAGGCTTTCTGAATAAAGGTCTCTCTAGTCCATCCTCCATGCAAGTTTAACAACTAACTAGGAACAGCTCATTAAAATTCAACTGGAGTGAATTAACTTAACTTCAACTGCTGCACGGAAGAAAAAAAGTATCTAAAGTGTGGACTTGTTACTTAGCTGCGCATAAATGCAACAAAGAAAAAAACGCCCCTTACTGAGAACTACCTATCACAGTAGCCTGCAGATACCCAACACAAAATTACTTTTTGGCATTAGCAATACCTGGAAGATTCTTGCTTCCTTCATTATGGTGATTCTGGCTCAGACACGTCATATTCTTGAGACAATTTTATCTGCGGTGCAACACTGTGGTGAAACCAGAAGTGTCTGTCACTTTTGCATTTTGACACACAGACAGACAGAAGCTATTCAGTAGTAAAAAACATTTAGCTGAAAATATTCCAGTTACTGGCAGACTATGAGAGCCTTCTGATGAAATAGAAGCTCCACATCACAGCCAGGATTTCCAGTCCAAAAACAAGACAACTTAGAACAGAGTTAGCTCGTTTTTACTTCAATTTAAATCTCACGTTCCCTTGCTTTGACTTCATTTACATGTGCATCAAAATTTATTGAGGCTAGCTTTGCCAGAGATCTAAATGGATGCCTCAAGGAGAGTTGGAGACTATTTGTGGACCCAAAGTCATCTTTGTGAACCTTGTCACCAACCCTCTTAAGTCCTGGCTCACCCTTTCAAGTTCCAAACTTCATTCATGCTGCTATTCTCCTGTTCCCCTCTGCCTGTACAATAGTGTTCAAAGAAAACAGCTAATGCTGGACACAATGGCACAAAGCAGACCATTGTACACCATGTTTAAATGGGGGCATCACAAGATTTATGTGCCAGTGCCTCTATCTTAAAAGGAGGTCATTTTATGCAGGATGCAGGAGAAGCAGGCCGTTCAACCCATAGAGACTGTTTTGCCATTTGATGAGACCATGGCAGATCGAATAATCCCAAACTCAACTGCCTTTTTCCCATAATCCTGGATTTAAAAAAAACTCTGTACATTTCAACTTCGAATATTTTTAATTACCCAGCCTGGACAGTCTTCTGTGTGAACAAATTTCACAGATTGACTAAGGCAGAGAAGAAATACCTCATCTTTATCTTCAGTTGGGTTGTAGCAGTGTTTTGGGGTTCTCCAAAGAAACATTGCCACTCAAAGCACTTGGGACAAAAATTTGAACGGCTATTTGAGAAATTACAAAAATTCTTACACTCTACCATCCTTTCTGGATAGGGGCAGGACCCCAGAAAGATGCCTTTTTAGCACTGCCGAGTGTCAAGATGGCACTGAAGTAGAAGCGCAGCATGTAGAGCCCATCTAATCCATTCTTTTACTTTGTTTTCCTTTTTTTTGAAACAAACATTTCTATTTATCATCTTGCCTCTTTTAAACTGCTTCAATGGAAGGAGTCTCCTCTCAGCCCATGCCCAACGACGTGGAGGTCTCAGCCAAATGGCAAACTAAATGACAAGTATTGGATACAGGTGGAAGTGAGGACTGCAGATGCTGGAGTTCAGAGCAGAGAGTGTGGTGCTGGAAAAGTAGAGCAGGTCAGGCAGCATCCAAGGAGCAGGAGAATTGACATTTCTGGCAAGAGCCCTTCATCAGGAATTTGTTTAGTTTCATGCTAGTCAGTGTGCTAACCATTCAATTACCCACACCTCCTCTTCAAAAAGAATGGAGATGGTTGGGAAGGGAAACTAGACAAGCAAATGTTTTTTGTTAGTTTAACAATTTGAGAGAATGGGGTTAACCAGATAGGTTTTTCAATAGTAGACAATTAATTCATGGTCATCATTAGGCTTTTAATTCCAGGTTTTTTTTTGCCATGGTAGAATTTGAACCTGGGTCCCCAGAATATTATCCAGCAATAATACCATTAGATCATCACCTCTCCCTTTCTCTTACCCTTTTTCCCATTCTCTTAAATTGTTCAAAATATTAATTCACTCCCCTTTTAAAAACTAAAAAAAAAATTATTTCTACTGAGTGGCTAGTCAGTGAACTAACATGAAACTAAACAAATGCCTGGTTGTGAGAAATAAGAGATCTCTAATGTGCTCAATGCCTTTTAATAATGCACTTGGCTGAGTCCATTCTAATATTTTTACTTGCTTTTCATTTTAATAGGGTTTCTTAGAAACCATAGCTGGAATATAGCTGGAAAAGGCAGGAACCTAAAAGTTGTCACGCCATTAGAACTGTTACCTAAGTGTAAGGAGGTTGATTTAACTTTCACTTCACAAGGTTGTTTACACGTGGAACCACAGGAGATGGGAGAGATACTAAACAAGTTCTTTGCAGCACTTTTTACTTTGGAGAAAGACACAGAGGCTAAGGAACTCAGGAAAATAAATATTTGATGTTTTGAAAATAGTCCACATTACAGAAAAGGTGGTGCTGGAAGTCTTAAAAAAAACAAAAAAGGTGGAAAAATTTCTGGGCTCTGACAAAATGCATCCCAGGATGATGTTGGGCAAAACTAGGGAAGATTTTGCAGGGCCCCTAGCAGAGATGTTTGTATCTTCTGTAGCCACAGGCGAGGTGTCAGAGGACTGGAGGATGGTTAATGTTGTGCATTTTTATTAAAAAAGGCTATAAGGAGAAGCCTGGGAATTATAGATAGCAAGTCTGACATCAGTGGCGCATAAGTTGCAGCAAAGATAAAACTCATCTATTTGGAGAGGCAACGACTGATTCAGATAGCATAGTTTGGAGCATGGGAAATCATGTCTCTCAAACCTGACCACAAATTTTTTTTTGAGAATGTAACTAAAAAGATCTATTAAGACAGAGCCATACATGTTGTCTACATGGACTTCAACAAGGCCTTTGACATGGTTCCAAAAGGTAGACTGATTAGTGAAAGTTAGGTAAAAACAATGACTGCAGATGGATTGAGGGAAAGCTTACCAATTGGATATGAAATTGGCTAAATGGTAGGAGACAGAATAGTGGAGGTGGTTTGTTTTTCTGACAGGTGGCCTGTGACCAGCGATGTTCTACAGGGATCCGTGCTGGATCCACTGGTGCCTGTCATTCATATAAATGATTTGCAAGAGAATTTAGGAGGAGTGGTTACTAAGGTTGCAGATGACACCAGAAATGGTGGTATAGTGGAGAATGAAGGTTATCTAAGATTACAAAGAGATCTTGAGCAATTGGGTCAACAGGTGAGTAGCAGATGGAGTTCAATTTGGATAAAAACAATATATTTCATTTTGGTAAAACGAGCAAGGGCAGGACTTATACAGTTAATGGTACAGGCTTGAGTCATGTTTTCAAACAAAGAGATCCAAGGGTTCTGGTACATAATTTATTGAATGTCGCATCACAGTTAGACAGGGTGATTAAAGAGACATTTAGCACATTTGCCTTCATTGTTAAGACAAATGAGTTTAGGAACTGAGAAGCCATGTGGAGGTTGTACAGGACATTGGTGAGGCAACTTTGGAGTATTGTGGACAGTGCTGGTTGCCTTGATAAATAAAGGGTATTAAATTGGAGAAGGTGCAGAAAATATTTAAAAGGATGTTGGCAGGACTGGAGAGTTGAGTGATGGGGAAGCTCAGACCTCTTTCACTAAAGCATAGGAGGTTGAGGGTTGACCTGGTAGAGATTTATGAAATCATGAGGGGCATAGATAAGGTGAATAGCAAAGACTTTTTTTTCCCTCTAGGGTGGAGAACTTCAAAACTGGGGGAATATTTTTAAGCTAAGAGGAGAAAGATTTAAAAAGGGGCCTGAGGGGCAATGTTTTCCACAGAGGATGGTGAGCATGTGGAACAAACTGCTGGAGGAAGCCGTATATGCAGGAACAGTTATTACAATTAAAAACATTTGGACAGGTACATGAATAGGCAAGGTTTAGAGGGATATCGGCCAAATGCAGGTAAATGGGATTAATTTAGTTTTGTAAATTTGGTTGACATAGACAAGATGGACAAAAGGGTCTGTTTTTGTGCTGTATGACTATGACTCAATTAGCTTGGTGACTTGTTATTGTGCACTTTGCAACCAAAATAAGTCAGCACTGGAGAAAGCATATGATGGGGCACAAATCAATTGCAGTCTGGATGGTTTGAGCTTTTCAGTGTTGTCACAGCTTCACCCAACCAATCTAGCCAATTTCACCTTACCCATATATTCAACCAGAAATCTGAGCAATAAAGCAATGGTAACCACTACAACATTCTAAAATCATGATTTTTATTCATGTACCTGTCCTAATGTTTTTAACTGGACTTGCATATATGGCTTCCTCCAGCAGTTCGTTCCATATGCTCACCACGCTCTATGGAAAACATTGCCCATCAGGTCCCTTTTTAAATTTTTCTCTTCTCTGGATAAAGGACCAAAATAGATTTGGTGCAGTAAAACATTTAGACCATAAAATACAGGAGCAGAATTAGGCCATTTATTGGCGTCTGCTCTGCCATTTGATCATGGCCAATATGTTTCTCAACCCCATTCCCCTACTTTTGAGAAAGTATAAGGTATGAGCAGCTAGGGAAAAGAGTTCAGTTTTGCTTTGTGCAGCAGCTCAGCTAGCATGACTTGAACTAGACAACAACTTGCAGTAAACAATTAGATGCTGAGACAAGGGTAGTGGGTTAACGAGATGAAAAGTATCCATTATGTAATGCCAGTTACCAAGTTTAAGAACACCCATTATACAATGGATGAACCTTTGCTGTTGATGCTCACTGACTATTACAGTCACTCAATCAATATAGTTATTGCCTTATTTAGATGCTGCTTCCTATAGTGACTATATAGTTTCTTAAGAATCTGCTGTTCGAGAAAGGACAAAGAACCCATGTTTCTGTGTACATGGGCAATCATTCTCTCACCCTCTAGGGCCCGGAATAAAGATGAAGGAGGTAAACCCATACTGTGTCTTTGAATGTTTGCTTCAACTAATACGGGGATAGTGTCTTCCCATTTCCCTTTCTCCCTCACTAAAATCAAGAACTCTTTCTTGTCCTTAGATAAATGGAAGTGCACTAGTACAGAGTGGGGGTGCTGCACCAACCCTGACCTGTGCACTGCAATCCAATACGCCATTTCAATCTGGAACCTGCTGGACTCGATGTGAAGGTCCAAAAACTTTGGCAGCCAGTTTTCAAAGAAGCTCACTGGCTGCTCACCTTCTGGGAGCACAACAATTCGGAGATTTATCCTCCGACCTCAATTTTCGAGGTCGTCGATATGGTCATGCAAAGCCCGCCCCGCTCACTCCAGCACCTGGATTCGACTGGATAAGAACTCCATTGCCACTTCCGAGGCCTTAGTTCAACCCTCCACCGCCTCCAGCCTCTCCCAGAGGCCCTGGATCTCCTGCTGCATGGATGCAATAGATTGGACCTGGGTACGAAACTCCCCACGGATCTCCTCAATCACAGCTCCAACTTTCAAGGCAAGTCTCTCCATCACTACAGCCAATTCCTGAGAGTCTGTCAGGTCCTGGGGTGGTGGTGGGTGGGTGTCAGGAGAGGCTGCTACTGCAGTCTCTGATGTTGTAGGTGCTGCAGGGGAGGAGTGTCCTCTCTGCTGCTGTTTGCTTGCTCCTTTGGCATCCTTCCCATTCCCAAATATTAACAAATGTGTGTTCTGGAGGGTTTTAAACTAATAGTTCCACCACATAAGTCGGCCAGGGATGGCAAAAAACACCAGTAGACCTTGGCTTTTAGGCAGAGCTGTCCACAGCATTCTATAGAATCGCCACCATCTTATCGAGTCAAAAACCTCTTTCTTAAAGAGGCTCAATGACTTGGCCTCTACAGTCTTCTGTGGCCAGTAATTTCAATGATTCACCACTGTCTGGCTGAAGAAATTCCTCATCTAAAAAGATCGTCCCTTCACTGAGTCCACCTTTGGATCTCAAATTCCTTTGGGCCAGGAAAAGCACCACTGCTACTCTAGAAAACTTGGGTCTGACTTACACTGGGCACCCCCTACATGACCATAATCAAAATGAACCCAACACAATTTCGGACAGCAATCAGGAAATGTTTGCATCAGGTCCCAGCAAGGACATCCTGCAATCCAAACTCCCTTTCCAACCGGAGTCTCCTACTAAGTCTGAGCTGTAGTCCCAGCTAGAAGCAAGATTTGATTAACAAAATCTCTTAGCAACAGCTTGCTCCTCCCACAGCCTCTCCATCCATGTTTGAGCTGAAAGGAAGCTATGTAATATACAGGGGACCAGTTCGGAGTGTTCCAAGTGGCACAATAGTGACATTGCAAACTGCTGTAAAAATCAAAAGGCAAAATGTAATTTCTCAGTTTTTGATGATGAGTTATCTAAGACTTGCACACAAAACAAAGTCAAGATACCAGGGACCAGGTTTTTCAACCCCGATGTCAATGGCAACCAGCTTACAGTAACCTTTTTCTCTTACAATCAGCATACGGATTCTTTTTTCCACTTATTAATGTAATTTCAGCAATACCACACAAGTGCAAAATAGATAATTCCTTCCCAAAGTTTCAGCTGTTTCCTAAAATTCTCTAAAGGAAGAATTTTCTCCATGATTGGCAACCCACCAAACAGCTTTACACCTTCAGTTTTCCTATATTCCACCCACCCAAGTAACACAGACTAAACAATTACAAGGAAGAATTTTCAGCCTGGCTCTCATTTTACTGAAGAGTATACACTCAATTGTGATTTTCTCAAGGTAATATAGACGTGCAAGAGCTCAATATAAGTAGTCAGACCCCTTGGCATCATGGCAGCCCACAAACCCACCAACACACAAACAGCAGCTAATGAACTTAAAAGACCTTATAATGATAATGAGCAAAACTAATGTCATTTACAAAATACCACGCAAAGACTATAACAAACACTACATTGGACAAACAGGCAGAAAACTAGCCACCAGGATACATGAACACCAACTAGCGACAAAAAGATATGACCCGCTCTCACTAGCATCCTTACATATGGCTGATAAAGAATGATAACCACTTCATCTGGGACAACACATCCATCCTAGGACAAGCCAAAGACACGCACAAGAAATCCTAGAAGCATGGTATTCCAACCGGAACTCTATCAATACACACACCGAGTTAAAACCCATCTACCAGCCCCAGAGAAAAAGAACTGGAAGTGACTTCACCACAGGAAAATGACATCACCAACCCAAAGAAACCCAAACATATAAATAGAAAGCAGGAATTTTCAGCATTGCTTCGCATGAGGTCCATTGAAGATGTAATCTCGTGGGGTGATGAAACGTCTGGAAATGAACCTTCCAGCTCAGCGAGCAAACCTACAGTCAGAAATTGATGGAGAAACTGCAGAGGTCTGGCAGCATCCATAGGGAGAAAGTAAAGTCAGCATGGAGTCTGGTGACTCTCCATCAAAATGAAATGTTAACTCTTACAGAAGCTGTGTTTCTCCAGCAATTTCATTTTTGTTTCAGATGTTCAGAAGAGTATCTGTGGTTTTTGGGTTTATTAACAGTTTCTAAAATGACTCAGGATTCAGTGTCAAAAAACAATTAAAGTGGCAGGCTAGACAAACCAACAGCAATATCAAGAAGTAGAGAGTACTTATCTTTCTAGTTGAGGTAAGTGGCAATTTACAGATCAAAATATGCAGATCAAATTGTAAGACTTGTTATTTCAAAATGCATTTCCAACCTGTTACTCTAGACCTCAGACTTTGAAAACTAGAAAGCAAAAAAATAACATTTTACAATGCTAAAGTAACCCAGTTACATTTTAGATGGAAATGCTATTTGCGGAAGGACACGTTCTACTGCATCCCCACTTCAAATTTAAGAATTATTCGCTATGGTGCAAGCAGCTCATAGCAAATTAAAGAATTACTCAATTGCATAACATGCAACAACTCGAGCTTATCCATATTTCGCCAAAAGACCATAAAACATTCAGGATAAATAAAAACCACAACTGAAAATTACACTGCACAACTAAATGCAAATTTACATTATTATTCCCAAATTGCAGTAGAACAAAAGGGATCAATGCACCAAAGGAAACAGCTGCATTTTGGATTTTTTGATCAAACCAGTTGGGACAATAATTCTTGACATTCAGTTTTATTCAAACCAGTTTTCAACAATGCCACTACATATGTCTCAAGCGTAAGAACAAAACAGACCAATCAGGACTAAATAAATCTTACGAAAATGACTAAAATTAAAGATGCAGTTTCGCTAAGAAATACAATTATTGGTTCCCTCAATTTTCCAACTTTGCAAAAATTCTCAAAAGAGCAACTTTTAATGTTGAAAATACAGCTCAGTAGCCTTTGTAAGATTTCTCAAAAAGTCAAGGTTGATTGCTAAGCCTCTTGCCGTATGAACTGTATTTCGGTCGCAGCTTAATGTGAACAGGCAAAGGAGGTAGTCTTGAATGAACTCTAAAACCTGCTCAAGTAATACTCCATTCTGCAAAGTCATCAAGCCTCAGACCTTGCATAGTCACAGCTGGCAAAATGAAAATTACATTCAAAGATGCAGAAATTGTTTCAAGATGCCTAAAACAATGTAGATTTTAAATTGAGTCAACAACAGGGATATGTTTGCGGGTTAGATTGATAAGCACTGCACTGCGACAAGTTAATTTGTTTTTTTGCTTTAGGTGCATCTTGGCCATTGTTCCAAAGAAAAACGATCACAAGTATACATCATTACCCACTAAGCCAATAAATGAGTAAGCACACTTACTCTTATGAAGGACAGCAAAAGAAAAAACTCCTGTGACAGATTGAACAACGTATTCTGATGTAGAAAATAATAAGGCAAAACACATTTCATGCCACACAGACAATCATCCTTTTACATTTACTGTAAAAATGGCTGTATAAAACCTTTTCCATAGCAAAAGGGAGAAGCAACGTTCATTTTTCAAAACACATTAAATGCAAAGAGTTTTATAAATAGTTATTTTAACTTGACAAACTTTTTTATAAATGTATTAACAGCTCCAAGGGTGCTTGCTCAAGGAATTAAAATTGGATCTTGGACATGCAACATACCCTCTAAAGTTTTTGAAATAAAGCTGCATTATTCTTGGACCACAAGAATCTTCACACTACCTTTACTGGTTCCTGCACATCTTTCTGTGTCTGCCAATGGCGCTTTCCGTCAGCATCATCCCCATCCTCTCTGTCACTGGGTTTCCCCTGTGTTTCAGTTGCATTGTTCAAGTTACAGGCCTGTTCCTTCCCCATACCTGCATTCTGACACACCACATTCAGGAACATATTATATAGATACTCATAAACAGTCTTAAGCATCCTGTATCTTAAGAATTTAAGACTAAAAAATTTGTTTGACTCCTGTTCGGGAAATGCTGCAGCACAATACGCTGTGCTATATAAACTGAACAACAGGCCACAAAGGTTGTGAAAGTTAATGCAGAGGAGAATCATTTTCCCTGCAGTGTCGCAAAACCTGCAGACTCAATGCAGTACTTTACTAACCATTCACAGAACAAGATACTAAGATGCTTTATTAAAGAACCACCCTTTAGCCAACCAAATTGTCGATTTTGATGCTGAAGCACCTTTGGAGTTACTGTTGATGACAAGCTACTGAGCAGTTTGTGTAAATCCACCCAATTTTTCATGTGTTAGACTAGAATATTTGTATCAGACAAGCTCATGAGAAATACAATCAACATTAACTAGCACCTTTGTTTCCACGGAATGCATCAAGGAAACAGGCACAGCTTGTTGAATGATTACTCCACTCAGTACAAAACTGTATAAAAATAGTAATTAAGCAGAGGTTTTTCCACAGGTCATAATCACTTTTAACCTACATTTATCACAAAAGAATTCAATTCCCTTCTTTTGATTAGGTAGGCAACCAGACAGCAATGATGCAAAACTGGCATAAAACAAAGTGAATATGACAAAGTCCAATTCTGAATAAAATAACTCCAAATATAATACATCTTCAATCTGTTTTCAGATTTAGAAAGCTTATTTTAAAGTGAAACACAAGATGGTCAATATATTACTTAGGTGTCCACATTTCACACCAGTGATGCAACATTAAAATCCAAAGCTTTTTTTGAATGGGTAAAAGGGTAAAGTCTCCATAGTTTTACCAGACCATAAGGCTGCTCTCTCATTACAGAGACATGATTGGTGGTGGCTTAACCAAAGGGTCACCACATTTCAGGTGAGAAGAGAGGTCATGAAGGAGGGTCCTTAACTTAACCCACATTGTTGCCATCACGCTGCATGGCAAATCAGCTGTTCAACCAACTGAGCTAACCAATCCCTCTTCAGTACTAACCAACAAGAAATAAGTTCAATTCCAGATCTGTGTACTTTAGCATTTGCGAGTAACAGAGTCATAGAGCTGTACAGCTCAGAAGCAGACCCTTCGGTTCAACTCGCCCATGCCAACCAAACATCAGAAATAAATCTAGTCCCATTTGGCTCGTTCTCCTTGAATTCTATGTGATCAAAACCTTGCTAATCAGTCTACCATGAGGAACCTTGTTGAATACCTTACTGAAGTCCATATAGTTCATGCCCATCGCTCTGCCCTGAACCCTCCTGATTTAGTATATTTCTACTGCCTTTATACTCTCCTAGGGATTCACTCAATATCTGCTGTCTATATCTGACAAATGCTTCCTCTTTTATCTTAACCAAAACCTCTCTGTTAATGTTCATCCAGCATTCCCTGCACCTGCCAGTCTTGCCCTTCAGCCCAACAAGAACAGAGAGTCTCTGGACTCTCTCTCATTTTTTAATGTTTCCCATTTCCTGCTGTTCCTTTACCTTCAAGCATCCATCCTCAGCAAGTTTTGAGAAGATTTGAAGTTCAGGTTGAGATTCTGGATGTAAGTTTAATCGCTGAGCTGGGAGGTTAATTTCAAGACGTTTCATCACCGTATTAGGTAACATCTTTCATGGGTCTCCAGGCAAAGCACTGCTGATAATTTCTGCTTTCTATTTGGGTATTTGGGGTTCTTTGGGTTGAATGTTGCTTGCCTCAAAGTGCTCCCCCACTAACACCTAGTCACCTGCCTTGACTTATTTCCCAACAGTAGGTCAAGTTTTGCACATTCTCCAGTAGGTACATCCACATACTAAATAGAAAATTTGCTTGTACACACAAATTCCTCTCCATCCAAGCCCCTAACACAGTGGCAGCAGTAGTCAATGTTGGGGAAGTTAAAATCCCTTACCACAATCACCTTATTATTCTTACAGATAACTGAAATCTCCTCACAAATTTGTTTCTCGATTCCCATTGACTATTATAATACAAATCCAATAAAGTGACCTTCCCTTATTTCTCAGTTCCATCCAAATAATGTCCCTGGACACATTCCCAGGAATATCCTCCCTAAATACAGCCATTACATTATCCCTGATCAAAACCACCACTACTCCTCCTCCTCCTCCTCTCTTGCCCCCCACTTCTGTCCTTCCTATTAGAATCATTAAGTTGCTAGTCCGGTCCACCTCTGTAATTGCTATGATGTCCATAGCCCACGGTCCCAACCGTGCCCTGAATGACTGAACAAGATTCAAAAAGTAGAACTACTAAATAAAATGCCTCATCAAATCAGAGAGGCACTATTGCTTAGACAATTAGCTGAGGCGCTTTGTTTAAAGCAATGCAATGTGGACACTAGTGGCAAACTTAACACTTACTCACCATACCTTGACACCCTATCTTGTTGGAACAACTGCAATCCATATTGTGAAGGTTCTGTTAGGTTTTGAGTTTCAGGGTTTTGATGGAATGCTGATGATGGAACCAATGGCATATCTGAATCAAGATGGCAAGTGACTTATACGTGATAGTATATAGTATATACTTACACTCAAGCACCTGCTTCTTCTGCCATCATTATACTATTGTATTAGTTTAGATAAATTAGAATCCACATTCAGCTTACATTGAAGAGGAGCTGTAGCAAAACAACTTGTTACAGCATCCAATGTTCAGTAAGGAGCCATGAATTTTACTGTATTAAGGTCCATCCTTTCGCATAACAAGGAAATGCAAAATTCAGTTTGAAATGTAGCACTTTCATTATAAAATATGCATAACTATGTACGGAACAGAACATTGCTTATGGAAGCAGAGAAAGATCTAAAAAGTAAAGGGTAAAGTTGTCCAACTGAATCATAGGGATACTCTCTCATTGGAGATACAAAGACAACTCAAATCATAGAATCCCTACAGTGTGGAAATAGGCCACATTAGTTCCACACCAACCCTACAAAGAGCATCCCACCCAGACCCGTCCACACCACCTTATCCCCGTAACACTATTTCCCAAGGCTAATCCACCTAGCCTGCACATGCCTGAACACAATGGGCAATTTAGCCTGACCAACACACCTAACCAGCACGTCTTTGAACTGTGGGGAAAAAAAATTCCTGCTGAAACTGAGAACATGCAATGTCACACATACTGTTGCCCAAGGGCAGAATCAACACTAGGACCCCAGCGCTTTGAGGCAGCAGTGCTAACCACTGTGATGCCCAACTGAGGGTCACCACACCTCAGGCAAGAGTGAGGTTGAGAAATGGAGAATCTATTTTTGAACTCGCACAGTTGGCATCACGAGAGGATTAGAGGGCAGTTAGAACAAGTGCAAAAACAAGGATAGAATTCCCCAGGCCTGGAAAAAGGGACATCTCATTGCACAGCAGGTTAGAGACTGACAAGACAAGATTTATGAAAATGGACAAAAAGTCTACATGCAAATCTAAATGAGGAATAATCTTGCTGAGCCATAAACACAACTGCTCACGTTTGCAGCATCAGCACTTGCAAGATAAAAGAAAACGACAAGAAGGCACGTATTCTATTACCATTCCCTGAAAATGCCACACAATTCTTCAAATTTTAATGGACTTTCAACATCTTTATAATAAAAAAGGGTTTTAGAAGTGGGACATAATACACATTAATGCTGAGTTCAAATCAAAATTGACATATCAATAAACATCAGCAAAATGCACAACAATGAAATAAAACCCTATGACACAGCTGAAGTCAAACAAGTGCAGCAGCTAAGAGGCACAGGAGACACTAGAGTAAGCATCAAGATAGTTGTACACTTGCATTTGTATAGTAGTTACAATGTATTCAAACATATTGGCTAATGGGACAAGATTAAACTAGGATATTTGGTATAAAATGAGGTCTGCAGATGCTGGAGATCACAGCTGAAAATGTGTTGCTGGTTAAAGCACAGCAGGTTAGGCAGCATCCGAGGAATAGGAAATTCGACGTTTCGGGCATAAGCCCTTCATCAGGACTTATCAGAATTCCTGATGAAGGGCTTATGCCCGAAACGTCGAATTTCCTATTCCTCGGATGCTGCCTAACCTGCTGTGCTTTAACCAGCAACACATTTTCAGCTAGGATATTTGGTAGGCATGGATAAATTGGACTGGGTTTTTCCATGCTGTACAATTCTAATTCTGACTCTACATACATATCTAAACCTATGTTCTGTAAGTAATTACTCCCTGTTTCCACAACTATTCTTAACATGCAATTCAGGTTTTCGTTGTGAGACTAATTAAATAACATGATCCAAAAATATCACACCAATTCTGGAAGGACTAAACCTCAACTACATTTGGAGAGACTACTAGAGTGAAGAAATGGTAGTAAGACTGCTAGCAGCAATATTGAGATAAACTAAGAAACTCAATGTTATCACATTTTCAATTGCATCTAATTTATTTACTAGAGCACCATGAAATACATCTAGTGACATGTTGTAAGATGGATTAAAACTTTAAGGACACAGGACTGCATATTCTTTTTCTTTATACTGGATACTACACCATTTTAACATTGTATTTGCACATGTGCATGAGAGGGGGCACAAGTGGTTGCAAAAAGACTATATGCTTGACATTGTATCTTCACTATTTTTCTTAGGACTACCATTCATTTTAGAATGAAAAAGTCAGTCATATGTGACATGCTACAAACAGCACTAAATTCGTGCTCTAGAGTTCCAAAGCAACTCCGTCAGTATAAACCTTGTGCTAGTCACTATCATGATAGATAGCCCCAAGAGACCACAACACTAATCTTATCCAATACTTCATGACAACAATCAAGCAAAGTTAAAGCATTTTACAAACATCATTTCAACCCTCGAATGAAATTACAGGTTTTAATTTCTATCCAGCCACAATGCAACATGGTCAGCTATATTTCATTTTTGGTGCTCTCTCAAAAAACAAATATTAGAACTAAAAAATACCAACACTACGCAACAAAAAAATCACAAGTACAGCCTTAAAAACAAAATCTTGGACAAAATGATCAAATTTGCCATTTGCAGTTAAAATAAACAGTCTACTGAAAACAGAAATAAATTCAGTAGCGTCAAGGAAAAAATTTAAGAATAAAGGTCACGTTCTTAAGTTTCAGATTCAGACAATAATATCAAGTAAGTTTACTGTAACAATACCATTTATCCTGTGGCATTTAGGTTTTGCTATTAGTTCTGCGAATAGCTGACTTCTCCTTTAATTCAACAGTCTTATTCCTGAACAAATGTGCAAATGCGACAATTTTGATGGGCTTTAAAAGAAATATTCTATCCTACATGATAGAGAGTATATGCTTGAGTATAGGTTGACCAGGGCTCAAGATC
Organism: Hemiscyllium ocellatum; assembly: GCF_020745735.1. NCBI lineage: Eukaryota > Metazoa > Chordata > Chondrichthyes > Orectolobiformes > Hemiscylliidae > Hemiscyllium > Hemiscyllium ocellatum. The sequence goes on from NC_083421.1 coordinate 60,793,554, forward strand.
TCTCTCCACACAATCACTCCCTACTAACTCTGGGCTCTTTGAACACAGTCTCAAGGTCTACTTAGTCATTTTCAGGGCTCCTTTCTCCTCAATAATTTCTTTGCTGGATTATTCTATAATTATTTTCTGATATAGGAACACTTATGAAACTGTTGCAAATTCAGAGATGCAGTCTCCAGGCCTTGACCCTTGGTTTAACAGAATCAATCCTTCCAGATCTCTCAAAATTAAAATAAATAAACAAATAAGCAAAAAAAACTCAAAGATGGGTTATAACTGTACTTAACAATCAATCATATACATGAACAGTTCTGCCCCAATTCTAGATCGGGTTCCCGTGCTTTGGTACAATCTTATCATAAAGTTTCTAAGGCATATTACTAACTAGAGCTAAGGACTGACAAAGGTTTGATATTTAACTGGCTCAACACAACCAACTTTTCTTATTTAGCATCTTGCACAACCTCAAGGTACCGCAATACAAGCCTTCTGCTACAGTGAAGAATCTAGGTTCACTCACACTGAGCTCAATGCATTTCCCCAAGCACTTCCCGAGCACATTCGTCACAGCCAGGGTCATTGACTGATCACCACCATCACACCAGAACACACTGCGACTTCACCACAATCAGAGCTTTCTTCTCCCCTGCCTTTGCTGCTCTTCCAATCAGAGAAAAATTGAATTAACAATTCAAGTCCAGCAATCTTTTCAAACATTAACAGTTTTTCATTCACCAGATGCTGGCAGAACTGCTGAGTTTCTCCAGCACTTGTTTCTGTTTCACATTTCCAGCATGCAGAGTTTTATTTTCTTTCAAAATAAACCTCTTGGATCAAGTAAAGAAATTCTACAAGTTGAGAGATTTAGGATGAAATTCCAGAGCTGAAGAACCAGGACCATCTCAGCTCTAAATGTCCTCTCAAAAACTGATGATGAACCATCTGATGAAGGAGCGGCACTCCGAACGTTAGCGCTTCCAACTAAACCTGTTGGACTATAACCTGTTGTGTCGTTTTTAACTTAAACTACCTTAAAACAGCCTTGAGCTGATTGCTTAGGCTCACCTATTCTAATGTTTCCAAATATGACTCGTGTCTTTTTTACCCCCTTCATAACAAGCCCATGAAGTGGAATGGCACTTCAGGATCTTTTCTGTCCACCTGATAAAACATAACTTCACACTAACTTGCCCAAAAGACAACATACCATGGAATACCATGCAATTTGGACACCATGAAAGAAAAACAATGCGGACACTGGTATTAACTGGGCGCACTAGGCAAAGCCTGCAGACAGAGAGAGAGTTACAATCTCGTGTTTATGACCTCATCTGACAGGAGGCTTGACTTCTTCAGTATTTCTTTGCTTTTGTGTGTTTCAGATTTCCAGTATTTACTGTATTTTGCTTCTGAATCAATGTATCCCTCTGAATTTGCAGGACCCACAATAGCTGACAATTATCTAGTATGTACTTTATTACAAATGCTATCTTTCAGGTGATACATTAAAATCTCCCATGGTACCAAGCCAAAGACTAGATGCGATTGTATTGAAACAGCATCTTTAGCATAGAATAATATCATGTGGCATGTCACAGGAGCATGAATAAACTGACCAAATTATTCCTTAGAACTGCACCTACAGTCATCCAATTATAACCAAGACACAAATGGAAACATTAGGATGGATTACTCAAAAGGAAAGAGATTAAAAGAGTTCAATCATCCACTGGCTTCAAGTCCAGAATTTCAGCCCTAAATAATTAAATATGCAGCTTCAAGACGCTGCTGAAAATGATCCGAGATTTCAGCCATCAACCTGACATCTCAGTCGCTACCAAGTGGTAACTGTTTTGTAGAACGGACATGGCACTGCAAGTGGTCAGATGGCTCATGTCTGTGCTGATCCTCTGAAGGATCAGCTTCTCTCCCTCCAGCACCCCATACAAATCCCAGATGCTGCCTCTCCAGTTCCAGACCCAACCCCAGATCCTGCCTCTCCAGCCTCCGTACCCCAAACCCTGACCCTCCGGCCCCTTCACCCCAGCCCCCCACTCCAGACCCTTCACCCCAGCCCCCCACTCCAGACCCTTCACCCCAGCCCCCCACTCCAGACCCTGACACTCCAGCTCCCCTCCACCCTAGACCCTGACCCTCCAGTTCCCCTCTTGTACCTCCCCCACTCCACCCCAGACCCTGACCTTCCAGCTCCCCTCTTGTCTCCTCTCTCTCTCCTCCATTCCCCCCCCCCCCCCCAAATTCTGGACCCCCCCAGCCCCTCCACGCCAGACCCGGACCGTCCGACTCCCCTCTTGTTCTCCTCCCCCACCCCAGACCCGGACCCTCCGACTCCCCTCTTGTTCTCCTCCCCCACCCCAGACCCGGACCCTCCGACTCCCCTCTTGTTCTCCTCCCCCACCCCAGACCCTGACCCTCCGACTCCCCTCTTGTTCTCCTCCCCCACCCCAGACCCTCCGACTCCCCTCTTGTTCCCCCCCCTCCACCCCAGACCCTGACCCTCCGACTCCCCTCTTGTTCTCCTCCCCCACCCCAGACCCTGACCCTCCGACTCCCCTCTTGTTCTCCTCCCCCACCCCAGACCCTGACCCTCCGACTCCCCTCTTGTTCCCCCCCCTCCACCCCAGACCCTCCAGCTCCCCTCTTGTTCCCCCCCCTCCACCCCAGACCCTGACCCTCCGGCTGCCCTCTTGCCCCGCCCCCCATCCAAGACCCTCCACCCCAGACCTTGACCCTCCAGCTCCCCTCTTGTTCCTCCCCCTCCACCCCAGACCCTCCAGCCCTTCCACCCCAGATCCTCACCCTCCGCTCCCCCTCACCTCAGACCCTCTCTCCCACCCCAGACCCTCATCCTCCGGCCTCTTCACCCCAGACCCAGCCCGTCCTGCCTTCCCTTGTCCCAGCAGCAGCTTCCTCCACACACCCAGCCAGCCTGCGGCCTAGCGGGACCGGCGTTTTGAAGCCTGCCGGCGCCGAGGGTTCGCACTCACCCTGAGCTCGGACTCGGTGCGGTGGACGCCGAGCCGCTGCAGGCCGGCCGCCAGGTCATTGACACACAGGCCGCCGTCCTGGTTGACATCGAGCTGCTGGAAGAGGAGCTGCAGCCGGCGCTCCTGCTCCAGGCGAGCCGCCGCCGCCGCCTGCTGCTGCTCCGCAGTGTCGACTGCCTCACACTCACACCACGGGCCGCCCGAACAACGGCAGCAGGCGGCGGCTCCAACTCCTTTCATCGCGGTTCGGGTTGAAGAGTGAACGGGATGTGTGTGACCGTTAGCCGCTGGCGGGAAGCTCTCGCGGGGCCGGCTCTCCGCTCTTCAGGTGATGGAAACACGAGAAGGGGCGGGACTACCGACAGTCATGACCGACAGCACCCGGCCACCAATGGGACATCGGGGCCGCGCCAGAACAACCAATAGACGGCAGGGGAGGCGGTAGCCGCCGCGTTCACCAATGGCAATGCAGCTCTCTCCGAAACAGCCAATTAAATGGTGGGCGCAAGCGTATCTGACAGCTCAGTTCGCCAATAGGATTGCCTGGGATCCGCCACATGAAGAGAGGGGGTGGTTCGTAGGCGGTTGGGAAAATGGGAGCTCCGTTCAGTCATGGATATGCAAACGTCCCAGAGCAAGTTGTCGTTCGGGGGTGGGACAGACGGGGCCGGAGATCATCATGACTGGCAGCTCCATCCACCAATAGAACCTCGGAATTGAGCCGAGGCAGCCAATGAAACGTGGCAGCTGGCGGAGAGGCGATGCCTGGACGGAGATTGACAGCGATGATGACCAATAAATGTGCCCATTCTCCCGAAGACGGCAGGGCGGGATGATTTGGTGGTCGTTAGGATTGACATCAGCATTCATCAATCCACATTCAGAACTCTGTCTGGTAAGCCAATAATATATGGTGGGTGGGCTGTGGTTTTGATTGATCGAATTGAGGTTGCTAAGCAGCTGGTCAAACTATTAACCAATCGAGTGAAGATGATCAAATGATTGATAACAATGTTGTCCAATAGACGTTGACCAGTGAAGAAGCCTTGGGTACTCCCAGGCGAGGGTATTGTCAAAGTGCAGAAGGGGACCATTTGGCCCATAGAGTTTGTCCTCTCTGTCTATGACTATTTTAGTGCCCTTCCCGCCACCTGTAACCCTGCATATCATTCCTTTCCAACTTTGGCCTTAATGAAGACATTAAATTATTATTTGAACAGAAATAATGGGAAGGGGTAAAGGGAAAAATCCAGGGAATGCTCATTTGGAAAGGCAGCAGATACTCATTTGGCTGAATGGCCTCCTTCTACTCCTGTAACCATAAGACCATAAGAAATACAGTCCAACAGCCAGACAACAACTCACCAGGACAAAAGACCCTATACCCAGCATGAGCAAAACCAGTGTAGTGTACAAAATCCCATGCAAGGACTGCACAAAACACTACATTGGACAAACAGGAAGACCCGCATCCATGAACACCAACTCGCCACGAAACGACACGACCAGCTATCCTTAGTAGCCACACATGCAGATGACAAACAACATGAATTCGACTGGGACCACACCAGTATTATAGGGCAAGCCAAACAGAGAACAGCCAGGGAATTCCTAGAGGCATGGCACTCATCCACAGATTCTATTAACAAACACATCGACCTGGACCCAATATACCGGCCACTGCAGCGGACAGCACGAACTGACAACCGGAAGCAGCAGAGACAAGCCACTATAAATGCCGGAGGAAACATCACAGAAGCACTTCACAGGAGGCTCCCAAGCACTGAGGATGTCACCTAGAAAGGGGACGAAACGTTTGCAACACAAACTCCCAGCTCGGCGAACAGAATCAAAACAACTAGCACCCAAGCTACAAATCTTCTCCCAAACTTTGAACTGTAAGAAATAGGAACAGTTGCCTCTACCCCTCAAAATCATAACCTCTCACCATTTTCTGCCCAACACGATCAGTGAGGACTTTTTAAAAACTGTAAATGCCTCTTAAAAGCCAGCGTATTAATAACCAATGATTCTGAATTTTTAAAAATCCATTCATGGAGTATGGGCATTACTGGTAGGGCCAGCATATATCCCTCATTGCTCTGTGTTAAGACACGTTGTTCACTCTCCAAAAGTGCGGTGGATGCTAGGACAGTGAGTAAATTTAAGCAGGAGTTAGACTGATTTTTAATTGATAATGGGTTGAAGGGATATGGAGAGAATGCAGGAAAATGGGAGTGAGGAACATACCAACCATAATCAAATGGCGGAGCAGACTTGATGGGCCGAATGGCCTAATTCTGCTCCAATATCTTATGAAAGAATGTGTGAAACTATCACTTACTGTTGAGGGCTCCAAAACAAATAAGGACATGCCAAGCTCTGATCTACTTCCATTGTATTCAATATTCACAATTGACCCATTTGGAAGTGTTACACTAATTAGATTAGACTACTTACAGTATGGAAACAGGCCCTTCGGCCCAACAAGTCCACACTGACCCGCCGAAGCGCAACCCACCCATACCCCTACATATACCCCTTACCTAACACTATGGGCAATTTAGCATAGCCAATTCACCTGACCCGCACATTTTTGGACTGTGGGAGGAAACCAGAGCACCCGGAGGAAACCCACGCAGACACAGGGAGAACGTGCAAACTCCACACAGTCAGTCGCCTGAGGCGGGAATTGAACCCGGGTCTCTGGCGCTGTGAGGCAGCAGTGCTAACCACTGTGCCACCGTGCCACCCAAATGGGGGATCTGAACCTGGGTTTTGTAGCTAAGCGGTAGGGACACTGCACCATTGCACCACAAGAACCCTTTCATTTCATTGTATTACTTATGCTTGCTTCCATTATAGTTTTTTTAAAATCCTGAAGTGTCATCAAACACAACCAAACAGCTATTTTCCCAGCCCTGGTGTTTTGTCATCCATTGTCCTCGACCAGTAAATCACTTTGGTTTCCAATTAATTTGTTTACACACAGAGCCCTTTGAGGTCAGTGCAAACCAGCAAAGATAAGGGAGAGAGGGAGGGGGCAAAATGAAAATGGAGTTGGAAGGGGGGATAAACCACTTCATCCCCCTATGGTGCTCACTTCTCTCCAAAAACATCAGGAGAATTCCATTGTATTAAACCAGGTTCAGAATCCAAATGTGGGATATGGGCATCCAAACATCTAGAGTGCAATTGACACCTGGATTGCTGAGAGAAAGTGAGAATGAGCCAATTAACCTGTTTAACAAAATCAAGTGTCCATGAGAAACATCCAGTGTGGTGGCATTGACTTTTTTGTTTGACATTATGTATCTTGGCAACTTGGCATGAATGGAGAGAACTGTGTGGATACAGGGGTGGTGATCCAGTTAGAGTGTACACAACAATTATACTTTACAATACCTGACCAACCTGCCATCTAGTGCGTACATGTCCCACGCTAGAAAGCTGTGTTTGCAATGGCCAACACAAAAGTCGTTTACAAAATGTTATGAGCTCTGCTGTCACCATCACCTGGATGCTCAGTACACAATCTCTTTGTTTCAAGCACCTCTTTAATGCCAGTTAAACCAAAGGTAAGTCAGTTCCAAAACCACAAAGCTCCACAATTGTTATCATAGTTTATATTTCTTCCCCCTTTTAAAGTTTCTTTCTCTTTTTGCAAACCGCAGAGCACCTTCCAAAATACTTTTGGAAAACAACGATATTTGTTCTGTATAGGAGAGTGTGTTTGCTGTTCAAAGGCTTTTAGAGTTCAGTTTTACTCAGTCATTGCAAAGAAAATTAAGGTGGTGGTGATGTTAATTTCTGAAGAAGGGTCCTGAAGAAGGATTACACCTGAAACATTGACTTCTCCGCCTTCCTGATGCTGCCTGGCTTGCTGTGTTCTTCCAGCCTCCTGCTTGTCTATGTTAATTTCTATAACTGATAAAGTTTGTTGAGTGAGAAGTTATTGCAAACTGATACATTTTGTGCAACATCTTACCAGCCTGGTGGTTCCTTTGAAGTCTAACCTTTGAAGGTCATGCATCCAAATAGGAGCATCAAGCTGGTCAGGGCATAGTGTGTAGGGACAAGATTTGATTTTTGATTTGATTTGATTTATTATTGTCACATGTACTGAGATGCAGTGAAAAGTTATAGGGTCATAGAGCACAGAAAAAGGCCCTTCAGTCCAATGCTTCACCCATATCCCTCCAAACATTTCTTAAATATGTATTTATCCAAAGGTCTTTTGAACATGATGATTGTACACACATTCACCATTTTCTCTCACAGTTCATTCCACACACATGAACTCTCTGTGTATAAAGCCCCCATGTCTCTTTAAAACCTTTCTCCTCTCACCTTAAATGTATGCCTCCCCAGACTTGAAATCCCCCACCAGAGGGAAAAGGTACCTGCTATTCACCTTATCCATGCCCCTCATGATTTTATAAACCTCTATAAGATCACCTCTCAACTTTCTACATTCCAGTGAATAAATGTCCCAGCCTATCCAGCCTTTCCTTATAATTCAAACCTTCCATTCCCACCAACATCCTGGTAAATCTCTTCAAAATCCTCCCCAGCTTAATAATATCCTTCCTATAACACAGAGATTGTATTGTATTCCAGACACATCATACCTTACACAATTACATCAAGGTAATAGAACAGAATATAGTGTTACAGTTACAGAGAAGGTGCAGAGAAAGATCAACTCTAATATATGAAAGTCCGTTCATAAATGTGATAACAGCAGGGAAGAAGCTGTTCTTGAATCTGTTTTGGAGGACTCTATAGGTGGATTGACTGAATATTTTAAACCGTCTCTGTAATGGTGCACATATGGTGTCCTTAATCTGTGAAATGATGAAGTAAATTCCTGCTGTCAGGGCTCTCACTGGGACTAGTTCAAAAATAGAATAATATAAATAGATTAGCAGCTGAAATAATCCTCCTGTCATCACTCTGTGCCCTATTTCACTATACTGCCTTCTGAAATCGTTCCCAAGGCTATACATTATCGCCAACCTTTCAGAATAAAAAGACAAATTGAAAATGCCAAGCAGCTCTGGCAGCATCAATAGAGAGGGACACAGAGACAGGGTTTCATGTGAATGACCGTTCCTTGAGGGTTTGTTAGCCAATCCACAGGCTCTGGTCTGGAAACAGCTCAAAGACGCCTGTTCTCTGCCCCGTCCCACTGCTACCCAGCTACCTGCCTCTAGCTGCATCACCCCGCCCCACCCCAGGCCCCATGGCCAGTGGGGTGTCTGCCATTAAAAAGGTAGTCACGAAGAGCATTGTGGGGACCAAACAATGGGAACTGGACTCCTCCATGGAAATGTCAATGATGTGGCGATAAGGTTCAAAATCCCCTAAACGTCAGAGATGCTGACCAGTAAAAAAGATCCCTTTGCTCCAAGAAAGAAAGGATGGCTTTCATTCCTATAGTGCCTCTCAGAAATCAAGGACATCAAAGTTAGTTTGCAGAACAGCAAGAGGCCATTCAGCCCATCTGGCCAATGCCAGCATTAATGCTTCACATGAGAATCCACCCAGCTAATTTGTCTGATCCCAACAATGTGTGCTTTCTCACACGTGTGACTTATCAAGGCCTCTCGAAATGCCTCCATCCCTTTCGCCTTGTGGGAGCTAGTTCCACCTTATCCCTACTATCAGTGTCCCGAATTCCTAATTCAATCTATTCATGGCTGTCATACGTTTATATCCCCAAGTCTGGCCTCCCCCAGTGTTGGAAACATTATCTCTACATTAACCCTATTGTAATGTAAAGTCTTCTATTAGGTCACCCCTCAGTCTGAATAAAAGCCCCAGTCCATTCAGTCTTTGATGATAATTTTGAAAGCCTCTCAGTTCTGGGATCATCCTTGTCATTCAGTTTTGCACTTTCCCCTGTATCCCTGTAATATTACATGGAGATCCGAAGTGGTCACAATATTCCAAGAGTGGTCTGACCAACGTTCAGCACCGGTTTGGTGTAACTCCTTCTTCGAATCCTGTCCCTCTCTTTGTCCAGTTGGGTAAGTGTTCAAGACAGAGGTAGTAGTTTCAAATCCCACTCCAGAGGACTGAGTGCGATGCCCTGGTGAGGGAGTGCCACACTGTCAGAGAGGTTATCTTCTGGGTGAATTGACAAGCCAGGACCCTGTCTGAATTCTGGATGTAAAAGATCCTGTGACAGTAAGAGGGGCAGGGGAATTCACCTGGTGTTCTGACTGCTGTCGGTAAATCACCACAAGCTACCTTTAATTCAGTATTTACTAAGAAATCTCACAATTAAGTACTGAAACACTGATTTTAACTTTACTGCATGTAGCAACCAAAGTAAGGTCCCTCAAGTAAGCAAGTTAAGTCTAACAACCCAATTTGGCTATTACCTGATTAACAATGGAATTTAGCTACAATTCCAATTTGAGAGGATGTGATGACTGAGTGGCATTATCACGAGACTATTAATCCAGAGACTCAGGTAATGTCCCAGGGACCTGGGTTCAAAACCCATCAGGCCACGGGGTGGAATGAATTCAGTAACAATCTGGAATGAAGAGTCTAATAATGACCTTGAGTAAATTGTCAGCAAAGCCCAGCTGGTTTACTAATGACCTGCAGAGAAGGAAATCTGCTATCCTTACCTGGTCTGGCCTATGCGTAACTCCAGACCCACGGCAATGTGGTTGACTCTTAAAGTGCAATTAGTGATGAGCAGTAAATGATGACCTAACTGTCATCCCATGACTGAATTAAAAAACAACAGTGTCTCTCTCTGGAATTATCTAAGGTTCAATCCTTGTGCAATATTATTAGAGTCATAGAGACGTACAGCATGGAAACAGACCCTTCAGTCCAACTCATCCATGCAGACCAGATATCCTAAATTAACCTAGAGCCCATATCCCTCTAAACCCTTCCTATTCATTTACCAGATGCCTTTTAAATGCTGTAATTGTACCACCACTTCCTCTGGCAGCTCATTCCATACACGTACCACCCTCTGTGTGAAAAAGCTGACCCTTGGGTCCTTTTATTTCTTTCCCCTCTCACCTGAAATCTATGCCTTCTAGTTTTGGACCCCCTACCCTGAGGAAAAGACCTTGACTATTCACTCTGTCCACATCCCTCATGATTTTATAAACCTCTATAAGGTCACCCCCTCAGCCTTTGATGCTCCGGGGAAAATAACCCCTGTCTATTCAGCCTCTCCCTGCAGCTCAAACCCACCAACCCTGGCAACATCTTTGTAAATTTTTTCTGAACCCTTTCAAATTTCAACCCATCGTTTCTACAGCAGGGAGACCAGAATTGAACATAGTATTCCAAAGGTGGCCTAAACAATGTCCTGTATTTCAAAGCTCTGCTGTTGGGGTGGCACAGTAGCTCAGTGGTTAGCCCCTGCTGCCTCACAGCAACGGTAACCTGGGTTCAAGTCCAGCCTCGGGCGATTGTCTGTGTGGAGTTTGCACATTCTCCTCATGTCTGCATGGGTTTCCTCCCACAGTCCAAAAATGTGCAGGTTAGGTGGATTGGCCAGGCTAGATTGCTCACAATATCCAGGGGTGTGTAGGTTAGGTGCATCAGCCATGGGAAACGCAGGATTATTGGGAAGGGAGATGTATCTGGGTGGGATGCTCTTCAGAGAGTCAGCATGGACTCATTGGGCTGAATGGCCTGTTTCCGTACTGTAGGGATCCTCCGAAGTGTTCTTGTGTTGGATTATACAGATCTTCATCCTTCAGATCTATGGGGTGACATTATTGATAATCCTTCAGATTCTTTGATCCAGAATATTGATTACTCTTCTGGAGTCCTTGAGTCAGCGGCTTGTTTCTTCAGCAGAAGAAGTTTCTTTGTTCCTTTTACGTTTGGTGTTAGCTGTCTGTTCGAAAACACAGCTTTCCTGTGATTAACTCCTTAATTTTTTCTGGAGGGTAATCATTTGCCTTTGTGACATAAAGCTACTGTTATCAAGCAAATGTCAAAACCGTTTTCTTGGTGTAACCTTGATTCTTTTCCCAGGTCTAGCTAGTCACTGCCAGTTCCCAATACAGTGACTTGCCTTTGTCCCTTTTCAATTTATTCCGTACAGAGTCATTGTTGATCCCTTCATATGTAACTGTTTATCTTTGTTAATCCTTTCAATTGCTGAACAGTTATTAAAGTTCTGAAGTTTATAATATCACTTTTTTAAAAATTCGGGGGATGAGGGTGTTGCTGGCCAGGCCAGCATTTATTGCCCATCCCGAATTGCCAGGGGACATCTCAGAGTCAACCATATTGCTGTGGGTCTGGAGTCACCTGTACACCAGACCAAGTAAGGATGAACCAGATGGGCCTTTACAACAATCGACAACAGATTCATGGCCATCATTAGATTCTTAATTCCAGACATTTATTCAATTCAAATTCCACCATCTGATGTGGCAGGATTCAGACCCAAGTGCCCATACTTTTATCTGGGTTTCTGAATTAATAGTCCAGTGATAATACCAGTAGGTCATTGCCTCACTTCGGCCAATATTTATCCCTCAAGTAACATCATTTAATCAGTTATAGAGTCATAGAGATGTACAGAATGGAAACAGACCCTTCGGTCCAACCTGTCCATGCCGACCAGATATCCCAACCCAATCTAGTCCCACCTGCCAGCACCCGGCCCTTATCCCTCCAGTTTTCTGATCAATAGAGAATTTTACAGTATAGAAGGAGGCCATTTGACCCCAAAGACCTACCCAGCTAGTCCCACTCTCCAGGCCTATCTCTGTCATCCTCGAAGTTAATGACTTTCATACATATAAGGTATTATTCTGTTGATATGGATGGGAGCCTGCTCTGTGCAAACTGCATTTCCTTCATGTCAATAGTGACTCTGGGGGTGGGTGAGGAACTCTAGTCATGAGGATAGATTGAAGACACCGGGACTGTTGTCTTTGGAGAGAAGGCAGATGAGGAGGTCATCAGATAGGGGTTTTCAAAATGATGAATTTTCAAAATTACTCTGGGAGAGTAAACAGGGAGAAACTATTCCTGCTCATAAAAAGATCAGGAACAAGTGGGCATAGATTTAAAGTGATTTGCAGAAAGAGCAAATGCAAGGTGAGAAGATTTTTATTGACATAGTGAAGAATGAGGCTGTTTGGAAATGTAGTCGAAGAAGATTCACCTGGGGCATCCAAGAGGGGCATTGGGTTAGGATTAGGGTTAGATAGAAATAATGTGCATGGGCACGGGGAGCAAGCAGGAGACTCACAAAAGGCCCACTCGAAGAGCTGGTACATGACGGGCTGAATGGCCTCGTTCTCCACTGTAACAATTTTGAGATTCATTGGCTGCAATGTGCTTTGTGTCCACCTGGTAATGAAAAGCGTTCTGACAATGCAAGTGTTCTTTTTCACAAGACTCGGGGAAAATCTCAAAGAGGGGACGGCCTCACTTCTGTGTGTCTGCAAACTTTCCCCTGAAACCGTACAAATCAGGGGGTTACATTTAGAAAGAGGTGTCCCTTCAAAGATGGCGGTGGGGTAACAGGGCTGCTTGTTGTCTTAGGCCCAGGTCTCATCCACTCCCATCCACTTCCTTTCTCTTTTTCTCCTTTTACTTCTGATCTTTTTCTTTTGTTTCTCTTTTCTTTGGCGGATTAGTTGGCGGGATCGGGGCAGCAGCGAGATTGGGGCCTTGAGTGGTCATGAAGGCAGTGCCCCCCCCCCCCAAGCAGTCAGAGGTGGTAGTGGATCCGGCACCTCCTGGTGATGGGAGGCGGCGCCAGGAATGTCCTTGTTCAGGGGCAGCAACAGAGCTCTCCAGCGATTGGATGTGGCGGCAGCTGATTCTTCAAGATGGCGGCTTCTCAGATCAGGGTGGCCCTGAGTGGGAGTCTTGGTGCAGGAGCCTGGCCTGACAGTAGAGGCAGGGGCTTCTGGTTGTCGTAGGACCAGTGTAAGGATTTCTGATTGGAGTATGCTTAGAGCTGGGACCCCTGTTTGCAGTGGGGCCAGAGCGGGGACCCCTGTTTGCAGTGGGGCCAGAGCGGGGACCCCTGTTTGCAGTGGGGCCAGAGCGGGGACTCCTGTTTGCAGTGGGGCCAGAGCAGGGACCCCTGGTTGCAGTGGGGCCAGAGCGGGGACCCCTGGTTGCAGTGGGGCCAGAGCAGGGACTCCTGGTTGCAGGAGGCCCAGAGCTGGGACCCCTGGTTGCAGTGGGGCCAGAGCGGGGACTCCTGGTTGCAGTGGGGCCAGAGCGGGGACCCCTGGTTGCAGTGGGGCCAGAGCGGGGACCCCTGGTTGCAGTGGGGCCAGAGCGGGGACTCCTGGTTGCAGTGGGGCCAGAGCGGGGTCAGCGCAGCAGGTCAGGCAGCATCCAAAGAGCAGGAGAATCGACGTTTCGGTCATGAGCCCTTCTTCAGGAAAGCCCTTCCTGAAGAAGGGCTCATGCCCGAAATGTCGATTCTCCTGCTCTTTGGATGCTGCCTGACCTGCTGCGCTTTTCCAGCAACACATTTTCAGCTCTGATCTCCAGCATCTGCAGTCCTCACTTTCTCCCAGAGCGGGGACTCCTGGTTATCAGCAAGGCCCAGGTGGCAGTGAAGCTGGAGACGTCTGGTTACAGGGCAAATGTGAGTTCAGCACAGGGTGGGTCCAGTCACAAAGAGATGGCACCTAAAGACTGGGTCCATGTATAAGGCAGTGAGGTGGTGGTGGAGGGGTGGCAGCACAGGACTCATGGTGAGGACAATGGAACAAATTTAGACTGTCCTTTGGTTATATCCTTTTACCCATTTTATTTTTAAACTGTTCAAAATGGTGCTGGATTGTGGCAATAATTGAAGTTTTTCTCTGTATTTTACTGTGTTATTCACTGTAAGATGCAAATGACAATCAATCATTTCATTCATTCATCCATCTTGTTACTTTCCACAATAACTGAGGGGGCTTTTTTGCCTCTGTGGTGACCTGAGTCTGCAGAAAAGGTTACACTCAAATATTTAGACCTCACAGAGTCTTTTATTGTCTCTGTGTGTGGGTGTGTCTGTGTGTGTCTGTCTGTGTGTCTGTGTGGGTGTGTGTGTGCCTCTGTGTGTGTCTGTGTATTTGTGTGTGTGTCTGTGTGGGTGTGTCTGTGTCTGTATCTGTGTCTGTGTGTGTCTGTGTGGGTGTGGGTGTGTCTGTGTTTGTGTGTGTGTGTCTGTGTGTTTGTGTGTGTGTGTCTGTGTGGGTATGGGTGTGTCTGTGTCTGTATCTGTGTGTGTCTGTGTGTCTGTCTGTGTGTACCTTTGTAACCTTTGCCTCCAAAATGTAGCAATTCACCCAGTCTTGCTAAATTCTGGTGCTATCTGACTTGGTCCTAATCAGTTTGGTAATAAATCTATTGGGTTTCTGTACCGATGTGCAATGTGCAAACACTGTTGAAAGTGTTTGGTGTCCCATGGAATTTTCCCCGGTGTGTTTATCCCCCGAACAACCCTCATGAGACTCGGCTGTTTCTTGTTTTAATTCCTGCCTCATGATCCAGTTCAGGCACACTGCGACCAATCACTTCATCAAATTAACATGCTTTGTCAGGATAGTGTGCACAGACAGTACGCTGGGCATGGCAAGGATGATCCCAGGAGAGTGACTGGATGGGGAGGGTTGAGATTCTGAAAGGGATTCTTAGGAAGACAGCGAAGATTTCTCCACCCCACAAGAGAGGCTGAAACAGAGAGCCATGAACAAAAGACAGTCCCAACCAATCCGTAGGGAATTCAGCAGAAAGCTCTTGACCAAAGACCTTTGTGAACTTGGAACCCACTACCAGGAGGAGAGGCCAAGGTGAAGGACTTAAGGAGAAGGCACACAATGGAATAGAAGGAGATGGTGATGAGCTGAAGGGAGAAAGGGACAGTAGGAGACACAGACGAAGAAGAAACACTGTGTTGTGTGTTTGCGGAAGTATGTTCGACTGTCAATCTAAGAGTCAGATCACATGACATGTCTGCCATTTTGGAGGGAAACAGCTCAGTCTCACCTTGGTACCATGTCGAGTGAACAACCCATATAATAAAGCTCCCGCTGCTGTTAAACTCTTTGGCCTCGTCCTCAGTTTTATTCTTATGTTACATTTCAATCAAAACAGGAAGGCTGATGTGTTTAACAGCAGCAGGAGTTTTATTATAGAGGGAATTAAGGTTCAACTGAGCTGCTTCCCTTCAAAATGGCAGACATGTCACATGATCAGACTCTTAAAATGACAGTCCAACGTACTTCTTAAATACACAACAAATAGCAGTATCCTGTTGGGCCGAATGGCCTGATCATGAGGTGTTGACGGCGTAGTGGTAATGTCACTGGGCTAGTCATCCAGAAAAATGTGCTAATAGCCTGAGTTTGAATCCAACCTTAGCAGGTGGTGAAGTTTGAATTGAATAAAACATGTCTGGTCTAATAGCAACTGTTGTTATAAAACCCCAGCCAGTCCATTAATGTTCTTCAGGGAGGGAAATCTGCCATCTTTACCTGGTCTGGCTGATATGTGACTCCAGACCCACAACAATGTGGTAGACTCATAACTTCCCTCTAGGCAATAAGTTGATTTGATTTATGATTATCATATACCAATATACAGCGAAAAGTACCCAGGCAAAACACAAGTGCAGCAGGGTAATGGAACAGAACACACAACAGTGTTACAGCCATAGAGTGCTGGCCTCATCAGTTACACTCATATCATATGAATGATTTAAAAGGAAAACCCTTTGTACTTCAATGTAAAGCCAAATATAATAATCCTCCCGGTAAAGAAACGCAAATGGGAAATAGGAGTGGGCATATAATCACTCCCGAGGTGACTTAATAACTAAATGTAGATAAGCAGGAGGCTGGGGGAACACAGCAAGGCAGGCAGCATCAGGAGGGAGAGGGACACAGTAAGGCAGGCAGCATCAGGAGGGAGAGGGACACACAGCAAGGCAGGCAGCATCAGGAGGGAGAGGGACACAGTAAGGCAGGCAGCATCAGGAGGGAGAGGGACACAGTAAGGCAGGCAGCATCAGGAGGGAGAGGAACACGGCAAGGCAGGCAGCATTAGGAGGGAGAGGGACACACAGCAAGGCAGGCAGCATCAGGAGGGAGAGGGACACAGCAAGGCAGCAGCATCGAAAGGGAGAGGGACACAGCAAGGCAGGCAGCATCAGGAGGGAGAGGGACACAGCAAGGCAGCAGCATCGAAAGGGAGAGGGACACAGCAAGGCAGGCAGCATCAGGAGGGAGAGGGACACAGCAACGCAGGCAGCATCGAAAGGGAGAGGGACACAGCAAGGCAGGCAGCATCAGGAGGTGGGGAAGTCAATAATTTGGGTATAAGCCTCTTTCCAGACTGGGCAGTGGGGGTAAGCGGCATGGGTAGGGAGAGGGAGGAGCTGGGAGTTGGGGATGTGGGAGGGAGGTTATTTGAAATTGGAGTACTCAATGTTGAGATCCTCCGGGCTGTTGTCTGCCCAGGCGGAAGATGAGATGTTGTTCCTCCAACTTTCAGTTTGGTTCATTGTGGCGATGGTGGAGGCCAAGGATGGTCATGTTGGAAAGGAAGTGGGAAGGGGAATTGAAATGGGTGGTGACCGGGAGGTCAGGCTCACTCTTACGGGCCCAGTTACCAATTGGAGCAGCCCCAACTCCATTCCCAGATCCTGCCCTTCCCTTCTATTCCTCTGACTGACCTTTCCTTCCAGCCACCAATCGGATCCATTCCTCCCATTGACCAGCCAGGTCATACCCTCCACCTGTGTTCACCGATCACCATCTCACCACTCCACCCCTCACCCCACCCCATAACCCTCCCCACCCATCCCTCCCCCCTCCCCCTTTATCTGCAGCTCCGCCCACACACATCCCACATTGACTTCTCCACCTCCTGATGCTGCTCGGCTTGCTGAGTTCTCCCAGCCTCCTGCCTGTCTACTGTCGATTCCAGTATCTGCAGTTTTATTGTCTCTCAGTCAGTGAATGAGCTGCCAGAAGCAGTGGCAGATTGTTGTAGAAATATAAGCAGTCAATCTGTCTGGTTTGGCCTAACATCTCTCGGACACACACACCAATCAACCCCACTGCCCTGTGGCTGACCACTTCAACTCCCCCCCTCCCCACCCCCCACTCCCACAGGGACATGCAAATCCTGGGTCTCCTCCACTGCCAAGTCCCAGCCAACCAACACCTGGAGGAAGAATGCTTCATCTTCTGCCTTGAGACCCTCCAACCCCACAGCATCAACATGGATCTCACCAGTTTCCTCATCTCCCTCCCACCACCTCATTCCCAGATCCAACCCAACCAATTCAGCACCGCCCTCTTGAACTGTCCCACCTGTCCATCCTTCTTCCCACTTATCCACTCCAACCTGTCACCATCACCCCCTACCTGCATCTACCTATCGCCTTCCCACCTACCTTCCCCAGCCCCTCCCCCACATTCCTGATGAAGGGCTTATGCCCGAAACGCCGACTCCCCTGCTCCTCGGATGCTGCCTGGCCTGCTGTGCTTTTCCAGCACCATACGTTTTGACTCTATGTGACTCCAGCCTGCCCTGTGGGTAATGGATGCTGAGTGACATCCACATCCCATGAAAGAGGAAATGAAAACCTCATACTCAAAATCTCTGATGGTTGCTCCACGGTTGGGATCGTTTACAATGGACATCAGATGGCTAGCCAGGAGGATGGGAGTAGCTGAGTAAACAAATGCAGAAGCATCTCAAAGAGGTTTTGGATCAGACAGTCCCACACTAAAACCAATTCCCCGCTTCAGATAATCACCAGTTTGAGTCTCTGTTGCGTCTGAAGGCGTTATGTCAAACTGAGTATTGTCTTCCTCTCTCTGCCCCAAAATACAGGAACCTGCAGTGATGGAGGTGGGATTAGTTTAGAATGACATCATGGTCAGCACAAGACATGATGGGCTGAAGGGCCTTATCCTTTGATGCACTATTCTTTGTTCTGTCTGAGTTTCAGGAAGGAGGGCGACACTGCCATCTGGTGTACGAGGGAGAGACAGCAGCTAACACAACAGCATCAATTTCAACTCGAAGCTGAATACAGCCAATCTGTAATCAAGACAGAAAATTCTGGAAATACTCCTTGGTATTTAGCCAGTAAAAAAGCCTTGACAGATTCACTGTTGGCTTGTTTAACAAGGGCCCTCTTGGGCTCGGTGGTAGTGTCTCTACCCATAGACCAGGAGGCCTGGGTTCAAGTCCTGCCTGCCTCAGAGGTGTGTAACAACATCACTGAACAGGTTAATTAACCATGATTTGGAGGCGCTCGTGCTGAATTGGGTGGGTGAGAACCTGATGGAGGGGTAGCACTTTAAAAGCTTGTGATTTCAAATAAACCTGGTGTTGTGTGACACTGGAAGTTAATTAGCAGAACAATTTAAACATAAAGAGGCTTGATGTCTCACTGTACAAAAAACTTTATTCTCAAAGCTGTCACTTTTTCTGTAATAATAAAAAGAAACCTTGATTATTGTGCTCAGGTCTCTGCAGTTTGAACTCACATCCCTCTGACTCAGAGCTCCATCCAGTGAGCTAAGGGTGGATCTGTCAGTCACACTGACACGTGCTGTAGGGTTGGGTCTCCCAGCCCCAGGTGACATGATCTGAGTGAAATGGGCTTGCTGTGAATTTCCCAGAATCATCGAATCCCTGCATTGAGGAAGCATTATGGGCCCATCGAGTCCATACTGACCATCCAAAGGGCAGCGCATTCAGACCCATCCCCAACCCTATCTCTGTAACCCTGCACTCCCCATGGCTAACCCACCTAGCCTGCACATCCCTGGACATTATGGGACAATTTAGCATGGCCAACTCCCCCGAACCTGCACATCTTTGTGCTGCCCTCGAGAAACCTCAGTCTCTCTGGAAGTTTGAGCTGGGCCTGACTTAAGCGACACAGCTCCCTGCAGTAATAGCTAACATCAAGTGTTCCTGGACAGAGGGGTTAACTTCTTCATCAGCTGCTCCCCACACAGTCTGTGGCTGATATGGGAAAGAGACATTCAGTAACCAGGAGAGAGAGAGAGCAAGAGAGAGGAATGCTTGGATAGGCAATCAGTTTTCCCTCACTAAACTCTCCTAAAACAAAGACCACACACTAATTTAACTGGGTGGTCTGTGGCTCTGGCAGTAACTAGGCCCTGGATGTAAACGTGTGTGTTTCATTGAATCTGATCATTAGTCTTCTTGAATATTAAACGTGGGCTGTTTAATTGTCTGGTTGCTGTCTGATGCTGCAGGATCCTGTAGCCTGGCTCCGTGTGCCCAGTGATACCCTCTGGAGTGTGACTGTCCTACTTTGACCAGCTGGACTGGCCATCTGAGAACCCCGGGTTGTTCCATCCAGTCCAAAACTTAAGGACAGCCAAGAAAATGGAGGAGGCCTTTCGGCCCTTGTTTCACCACTCCCTGAGATCCTGTCTGCTCTGCGACACGGCGGCTCAGTGGTTAGCACTGCTGCCTCCCAGCACCAGGGACCCAGCTACAATTCCAGCCTCCAGTAACTGCCTGTGTGGAGTTTGCACATTCTCCCCGTGTCTGTGGGGGTTTTCTCTGGGTGCTCCCACAATCCAAAAGATGTGCAGGTTTAAGTGAACTGGCCATACTATGTTGCCTGAAATGTTCAGGGATGTGTAGGTTAGGTGCGTTACTCAGGGATGCACATGGAGTAATAGAATATGACCTGCTGTGCTTTTCCAGCACCACTCTGATCTAAACTCTGGTTTCCAGCATCTGCAGTCCTCACTTTTGCCTAGTTGATTTTAACCTTACTGCGAATCCTCTTGCAAGGATGCCTACCTTGAAGAAGCTCTCCTCCTGGTTTTAATTAAGTCCAGGTGAATGCATTTTGAGTTCAGACTAAGCCTTCCGAGTGGTTTTATGACCCAATTATCCTTTAAAACATGCAATATGGAGTCAATGTTATTTTTCAGTGCTGGCCAGCTTAAGATCACTTCAGTTATAGGGGATTACGATCAATATCCAGCCTCCGATTCTCCTCCTGATGTGAACTAATGAGCAAAGGAAATGTTTCACCACCGAAGGGAAGTGCTTGTTAAAAGCACAAGGCAAAACGAAATCAAGCTGGTCATAAAAAGGCACAGCCTCCTGACAAATGCCAGTGCCCACCAGCAGCTCCTCTTAAACAGACTCTTTTTGGTTTGAATTCATCCAAAATTCGTCTGCTTGATTCCTAATTCCCATTGAATGTCCTTTACCACTCCCCATCCCCTGAGCCATTCTCATTTCAGCTACACCTCGATTTTACAATCTCCTTCCTAGTTTTCAAATCTGTCCATGACCTCCCTCCTCCCTGTCTTTGTAACATTCTCCAGGTCAAAGGCCCCCTAAGGTCTTTGTATTCCTCCAATTCCAACTGGCCTATTTTGATTTTTTTTTCGCTTTTAGTGGTTATTGTAAGCGGAATAGTACATAGTCACACCCGCAATTAAACAGGCTCAATGACTTGGCCTCCACAGCCCTCTGCAGCAATGAGTTCCACAGATTCACCACCCTCTGGCTAAAGAAATTCCTCCTCATCTCAGTTCTAAAGGATCATCCCTCCATTCTGAGGCTGTGTCCTCATGTGGTAGTGACAAACCCTTTGTCCCCGGGATCATTCTAGTTTACCTCCTCTGGACTGCCTCCAGTACCAGCCCATCATCCTTGAATATGGGGCCCAAAAACTGCTCAAAATATTCCAAATGTGATCTGACCAGAACCTTACGCAGCCTCATGAGTACATTCCTGCTCCTGTATTCTAGCCCTCTTGAAACATTGCATTTACCTTCCTGACTGCAAACCGAACCTGCATGTTAACCTGAAGGGAATCCTGAACCAAGTCTGTTGTGCTTCAGATTTCTGAAGCCTTCCCCTATTTAGAGTGCAATTTGAGATCAGCCCTGATCACATTAAGTGGCAGAGCAGAATCGAGGGGTTGAACTGTCTGATTCTGTTCTTAGTTTCATGTTCTTATGTCTGAACTGGTTGATTCAAATATCTATACTTTAACATTGTTGAAAGAATAAATGGAAGCATTGAGCTGTATCTTTTTGTCCAATGAAATCATTCACAAGTCTCCCTAACATTGAGAGATCCAAAAATGTAGTCTAGAAAATGATTGGGTTACTTACAGGTGGTCCAATTGGTCCTGGAGGTCCAAGCTCTCCTGGAGGTCCAGGATGTCCCTGAAAGTCAAACAGAGAATAGGTAAGTCTGGGATTGAACTTGTCCTATTGTGATTCAACTTTCTAAAGCATTTAAAAAATAGTCTATGCTTCTATTCTTCCTTCTAAAATGCGTAACCTCCCATTTTCCCACATTCTATTCCATCTGACACTCCTTTGCTCACTCTCCCAGTCTGTCCCAGTCCTTCTGCACCCTCGACGCTACCTGTCCCTCCACCTAGCTTTGTGCCATCTGCAAACCTAGCAACAATACTCTCAGTTCCTTCATCAAAATTGTTGCTGTGTATGAAGAGTTGTGATCACAACACTGACATCAATGGAAATCCACAAGTGATCGCTGCCATTCTGAAAGACCCTTACTCTCTGCCTTCTGCCAGTTGACCAGTTCTCTACCCTTGCTCGTAACACCGAGGGCTCGAATCTTACTTAGCAGCGTCCTGTGCAGCACCATGTCAAAGGCCTTCTGGAAATCCACATAGATCACGTCGACTGGCTCCCCTTTGTCTAATTTGCATGTTATCTCCTCAAAAAATTCAAACAGATTTGCCAGGCATGACTTCCCTTGACAAGACCATGCTGACTCAGCCTTATTTCCAAATACTCCACTATCTCATCCTTAATAATGGAGTCTCTATTCTTACAATGACCAAGGTCATGCTACCTGCCCTATAGATTCCTTTCTTCTGCCTCCCTCTCTTCTGTAACAGGGATGTTACATGAGCCATTTTCCAGTCCATGGCCTTGTGAACGGTGGAGGTTGGGTCACTGAGTTCACTGAGGACTGAAGGCATTAGACTTTTGATAGACAGGGGAAGATAAGGGTTATGGAGTGGGTTGGAAATAAGAAAACAAAGTTGACACTATAAGCAGATCAACCACAATCTTATTGAACTTAAAAATGAGGAAAAATATCACTTCACTGGAGGCAGTACAGAGATAGTTCACTTTAAGCAGCATGGTGGCTCAGTGGCTAGCACTGCTGCCTCACAGCGCCAGGACCCAGGTTCGATTCCAGCCTTGGGCGACTGTCTGTGTGGAGTTTGCACATTCTCCCCGTGTCTGCGTGGGTTTCCTCCGGGTGCTCCGGTTTCCTTCCACAGTCCAAACGTGCAGGTCAGGTGAATTGGCCATACTAAATTGCCCACAGTGTTCAGGAATGTGTAGGTTTAGTGCATTAGTCAGAGATAAATTAGATTTTAGATTAGATTCCCTACTGTGTGGAAACAGGCCCGTTGGCCCAACAAGTCCACACCAACCCTCTGAAGAGTAACCCATTTCCGTCTGATAAATGCACCAAACACTATGGGCAATTTAGCATGGCCAGTTCACCTGACCTGCACATCTTTGGAGTGTGGGAGGAAACCGGAGCACATGGAGGAAACCCACGCAGACACGGGGAGAATGTGCAAACTCCACACAGACCGAGGCTGGAAATGAACCTGAGTCCCTGGCGCTGTGGGGCAGCTGTGTTAACCACTGAGCCACTGTGTAAATGTAGAGTAATTGGGTAGGGGAATGGGTTTGGGTGGGTTACTGTTCAGAGGGTCGGTGTGGACTTGTTGGGCCAAATGGCCTGTTTCCACACTGTTGGGGGTTCTGTGATTCTCTAATTAATCCCTGGTACGGAGGGATTGTCTTATGACCAAAGGCTAAACAGGTTGGATGTCTATTCCCTGGAGTTTAGAAGAATGAGAGGAGATCTCATTGAAAGATAACAGATTCTGAAATGGTCAATGCTGAGAGGATGTTCATCCCTCATGGGAGAGTCTAGGACCAGACGGCATCATCTCAGAATAAAGGAACACTAATTTCAGGCAGAGGGAATTCTGTGTCGTTGGAATTCCTTGTCACAGAGAGCTGTGTGGGGGCAGGGTCCTTGTGTATATTTAAGGCTGAGACAGATTCTCGATCAGTCGGGGAATCAAGGGGTACAGGGAAAGAGCAGGAAAATGGACGTGAGGAACGTTGGAGCAGGCTTGAGGGGCTGAATGGCCTCCTCCTGTTCTTATTTCTTACTGTCCTGATGGCCTTTTCTATCAGGGTCAGTGACTGGCAATCAATGCTTACTGGGTACAGGTATTCTTGGATAATGTGTGTTCCAGCAGCGTGATTTGTTTATAATATCACTGAGCAATTAAGGAATGGTATTGCTTACCTCTGTTTGCAACATTGCGATTCCTGGGAGGGTCGTTTTGTGCGTTCCACTCTGCGTATGCACCAATGTCAGCTGCCAAGAGAGCAGCTTTCTGAGACAGATATGTTGTACAGCTTCCTGTGAAAGGTACATGACTTTTAGATTATAGCTTTTCTTGAAAATATGGAGGGGCATATTGACAAGAACGTTAGCAAGAAGCGTCCTGGTGATATAATTGCAAAAGAGAGGCTATAACATCAGAAGAGAAGCTTGATATTATAAAGCGTAAGGAGAGAATATGTGATCTAGCTTGCTTAACAAAATGAGGGATTCCACCTTTCACACCATCATGATCCTCTGTCCCAGCATTAACAATATATTTTTAACTGTACTGTGCAAAATGTATTTTTGTATCATTGATAAATATGATTTCTACCTTCAGGCAGACTGTGTTATACTTTGCATTAGATCTTTGGGTGATTTTTGAGCGATTGAGGGTGATATTCTGCCCTTAATCCCACTTTTCCATATTGGGCCCATTATTATGTTATACAATTTTCTATGTAGCAAGGTTTCACAATAACAAGGTTATAAGAGAACTACCTACATGTGGCATGGGTACAGTTCAAGGCACAGTCCTGGAGAGTCCCGGATTGACCTCGCCTGGAGTAATTGTCAGCATTCTGATCACCGCATCTTAAGAAAGACATATTAACCCTGGAGGGAGTGCCGGTAAGGTTTGGCTGAATAAAGTTTGGACTCTTGAGTGTAAAAGACAGAAATGTGTGAGGTGATGCATTTGGGAACTCTAACATGGCAATAAAGCACAGGGTGACCAAGCACAGAGGATCAGAGAGGCGTTGGTGTACATGTCCATAGATTCTTCAAGGACAGCAGGGCAGGTGGATAAAGTGCATAAGAAGGCAGATGGGACACTTGCCTTTATTAGTCAAGAGTTTGAATACAAGAGCAGGTGGGTTATCATGGAGTTGTAGGTAACTGGTTAGAGCACAGCTAGAGTACAGTGTGGGGTTCTGGTCACCACACTACAGGTAGGATGTGCTGGACAGGGTGCAGAGGAGATTCACCAGAATGTTGCCTGGGTGTTTCAGCTATGAAGTGAGACAGATTGGGGTTATTTTTCTTGATGATTCCTGATGAAGGGCTTATGCCCGAAATGTTGATTCTCCTGCTCCTGGGATGCTGCCTGACCTGCTGTGCTTTTCCAGCACCACACTTTTTGACTGTGACTTCCAGCATCTGCAGTCCTCACTTTCTCCTGTACAGATGTGGGGGAGCCGGTGATGGACTGGGGTGGACCAAGTTAAAAATCACAAAATACCAGGTTATGGTCCAACAGGTTTATTTGGAAGCACTAGCTTTCAGAGCGTCAGGTGGTTGTGAAGCAGGACCATAAGACTCAGAATTTATAGCAAAAGATCACAGTGTCATGCAACTGAAAGGATATATTGAACAAACCCAGATTGCTGTATGTCTTTTATCTTTTAGAAGGTTTACAGGTTTTGGTTCATTAATATGTAAATCCCAGAACTACCTTTAAGTCACATTCCCATGATAACTTAAGGTTTTATTAAAAAAAAAGTGATATCTCAGCTCAGACAATGAATTAAAGGTATGAGGTTAGAGTCTGTCTGGATCCCAATCTTGAGTCAGCCTGGTTCTATTTCCAAAGTAGAAATTTATAAAATGTTATATGGGTTGACTGCCTGCAGATTGTGTGCTTTTTGAGAAAAACAGAATGTATCTGCAAATATAATTCTGCAAGTGCAAATTCATCTCAGAGACTTATGTGTGTGTATGTCTATGAGAGAGAGAATATGCGTGTGTGCATTTGAGTATGAGTATGTGTGAGAGAGTGTGTGTTTGTGTGTGTGCATGCTTGGTAAAGTGTGTGCGTGAGTGTGATGGGGTATAAACCTGTGAGAGGGTGTGTGTTTGGGTGTGAGTGTGGGGGATATGTGTGCATGTATGAGAGAGAGCATGTGTGTTAGAGAGAGGGGCTGAGTGAGTGTGTGAGTATCTAAAAGTGTGTGTGTGTGTGTGTGTGTGTGTGTGTGTGTGTGTGTGGTGGGTTCACCTGTAGTGTGACATGAACCTAAGGCCCCGGTTGGGGCCATGCACAGGGGTACTGAACTTGGCTATCAGTCTCTGCTCAGCCACTGTGTATTTCCTGGAGTCCACCTTGGAGAATGGTCACCCAAAGATCCGAGGCCGAATGTCCCTAACTGCTGAAGTATTCTCTGACTGGGAGGGAACACACCCATGTGGCGAATGTTGTGCAGTGTCCATTCATCTGTCGTTGTAGCATCTGCTTGGTCTCATCAATGTACCATACCTCTAGGCATCCTTGCCTGCAGCGTATCAGATAGACAACGTTGGCAGAGTCACATGTATACCTGCCACGAACATGGTGGGTGGTGTCCCCACATGTAATGGTGGTATCTATGTCAACACTCTGACACTTCTTGCAGTGGTTGCTGTGACAGGGTTGTATGGTATTGTGGGAGAAAGTGAGGACTGCAGATGCTGGAGATCAGAGTGAAGATCAGTGTGGTGCTGGAAAAGCACAGCAGGTCAGGCAACATCTGAGGAGCAGGAAAATCGATGTTTCGAGCAAAAGCCTTTCATCAAGAAGTTGTGTTTGATGTTCGCAGCAAACTGCCCAGCCTTCAGGACAACAATGATCTGTTTAAGGTTTGGTGGTTGTTTAAAGGCAAGAAGTGGAGATGTAGGGAAGGTCTTGGCGAGGTGCCAATCCTCATCGATAATGTGTCACAGGCTGCGAAGAACATGCTGTAGTTTCTCGGCTCCCGGGAAGTACTGCACATCGATGGGTACCCTATCGGTTGCGCACTGAGTCCCTCTCCTGATGAGGTCATTACGGTTTCTCGCTGTGGCACATCGGAACTGGAAATTGATGAGTTGAGCATCGTATCCTGTTTTATGAGGGCATCCTTGGGCACCTTCAGGTGTCGGTAATGTTCCTCCTCATCTGTACAGATCATGTCTTCTGCAGATCTGGTCTTTTCTAAACAGAGGAGCAGTTTTCACCATGAACACTAGGTGGTAGCATGCCCATTAATTGAGGTCAGGAATGTCACTGGGATTCCAGCAGCTAGTCTCGCTGGTCCTGTGGGAGAGGGAGACATTGGTCTTGGAGACACGAGTTCATCAGCATCTCTCCCAAAGAGAGCTTTGTCATTTCTGACACCCCTGTAAATCGCAGAGCTTGCAAGATGTTGTGGTGCAGTGGGCTGCCTCTGAGCTAGACTGGGCTTGTTTCTCACATCCAATGTTTTTATCCATTTATTTATGAACTTGGGCATCATTGGCAAGGCTATCTCTAATTGCCCAGAGACCAGTTGAGCATTCACCATATTGGGACTGGAGTCACGATTAGGCCTGACTGGGTTCTGATGGCAGATTTCCTTCCCTAACAGATGACACAGAATGTTCTTGTGAATCAGCTGGATTTTTCTGACAGTGAACGGTGGTGATATGGTCAGCATTAAGCCATGCTTTTTTAAGAATTCCAGATTTTTGTTTTGGAATCGAATTTCACCTGCTGCCCCAAGCCCACATTACGTCAGCCCGGAGCTCGGGAATATGGATCCTGTGATGCCCACACTGTGGACGGTGTGTCTGGAACGTGGCCAAGTACGTTGACTGTCACCCGTAAATTCTTCAATGTGCGTCTGGTGGGAGGGGAGAGAACGAGAGTCTCTGGGTCAGCAATACTTGATGTGAATAGTGTCCCACACTCAGGTCCAGGTTGTCTCACTTACAAAGCCCTTCCAGAACAACGTGTGCAATGGAAAAAAGACAGAAGTAAATGTTTAGCCTGGCTCTCTCACTCTGGAAAGTCTTTGTGAGGCATGTGATTCATTCTGAATTCCAGACAAACGCGTGTCCTCAACCCCTTAGCATTGTTACCTACAGACTCGATTATTCAATGTATTCCTGTGCACTATCCCATCTTCTACTCTCCAGAAACCTGAGGCCTTCCAAAGCTTTCTCCGAACTCACAACAAATCCCATTTTCCTGTTACCCTGTGTGCTCGCTGCTCTACATTATCTCCTGTTTGTTTTTACAGAGGCAAGCAATACTGCAGCAAGTAACTCACCGCCTGACTCTCCAAGGCCTGTCCACCATCTACAAGGCACAAGCCAGCAGTGTGATGGAATACTCCCCAATTGCCCTGGGTGGATGCAACTCCACCAACACTTAAGAAGTTCTACAACATCCAGGACAAAGCAGTTCCCGGGACCACATTCATAAATATCCACTCCCTTCAGCACCGGTGCTCAGTAGTAGCAGTGTGTAACCATCTACAAGATGCACTGCAGATATTCACCAAAAATCCTCTGACAGCACCTTCTAAACACATGACCACTTCCATCTAGAAGGATAAGGGCAGCAAACACATGGGAACACCATCCCCTTCAAGTTCCCCTCCACGCAACACTGATCATGGATTGGAAATATGTCACCATTCCTTCACTGTCGCTGGGTCATAATCTGTACCACACAGACTGCAGAGGTTCAAGAAGGCAGCTCACCACCACCTTCTCAAGGACAGCTCGGGACAAGCAATAAATGCTGGGCCCAGCCAGGGGCGCCCAAATGCCATGAGTGAAGAATAACAAAAGGCTATTGTTGTATCATGTGTAGTGATGGTTTGGGTTGGTTTGATGTACAGTGATGGTTTGGGCTGGTTTGTTGAACAGTAATGGTTTCGGTTGGTTTGATGTGTAGTGATGGTTTGGGTTGGTTTAAAGTACAGTATTGGTTTGAGTTGGTCTGTTGTGTAGTGATGGTTTGGGTTGGTTTGTTGTGTAGTGATGGTTTGGGCTGGTTTGATGTGTAGTGATGGTTTGGGTTGGTTTGATGTACAGTGATGGTTTGGGTTGGTTTGATGTACAGTGATGGTTTGGGTTGGTTTGATGTACAGTGATGGTTTGGGCTGGTTTGATGTACAGTGATGGTTTGGGCTGGTTTGATGTATAGTGATGGTTTGGGTTGGTTTGATGTACAGTGATGGTTTGGGTTGGTTTGATGTATAGTGATGGTTTGGGTGGTTTGTTGTGTCGTGATGGTTTGGGTTGGTTTGATGTACAGTGATGGTTTGGGTTGGTTTGATGTACAGTGATGGTTTGGGCTGGTTTGATGTATAGTGATGGTTTAGTTGGTTTGTTGTGTCGTGATGGTTTGGGTTGGTTTGATGTACAGTGATGGTTTGGGTTGGTTTGATGTACAGTGATGGTTTGTGCTGGTTTGATGTGTAGTGATGGTTTGGGTTGGTTTGATGTACAGTGATGGTTTGGGTTGGTTTGTTGTGTCGTGATGGTTTGGGTTCAAGAGAGACTGGTTGAGGAGAAGGCAATGTCAAGAACTGACTTCAGGCTTAGACTTCAAAGTAACAAGTTCTAAATTCATTAATACTGTCTTTAAAGAATCGACACACAGGGATCTTAGTTACGTTAGGTAAGTTACATGTCTTCTTTGCATGCTCATGTCCACATCGTATCTGGTCTGGTGTGGTTATCTGGAGTTGTAAAATTTCTGGAATGTTACCGACACTGTGATATTTATACTCTGCGATGTGTAGCTTTGTGACATGGTTTCAAGGTCGCTCTGCAGTCCAGGAGTGCTTACACAACAATGACGCTTCAACAATACCTCACTGGCTGTACGGTAATGGGCTTTGGGCTGTCCTGTGGTAGTGAAAGACAACAACAAACTTCCAGTTACATATCTTAACTTTTAACTTCATGAAAGGCCTTACAGTGTTTCATTGGACCATTTACAGGACAGCACTTGGCTCTGAGTCGCATTAGGAGATCTTTGGACAGAGGGGCAGGGGCCTTTAAGAAGTGTCTTAACAGAGGTACAAGATTTTTTGTGTGTCTTTCTCTCTTCTGTAAGGTAAATGAACATGTCCAAATTATTTTAACATTAATACCAATCTATCTGAAAACAATTAAATGCACTATAGTGGTCGTAAATTGATTTTTATGGCATTTAAATGTATTTTGCTAGTTAACCATTCTGCAATCCAATTTTTCCAATCTGTAAGATATTATGATCCCCCCTGTCGGGGTCTCTGGTGTGACGTGGTGTAAATCAGACTGGTTCTCTCTCTGCTGGCCCTTTCTGGAATAAATGAGGTCATGATAATTGCTCAATTATTGAGTGAATACAGATTTCAGTGTAATCAGCCCACTGCACCCTCAGTGATTAATCAGGACTGACAGGTCCAGCTTTGATTTGACCTGACCATGTCCATTCCAAAGGCACACTGTGACAATGGGACTTTTTCTGTTTGTGTTCAACCGTGCTCCTCTGAGAACGTACTCCAGCCGTTCAATTGTGGAACACACGTTAATCATTTGCTGTCAGTAGCGGGCTGAGTTTGATTTCCTCTGAAATTGCGACTCTTTTGACTCCTGCTTGTGACTCCAAGCAGCCAGATGGCGCCACTCACTGCAGAGTTTTACATCAATGTGTTCTATTTACCACATGGCTTGGAGGCACTGGTGTTGGACTGAGGTGGACAAAGTTTAAAATCACACAACACCAGGTTATAGTCCAACAGGTTTAATTGGAAGCACTAGCTTTCGGAGCGCTGCTCCTTCATCAGGTGGTTGATGATGGTGATGAACCACCTGAAGAAGGGGCAGCACTCCGAAAGCTAGTGCTTCCCAATAAACCTGTTGGACTATAACCTGGTGTGGTGTGATTTTTAACTACTTTCCACAATGTGCCTTTGTGAAGGGTAAGCCTGTTAAAGAGCCACCTCTCATGTAGGTTTGGGACACTTATGTGTTTGGTGGGACTCATAAGACCAGTGTTATTTTGGATCCTTTGGTTCCCAATTTACCCCTTCCTATACTGAAAGCCAGTGAACAAAAAGTGACTGAGGGGAGATTTGATTGACAAAAGTGTGAGGTAATGCCTTTAGAATCCCTGCAGTGTGGGAGCAGGCCATTCAGCCCACACTGACCATCCAAACAGCATCCCACCAAAACCCACTAACCCTGCATTTCCAATGGATAACCCACCTATAGGCACTTCAGCATGACTAATCCGCCCTAAGCTGCACATCTTTAGACTGCAAGAGGAAACCGCAGCACCTGGAGGAAACCCACACAGACAAAAGGAGAATGTGCAAATTCCACACAGACCATTACCAAAGGGTGGAATTGAACCCTGGTCCTTGACGCTGTGAGGCAGCAGTGCTAACCACTGAGCCACCACAACACCCCCTGGAAGGAGGACACGATGAACGATAAGACTCAAGAAAGTACAGAGAATCAGGACGATGTCTGTGTACATGTACACAGGTCCTTGAAGGGCAGCAGGTCAATAAAGTGATTACAAAGGCATATGGGATATTTACGTTTATTAGTGGCAGCATTATATCTAAGAGCAAAGTGGTTAAGATGGAGCTTTTCTTTTTAATTTGTTCATGGGCATCATTGGCTAGGCCAACATTTATTATCCATTCTGACTATCCAGAGGGCAGTCAATAGTCGACCACATTGCTGTGGGTCTGGAGTCACATGTAGGCCAGACCACATAAGGATGCCAGATTTTCTTCCCGAAAGGACATTAGTGACCCAGATAACATTAGTTAGGCCACAGCTGGAGTACTGTGTGCTGTGGTGGTCACCACACGACAGGAAGGATATGATTACACTGAAGGGGATGCAGAGGAGATTCACTGGGTACAGACAAATTCAGTTCTCAAAAGATGTTGGATAGGCTGGGGGTTAGAGCAGGGGATTTAGATGGGATTTGAGGAGAATTGTTTTCACTCAGAGGATGGTGGCTATCTGGAACTCACTGCCTGAAAGGGTAGCAGAGACAGGAACCCTTATGACATTTAAGAGGTATTTGATATGCCACAACATACAAGGCCATGCGTCAAGTGCTGGAAAATGGGATAAGAGTAGATAAATAGGGCGGATGTTGTGAAACTTGAAAGGGTGCAGAAAAGATTGACAAGGATGTTGACGGAATTGGAGGGTTTGAGCTACAGGGAGAGGCTGAATACGCTGGGGCTGTTTTCCCTGGAGGTTCAGGGGTGACTTTATAGAGGTTTATAGAATCATGAGGGGCATAGACAGGATAACTAGACAAAGTCTTTTCCCTGGGGTCAGTGAGTCTAGAACTAGAGGGCATAGATTCAAGGTGAGAGGGGAAAGATATAAAAGGGAGCTAAAGGGCAACTTTTTCACATAGAGGGTGGTGCATGGATGAAATGGGCTGTCAGAGGAAATGGTGGAGGCTGGTACAATTACAACATTTAAAAGGCATCTGAATGGGTATATGAATAGGAAGAGTTTAGAGGGATCTGGGCCAAGTGCTGGCAAATGGGACTAAGTCAGATTGGGGAGGGGTGGGGGTGTCTGGTCAGCACGGACAGGTTGGACCTAAGGATCTGTGCCTGTGCTGTACGACTCTATGATTGGTGACTGTTGTCAGTACTTCCATGCTACTGCGAGGGCAAACATTTAATTCCGGAGTTTATGCGTTGAATTTAAATTCCACCAGCTGCTGTGGTGGGATTTGAACCCATATCCCCAGAACATTAGCCTGACCCTCTGGCTGAAGAGATGCAGGGGCAATGTGAGGAAGAGTGTTCTACAGTTCACAGAACCCCCGACAGTGTGGAAACACGCTATTTAGTCCAACAAGTCCACATTGACCCTCCAAAGAGTATCCCACCAAGACCTACATTCCCCTACATTTACCCCTGACTAATGGACCTAACCTACACATCCCTGAACACTATGGGGCAATTTAGCATGGCCAATTCACCTAACCTGCAACATCTTTGGATTGTCGGATGAAACTGGAACACCTGGATGAAATTCACACAGATACAGGGAGAATGTGCAAACTCCACACAGACAGCCACCTGAGGCTGGACTTGAACCCGGGTCCTTGGCGCTGTAAGGCAGCAATGTTAACCACTGAGCCACCATGCCACACTATACGTAATTGAGGAGAGAAGAGGCGGGATCAGTGAATGATTTCACAGGGAAATAGATCGGGCACCTGAGGGAAATGGCCTTACAGGGTGAGGAAACGAATGGGACTGGATTGCTCTGCAGAAAACCAGTATGGATTAGATGGGCTGAGTGACCTCCTCTGTGACTCATGTTGAGGTATCCAGTCCACGGGAGATGTACCCTCACCATCTCCAAGTGCCCCACTTCTCGATCTCCAAACCTGAGCAGCTCTGGGTGCTATTGGAGTGGGTACTGATGCTGCCTTTGTCCAAGTGTCCAAACTTCCTCAGCAGCAGCATTGGGTTGCAATCACCAGCCGAAGAATGGAACGTCCCTCCTTCGTGTGCAGTGTTTGTGAAAGCTGCAGCATATAGTCAGCTAACACAGCCCACACCCTGTGACTGAACACAGAAAATGCTCCACATTATGTCAAGAGCTACACTTAGTCATTTGGAAACTTTCTTCATTTCTCCCAAACCTTGAAGGAAAACACCATTTAAAGCTTGTGTATATTTCTGGGAAGGATAAAAAGGCACTGGAGAAAATGTGGTTGCCTTTTTATTTCGACTAGGATGATGCAAGTTGGGCGATACTTTTCACTCAGAAGGTGAAGGCCTATGGGTTGGACCAATTTGAAATTTGTAAAGTTGTTCTAAGATCTGATAGAGTAGATCTGGAGACCATGAGGGGGAGATCAGATCGAGAAACTATCTGAATAAGATGGTCACAAATGAATTAAATAGTAATTTGGGGATAAATACTTGCTTAGAGAATGTTGAGAATCTGGAATTTGCTACGCAATGGAATACTTGAGGTGAACATCGTTAGTATCTTTACAGGGAAGTCAGATCAATACATGAGGGAGAGAGCAGTAAAGGATGTGGTGAAAGGTGAAATGAAGAGGTGGGGGAGGAGGCTCCTGAGGGATATCAGAATCAGTGTTCTCCTGTGAGGCCGAATAGCCTGTTTCTACACCAATGTATTTTCTAAAATATGTGTATAGGCACACAGCAGAAGCCTGGTCATTTAAGGACAGTTATAAGTGGGCTTTAGCTGTCCCACTGCAGAGTGAAGGAATGAGAAATAAAAGTAAGACATTCTCAGGTATTGTGTGAAATTGTGTGATTGTATGCTGGATTGTATGAGACTCATTTATGTCTAGATTGAAAGAGGTAAAATAAGCTCAGGGCCATGATCCCAGTTACCTTGCAACTAAAGCTGCTATCTCTGTAGGGAATTGATGGCTTTGTAGTTTTGTCAATGTGTTTGTAATCCAGCAACCCAGACTAGTGCTCTGGGAGTCGAAGAGTGTGTTACTGGAAAAGCACAGCTGGTCAGGCAGCATCCAAGGAGCAGGAGAGCCCAGCCTGACCTTTCCCAGCACCACACCCTTCAACTCTGATCTCCAGCAGCTGCAGTCCTCACTTTCCCCTCGTGCTCTGGGAGTAGGGATTCAAGTCTCATGGTGGTCTCTGGTAGAATTTAAATACAACTGACCAAACACGCAATCTAGGACATAATGATAATCATGGTAACCACCAATTTTTTTGGGTCATGAAAATCCCATTCAGTTCATTAGTGTCCCACTAACGAAAGGAAATCTGCCATCATTACCCAGTCTGGCCTACATGTGTTTCCAGAGTCACACATAGTCAATGTCACAACCCTCTTGAATGGCCATCAAACTGCTCAATTCAAGGGCACTTAGGGTTGGGCAACAAATGCTGGACTTGTCATTGACATCCACACCATAGAAACGATTAAAGTCATTGAACCAATGAAAGTCCAACTTCTGCAGTGGCTGACCATTTCCAAAACACAATGTCATCTGCCTAAAGGGAGGAATGGGGAATGTTAATCTGTCAATCAGTCCAAAATATGGAATAAACACAGACAAGTTATACAATTCTGAATCCTGATGAACTCATACACAGCTTCCAATCTATAGACTCCAATTAAACAACTATTGTCTCATCTTCACATTTCGAGCAGTTATTTGGCCAAGTGTCAATGATTTAGTCACTATCTTTAAATGGCATGGGGCCAAATCCTAAGGGAGGGACCATGTATTGTGGAATTTGATCACCCATTGGGTGACTTCACTGAGCTGACTTTATTTCATGAGATCACTGTTGCTTTTGCCTCATGGTCCTGATTCTCTGAACGAGACTTCTCAAGAGTCTGATGGAATACGTCCAAAAATAACAAAAACCTCTCCACCTCCATCCACCCCACCCTTTCACCCTGGAGGGCTGGGGCACACCTTCTGATTCTTCCTTGAACAAAGGCCTACGGGCCAACACCTTCTTCCAACTGACTGAACTCCTTCGTGCTCTGAACAATATTTCCTTCAACTCCACTCACTTGCTCTGAATAAAAGGGAAATATGGATGGTGAGGGGAGTCTTGAGCTGGAATTACATGTTCTCCCTGTGTCTGTGTGGGTTTCCTTCCACAGTCTAAAAATGTGCAGGTTAGGTGGATTGGCCATGGTTAATATCAAGGGATGGGTGGGTCTAAGTGGGATGCTTCTTGGAGGGTTAGTGTAGACTTAGAGTCATCCAGATGTATGGCATGAAAACAGATCCTTTAGTCCATGCTGACCAGATATCCTAAATTAATCTGGTCCCATTTGCCAGCATTTGGCCCTTATCTCTCTTACCCCTTCCTATTCATAATACCATCTAGATGCCTTTTTAATGTTGTAATTGTACCAACCTTCACCACTTCCTCTGGCAGCTCATTCCATACATGTACCACCCTCTGCATGAAAAATGTTGCCTCTCAGGTCCCTTTTAAATCTTTCTCCTCTCACCATAAACCTAGGTCCAGTTTTGGACTCATCTACCCTGGGGAAAAGACTTTATCTATTCACTCTATCCATACCTCTCATGATTTTATAAGGTCACCCCACAGCCTCCGCTGCTCCATAACTCTAACCTATTCAGCCTCTCCCAATAGCTCAAAACCTCCAAACCTGTAAATCTTTCTCAAGTTTCACAACATCCTTCCTATAGCAGGAAATTAATACAGAATTCTGAAAGTGGCCTAACCAATGTCCTGAACAGTCGCAACATGAGCTCCCAACTCCTGTACTCAATGTTCTGACCAATAAAGGAAAGCAAACCAAACGCCTTCTTCACTATCCTATCTATCTGCGACTCCACTTTATAGGAGCTATGAATCTGCACTCCAAGGTCTCTTTGTTCAGCAACACTCCCTAGGACCTTCCCATTAAGTGTGTTAGTCCTGCTCTGATTTGCATTCCCAAAATGCAGCACCTCACATTTATCTAAATTAAACTCCATCTGCCACTCCTCAGCCCATTAGCCCATCTGATCAAGATCCTGTTGTAATCTAAGGTAACCTTCTTCATTGTCCACTACACCTCCAGTTTTGGTGTCATCTGCAAACTTACTAACTATATCTCCTATGCTCACATCCAAATCATTTATATAAATGACGGAAAGTAGTGGGCCCAGCACCGATCCTTGTGGCACTCCACTGGTCACAGGCCTCCAGTCTGAAAAACAACCCTCCACCACCACCCTCTGTCCTCTACCTTCACGCCAGTTCTGTATCCATATGGCTAGTTCTCCCTGTATTCCATGTGATCTAGCCTTGCTAACCAGCCTCCCATGAGGACCCTTGTTGAACGCTTTACTGAAGTCAATATAGATCACATCGACTGCTCTGCCCTTATATCTTCAAAAAACTCAATCAAGTTAGTGAGACATGGCTTCTCATGTACAAAGCCACGTTGACTATCTCTAATCAGTCTTGCCTATTCAAATATGTATTGATGAGCCTGTTGGCTTCCATCTGCACTGTAGGAATTCTACGGTTTCTGCAATATGTCTGATTCATGTTACATGGAATATTCTTTACTCCAATCCCCCTCAGCTCTCCTCCTTCACATCGATCCTATGTTCAGCTCTCACTCCAAATGAGAAAATGTCATCAATGTTGCTTACAATTTCCACCCCTCCCATTTAAATTCTTCCCTGATTTCTCTGGGGACTTCAGAATGTCAATTGGTATGCACCATAAGCAAAGATCTAAAGACGAGGTACACTGGACATGAAAAGTTAACTTTGTTTCCCTCTTCACACATGCTGAGTTTCTACAGTGGGGGGATGTTTCTTCCAAAGGTGATAGATATTTGATTACCAGCATGGACATGATAGGCAGAAGGGCCTTTCCCCATGTTATAATATGTGTCAAAGTAGTTGGCTTATATGAGGGAGAGAATTCCAAATCTTACGATCCTATCTGAGAGAAAAAACGTTCGTAATTCTGTTTTTAATGGTTAAACCCTTTTTGTTTTGTTTTTCATCTTTTCTCTGGAAGCTCTCTGATTCCCATAGCTACCGTAGTTATATAACCTGCTGTAAGGAGTCTGCTCCATTCACATGGTTTCACCATGCTCTTTGTTGTGACCATGCTGTCTTCTGTAGCGCTGCTTCTGACATAACTTCCCTTTCACTTGATTGTGAATTCCTATCCATTGTGGTTGACCAGAACCTTAATTGTGTCTGTTCAATTTCCTGCACTGACCCGTCCTCTCCTTCCCTGTTGTATATCTGCTTATTTTGTGGAGTGCACTGGGAGAAAAACTGAGTCTGTCCATCCAATTCAGC
This sequence comes from Hemiscyllium ocellatum, assembly GCF_020745735.1. Lineage (NCBI taxonomy): Eukaryota > Metazoa > Chordata > Chondrichthyes > Orectolobiformes > Hemiscylliidae > Hemiscyllium > Hemiscyllium ocellatum. The sequence goes on from NC_083421.1 coordinate 60,830,589, forward strand.
AGGGGTTTACAGTTAGTAACTAAATCACACCAGAATATCAGTGGAGTCTGGGAAGACAAAATACAGAAAGGGTGATCTCGTATTTAACTCAAAATGTTGACTGTCTCTCTCTCTCTCTCTCCACAAATGCTGTCAGGCCTGCAGAATTTCTCTAGCACTTTAAACCATAAAACCCTTACAGTGTGGAAGCAGGCCATTCAGCCCCCACCAACCCTCCAAAGAGCATCCCACCCAAGCCTATCTCCCTGTGACCCTGCATTTCCCATGGCTGACCCACCTTTGATGTGTGGGAGGAAACCGGAACACCCAGAGAAAACCCACGCAGACACAGAGTGTGCAAACTTTTCACAGACTGTTTTCTGAGGGTGGAATCAAATCCAGGTCCCCGGTGCTGCGAGTGAGCAGTGCAAACCACTGAGCCACTGTGCCAACCACTTGCGGTTATTAGGTGTGTTTGTGACCAGTGCCATAGCTGGGTGGAACACCAGGCAGAAATACACAAAATCACACCAACGAGAACTAAATCAACACCTTTGTTCAGGTCAATCCAGATACTAATTACACTGAATCCCAGACATCAGTCTTCAACTTGACTGTCAGCAATTTTTTACCCACTGTCAATGTATGTCCAAAAAACCATTCAGTTCCTGTTCAGGGGCTTTACCCTACACTGGGGGACCATTAAAACAGGACCTTGCCCAAAATAACCATTATTTATCGCTCAGTGTAAAGTGACATAAAGGAATCATGATAGGAAACAGGAATATCTCTGTGACAGACACACATTTAATTAGATTAAGACAAAGATCTATGAATGCTGAAGGTCTGACACAAAAACAGAAATTGCGGGAGAAACACAGCAGGTCCAGCAGCAAATATTAACTCTGCTTTCTCTCAAAGAGACCTTGGAGTGCAGGTTCATATTTCTTTGAAAGTGGAGTCGCAGGTAGATAGGATAGTGAAGAAGGCGTTTGGTATGCTTTCCTTTATTGGTCAGAGTGTTGAGTACAGGGGTTGGGAGGTCATGTTGCAGCTGTACAGGACATTAGTTAGGCCACTGTTGGAATATTGCGTGCAATTCTGGTCTCCTTCCTATCGGAAAGATGTTGTGAAACTTGAAAGGGTTCAGAAAAGATTTACAAGGATGTTGCCAGGGTTGGAAGATTTGAGCTACCGGGAGAGGTTGAACAGGCTGGGGCTGTTTTCCCTGGAGCTTTGGAGGCTGAGGGGTGACCTTATAGAGGTTTACAAAATTATGAGGGGCATGGATAGGGTAAATAAGCAAAGTTTTTTCTCTGGGATCACAGAGTCCAGAACTAGAGGGTGTAGGTTTAGGGTGAGAGGGGAAAGATATAAAAGAGACCTGAGGGGCAACTTTTTCACACAGAGGGTGGTACGCGTATGGAACGAGCTGCCAGAGAATGTGGTGGATGTGGTGGAGGCTGGTACAATTATAACATTTAAGAGGCATTTAGATGGGTATATGAATAGGAAGGGTTTGGATGATATGGGCTGGGTGCTGGCAGGTGGGACTAGATTGGGTTGGGATATCTGGTCAGCATGGACGGGTTGGACCAAAGGGCCTGTTTCCATGCTGTACATCTCTGACTATGACTCTATGCTGCCAGACCTGCTGAGTTCTTCCAACGATTTCTGTTTGGGTGACACATCTAATAGTGCTGATGAAACAGCATGTAAGGAAGTTTGCAGATCCATAAACTAAACCAATCGAAACCAACACAAATACATTCACTAAAGTAAAACAGATACTGAGAGGATGTTTCCCCCTCACGGGAGAGACTAGGACCAAAGGACACAGATTCAGAACTGAAGGGTCAACTTGAGACTGAGAATAGGAGGAATTTCTTCTGTCAGAGGGTTGTGAACTCCTTGCCATAGGGAGCTGTGGGGGCAGAGTCATTGTGTATATTTAAAACTGAGATTGATAGATTCATGATCAGGCAGGGAATCAAGGATTAGGGGAAAGGACAGGAAAGTGGGCCTGAGGAATGTTGGATCAGCCGCGATCTTATTGCATGGCAGAGCAAGCTCGTGGGGCCGAATGGCCTACTCCTGTTCCTATTTCTTCCAGTCTAACTGTGGATGCTGGAAATCTGAAACAAAAACAGAACGTCTTGGAGAACTCAGCAGGTCTGGCAGCATCCGCAGACAGAGAAAGTGAAACAGATTGACCTGAATTCCAGCAGGAATTTGCAGCAGGAGGCAGAATTAGGGAAGCACAGTGTCCTGGAAACCATTTGCACATTTTGCCAAGAAGCCATCTTGAGTGTATTGGGAACACACATCCCAGTTACTATCATAACTATCATAACTGCATATATTTTAAAATTTGCTCTAGTTTGTGGGCGGCACGGTGGCACAGTGGTTAGCACTGCTGCCTCACAATGCCTGAGACCTGGGTTCAATTCACGGCTCAGGCGACTAACTGTGTGGAGTTTGCACGTTCTCCCCGTGTCTGCATGGGTTTCCTCCAGGTGCTCCAGTCTCCTCCCACAGTCCAAAGATGTACGGGTCAGGTGAATTGGCCATGCTAAATTGCCCGTAGTGTTAGGTAAGGGGTAAATGTATGGGTATGGGTGGGTTGCGCTTCGGCGGGTCGGTGTGGACTTGTTGGGCCGAAGGGCCTGTTTCCACACTGTAAGTAATCTAATCTAATAACGACCTTGCCTATGTATCTGACACCACGACTTATAAAGCCCATGATTCCATTTATCTCTTTCTTAACTGTTGTCTCAACCAAGTTTGCTATCTGCAACAATTTGGACATTTATACCTCTGGATCCCTTTATTCCTGAACTCACTTTAGATTTAAACACTTTTTGCGAAAGAGAGCTTTTCCTTTCAAAAGATAACTTGACCTCAAGCCAAGACTGTACATCTGTGGGGAAGGAACTTCCATTCATGAACTGACCTCTGTAACTATAACAGACAAATGGTCTCCTTCCACACTGTGATAATTCTGAATGAAGGATCACGGTTTAAAAACAAGGGGTCAACCACTAAAAACAGAGACAAGAATTATTTCTTTTCACAGAGGATCATAAAAAGTGTCTGGAATTCTGTCCCTTAAGAGGCGATGGAAACAGAGATTCATAGAATTTTCACAGCACAGATAAAAGCCATTCAGCCCATCATGTCTATGCTGGTCATCAAGCCTGTATCTATATAAAAAAAACATCACTGGAAAAGCTCACCAGGTCTGGCAGCATCTGAGGAGAGAAATCACAGTTAACGTTTCAGGTTCAGTGATCCTCCCTCAGAAGCCTCTATGTAGCTTAATTCAATTTGCCAGTAATGGCCAGTAGCCTTATATGCCATGAGGTTTCAAGAGATCATGAAAATAATTCCATTTCAGACTCCACCACCTTTTGAATGGTTGGTTCCTGATACCTTTTTTCCTCAAATGCCCCCTAATTATCCTGCACCTTCCCCTAAAACTGTGCCCCTTGCAAATTGAGTCCTGTCCGAAGAGAAGACATTCCTCCCTACCCTACCTGTGCTGTTCATAGCTTTGTACTCCTCAACAAGGTCTCACCTCAGCCTTTTCTGCCTTGAGGAGACAGCACCAGCTTCTCTCGTGTCACTTCATATCTTAGGGCGGGTTGAATGCCAGCCTTGGGTGACCGTACGGAGTTTGTACATTCTCCCTGTGTCTGCGTGGGTTTCCTCTAAGTGCTCTGATTTCCTCCCACAATCCAAACATGTGCAGGTTAGTTGAATAGGCCATGGGAAATTGCCCCATAGTGTTCAGGGATGTGTAGGTTAAGTGCATTAGTCAAAGGAATGGGTTTGGGTGGGATACTCATTGGAGATCGGTGTGGACTTGTTGGGCCGAGGGCCTGTTCCCACACTAGGGATTCTATTCTATGAATTGCTCTGTCACAGGCAACATTCTGAATGTGTTTGAGACAGAGCTATAAGGATTCTTGATAAACAAGGGGGTGAAAGATTATCAGAGTGGGGTGAGGGGTATGGCATAATCAGATCAATGAACAAAGGAACGTACTTCAGAAGACAAATGCCTGACTCCTGTGCCTAATTCATGCATTCACATGAGCCACTCAGAACAGGGATGTCCTTGGTTCATCACTATCTTTCCAAATTATTCCAACCAGGATAGCAGGAGCAGTAACAGAGTTCGAGAACAAGGGCCTTGAGTAAAGGCACTGGTTAGATTGCAGCAGGAGTATTGTGTACAGCTGTGGGTGCCACATTAAAGGAAAGATGTGAATGGACTGAAGAGCGCAGAAGCAGGTTTACAGATGGTTTCAGGGACAAGGTGTTTTCTGTTATGAGGATGAAAATTGGAAACTGTTCTTCTTGGGAAGAAGAAGCCTGAGAGGAGATTTGATGGGATTTCAAAATCATGAGCAGGCTGGATAGAGTAGATAGGGTGAAACTACACAACTGCCGGCTGGTACACTTACAACATTGAAAAGGGATCTGGATGTACATGAATAGGAAAGGTTGAGAGGGATATGGGGCCAAATGCTGGCAAATGGGACGAGGTCAGATTGGTGTGGACAAGTTGGCCTGAAGGGTTTGTTACTGTGCTGTACATCTGTATGACTCTATTTTGACAACGCCTTCCAATAAATGGAACAAGAACTAGAGGGGGTGAAAATCCTGTTCACTAAGGATCTGGAATACACTGCCTAAGAATGTGGTGGGGGCAGGTTCAGTTGAGGCACTCAAAAGGAGCATTGGATGATTGTTTGGATAGAAATGGTGTGCAGGGTTTGGGGAGAAAGTAGATGATTGGATTCCGTTGTAAAAACAGAAAAGGTCACCATAGTCCTACCAGACCATACAGCTGCTCTCTCATTGAAAAGAGACATTTAGTCATCAGGCCTAAGACAAGGGGAGAGGTTGAGAAAGAGAGTCCTTCATAATGACCTCAGCTGCTGCAGGAATTGAAACCACACTTTTTTTATTGTGAAAATATACTTCATTCATAAAAAATCTTTATCTACATTCACAGGCACTGAAGTAGTTCTGTACAGACTTTGCGTATCAATAAAAAAACAAACATTGGAATTTGACATTCCATGCAGTTACAAAAACCAAAGGCATTTCTTATTCATGCCAGAGAGGATTTATATATATTGAGAGAAAGAGAGGGTCTAATAACTGAACAGACCCTCATTATACTTCAGTGGAAGGACCTTACATGGTGGTCTTTCCTCACTGAGCCTTGGTGCCAGCTACCTTAAGCTTTGGTATAACCTTCAGCACTTAGTCCCGGACCTCAGAATATGCCACACTTGGTCAGAGTCAATTCCTTGCATTGGGAGACCAACAGGTTTTGGGCAAAGAGTGTCTTTCAGTGCGTTGATGGTCCTCCAGGGGCAGTGAATTTTTGTCTCAGTATGTGTTCTGGGGAACAACCTGTAGAGCACAGAGTCCCATATCATGGAGCTGCTCGGGACAAACCTCGACAAAAACCACAGGAAGTCTCTTCAGCCTTCCTTTGCAAAGACCCATCCCAGAAGGAGATGTGTGACAATCTTTTCAGTAGCACAGCTACTTCAAGGGCAGCATTCAGTGGTGCACAGAGACCGGCGTTCATGAAGGATCTAACGGGCACTGTTTTATCACTGCCTACATCTTGGAGCTTGTTAGGAAGTTCTGGTGATGAGGCATTCTGCTAAATGATTCCTTGAAAGTGAATTCACGGGTAGATAGGATGGTGTTTGTCACACTGTCTTCATTGGTCAGGGCATTGAGTATATGAGTTGGGATGTTATGATGCAGTTAGACAGGACACTGGTGAGGCCACTTTTAAAATACTGCATATGATTCTGGTCGCACTTCTATAGGAAGGATGTTGTTAAACTTGAGATGGTGCAGAAAATATTTAAAAGGATGTTGCTGGCACTGGAGGGTTTGAGTTACAGGTACAGGCTGAATAGGCTGGAGTCTTTGTCTGTGGAGAGTCAGAGGCTGAGGGGTGACTTTATAGGGGGTTATAAAGCCATGAGGGGCATGGATAGGGTGAATAGCCAACATATTTTTTTCCAGGGTGGGGGAGTCCAAATTTAGAGGGCATAGGTTTAAGGTGAGAGGGGAAAGATTTAAAAAGGAGCTGAGGGATAACCTTTTCATGCAGAGGGTGGTGCACGAATAGGAAGGGTTTGGAAGGATATGGGCCAAATGCTGTCAAATGAGACTGGGTCAGATTGGGATGGCTGGTTGCTGTGGACGAGTTGACCCAAAGGGTCCGTTACTGTGCTGTACATCTCTGGGACTCTATTTTGATACGCCACGCTACAGGATGCACCATCTCCTTTTCCTGAAGGATCTCTGTGTCACCATGTGCTGACCAGTTCGCTTTACAAGTTTTTCCAAAAAGAAAGGTTAGAGTGGCATGGTAGCTCAGTGGTTAGCACTGCTATCTCACAGCGCCAGAGTCCTGGGTTTGATTCCAAACTAGGGTGACAGTCTGTGTGGAGTTTGCACATTTTCCCCGTGTCTGGGTGGGTTTCCTCTAGGTTCTCCGGCTTCCTCCCACAATCCAAAGATGTGCACGTTAGGGAGGATTGGCCATGCTAAATTTCCCATAGTGCTCAGGAATGCATACATTAGGTGCATTAGTCAAATGTAGAATAATAGAATCTCTACAGTATGGAAACAGCCCTTTGGCCTAACAAGTCCACACCGGCCCTCCAAAGAGTATCCCACCCAAACGCATTCCCCTACCCTATTACTTTATATTTACGCTGAAAGTGTGTTGCTGGAAAAGCGCAGCAGGTCAGGCACCATCCAAGGAACAGAAAATTCGATGTTTCAGGCATAAGCCCTTCATCAGGAATGATTCCTGATGAAGGGCTTATGCCCGAAACGTCGAATTTCCTGTTCCTTGGATGCTGCCTGACCTGCTGTACTTTTCCAGCAACACACTTTCAGCTCTGATCTCCAGCATCTGCAGAACTCACTTCCTACTTTATATTTACCCCTAACTAACACATCCCTGAACACCATGGGCAATGTAGCATGGCCAATTTACCTGACCTGCACATCTTTGGATGGTGGGAGGAAACTACAGCACCTGGAGGAAACCCACTCAGACACAGGGAGAATGTGCAAACTCCACACAGACAGTTGTCCAAAGCTGGAATCCACCCCTGGTCCCTGGCACTGTGAGACAGCAGTGCCCACCACTGAACCACCTGCTGCCCAAGAGGGTAGGGGAAATGGGTCTGGGTGGGTTAGTCTTCAGAGGGTCAGTGTAAACTTGTTGGGCTGAATGGCTTGATTCCACACTGTAGGGATTCTATGGTATGGAATGGTTCACTTGAACCCACACTGCTGGCATCATTCTGCTTTGCAAACCAGCCGTACAGCTAATGCTGCCCGTTTGAAGAGTTGAAGCAGGCTTGATGTGCCTTGTACGATGTCACATTTTTGTCATTTCTGGAGATTCAAAGGTCTTCTAGAGGGCTAACATGGATGCGATGGGCTGAATGGCCTCCAACTCAAACAGTTCAATGCACTTGCCCAGTTAAACCTCACTGGGGCATTAGAAATGCTATATAATCAACTGGAGGTCAATAGAATACCATCCCCTTTGCAGTGACTAACCAACAACAACTGATACAATCAATACAAGAAGACCAACAACATAATGAACCACAGCAGCCTTCAGATGACCAATCAGATTCAAGTCTGACACTAGCCTATCAGAGGCGTCGGCTACGACCTATCAGAGAAGGAGGCTGACCCCCACCAATCGACATGAGGTCAACCGCCGCGAGGGGACCGCACGGACCATTGGAGAGGTCGCATCCGTCCCAGGCCGGACCAATCAGCGTCGTGATACGTTGACGGTTGTGACGGTCGGGGTCGGTCGCGGCCGGTCGCGGCCAATCGGAGTCACTGGCGGCGGGGCGGCCGGGCCAATGGGCGTCGCGCTCTGAGGAGGGGAGGGCGGGCTGGAGGAGAGTCCGCCGCTGACAGGAGGAGGCGGGCCGGCGGGGACGGGAGGCCGGAGAGGGAGAGAGGGCGGGCAGTCACACTCACTCACTCAGCCAGCAGCACGGGGGTACGGAGCCTCCGTGTGCCGATCCGTGCTCCCCTCCGGAGGGGGAGATAAGGGGAAAGCCGAGACACCCCCCTCCCCTCCCCGCCCGCCCGCCCTCAGTTACCGCCGAGTGGCCCATGAGGAGCCGGTCCGTCCCGCACGGCGCCCATGCCCAACTCCGGGGGCAACGGATGCGGCCCGAGCGCCGAGCCGTGCGTCCCCGGGCCTGAGTCCCGCACCGAGTCGGCGGCCCCGGGCTGAGTGTGCAGCGCCGGGCCTGTGTGTGGCCGGGGGTGGGGGGTGTCTCCCGCTGCTCCATCTCCGCCTGTCTCTCCCTGTGCTGCGCACACACACACACCCTCCGGGCGGGAGGTAATCCCCAAGGTTGTAAGGGGGGTGTGGGGAGCGGGGAGTCGGTTTGTCAGTCACTGTCTGCCTCCCCGAGCCGCGGAATCACCGCCCGGGCCCCATGGCTTTCATCATGAAGAAGAAGAAGTTCAAGTTCCAGACCATCTTCAGCCTGGAGGAGCTGGCCGCCGTGCCGTTCGTCAACGGGGTGCTCTTCTGTAAAATCCGCCTCCTGGATGGTGGGGATTTCACCCAGCTTTCAAGCAGGTAAATATAAACAACCGCCCCCCCCCCCCTCCATGCCTTGTCAAGCCTCCCCCCCCCCCCCCCCCCCGCCGCCTTGAAGCCCCTTGGTCTGATGCCCTTTTAAATCCCTGATGTCCCTTGGACCAATGCCTCTTGGTCCAATAACCTGTGAAACCCTGATGCCTCTTGGACTGATGTTCTTTTAAAGCCCTGATGCCCCTTGGTCCAAGACCCTGTTAAAGCCCTGATGCCCTGTTAAACCCTGATGTCCCTTGGTCTGATGCCCTGTTAAACCCTGATGCCCCTTGGTCCAATGCTCTGTTAAACCCCTGATGCCCTTTGGTCCAATGCCCTGTTAAACCCTGATGTCCCTTTGTCGGATGCCTTGATGCCCTGTTGAACCCTGGTGACCCCATGCTTTGCTGTTCTGTTGTGACCCTGACGTCCTTTATCTTGATGCCCTGTTGAACCCCCAGTGCATCCCTCAGCTCACTGCCCAGTCAAATCCCCAATGTCCCCTTGTTCCCTGAGTCTTGTTTCCATCAACTCTATTCCCTACCCATTCTTACTTACCTTCCATCATGCACAACCTCTCCACCCCCCACAAATCCAAGCTTCGATATTCTGTTGTAGACCCCTATTAATCTCCCACGCCTGCATGTCATCCTTCCCCAGTGCTGTGTTGCTATCACTCCCTTTCCTTGCGTCCCAACGTCCACCCCTTGGGTGGAGAGACCAATTTTTTTCCCTTGCTGACACCCCGTCCTCCTGACCATAACTTGGTGGTACACAGAATTGTACATAATTTGCCAAACAGTGTGTTTTTTGTGTGTTTGAGCTTGTGTAAGTCCAGAAAATTAATTTTCTTTTCAATGAGAATTACTTTGTCCAGAGGAATAAATGTGTCGGGGCAGTTGACTAGCTGCCACTTGACCTCCATTTTTTTGGCTCTAATTGGGGCATGATTGTGACAGTATCCTCAATTGTAAGTTGTAGAAGAAGATTGAGTGTCATTGCAAGCATATAAACTTTGCTTTGTACTGTTGGTTTATTCCCAGATGAGGCTGTACAGGAAAGTGTCAGTGTTGTTTTCTTTTGCAGTTTAACTTTTGGTGTGGTCTTGATGCCAATGTGTTGTTCATTGTGCAGCACAGCCCATTGAACACTGAACTAAACAGTACCAGTCTGAAGAATTCAGTGTTAACATTGGGCTGTTCCCTTGAGATACGCTGTTTCAAATCCTACTCAAGCGACATAGAAGCAGGCCAGACAAATGGGGGCACAAAAATGAATGGGTTACTAGGCCCAGAGCAAAACTGAAAGTGAGGAATGGTCAAAGTTGGGGTTTTGTTTCTGGAAGGAGATTGTTTTACAACTATGTAAGTTAGTTAAAAGGTAAGTCTGCAGATGATTTAAATTAAACTGTAGGAGCAGAACCGGGACACAAGGTCAAACTCAAGAAAGGCAAGTTCAAGGCAACGGCAGTTTTTCAAAGCTGGCAAAATGCTTGGGTTACTCAACATCTGTTAAGAGTGAAGCAGGTTAACATTTTGGGTCAGTGACCTTGCTACAGACTGGTGCACCTTCTGAAGGCTGAATTCTGTGCCTCACAGCACCAGGAACCCGGGTTCGATTCCTGCCTCGGGCAACTGTCTGTGTGGAGTTTGCATGTTCTCTGCGTCTGTGTGGGTTTCCTCCGGGTGCTTTGGTTTCCTTCCACAATTCAAAAATGTGCAGGTCAGGTGAATTGGCCATGCTAAATTGCCCATAGTGTTAGTTGCATTAGTCAGGCCTAAATACAGGGTAGGGGGATAGATCTGGGTAAGTTACTCTTTGGAGGGACAGTGTGGACTTGCTAGGCTGAAATGCCTGTTTCCACGCTGTAGGGAATGTAATCTAATTTAGTGTGGCACTGTCAAAAACCTAGGATTATATGCTCAAATTTGAACTTCTATAGTCATTTTCACAGTCCTGAAGATGCTGCAAAAGCTCTTTTAAAACTGAGTGCTTTTGGAATATGACAACAGTTTTAAGTAGAGAACCTGGCCCATCCATGTTCAGTAAGATTTCAAAATCAAAATCGAGATAATTTGCTTGTGATTGGTTGTTCATATGGCATGGTATTACCTGAACATTCAAGAGGGGATAACATAGACCATCTCAGGTGCTCATTATTCCTTTTATGTACATATACTGAATGTATACAATTACTTGTTCACTTGTTGCATTTATGAGATTAGTGTGTTCTGCCCTGATGTTAGTTGACATCTGTAATACATGTGGTTAAAATGTAACCTTTCTCTCAAGGGAGTGTCTTGAAATCTTTTGAGATGAAAATCATAGAATCCTTACATTGTGAAAGCAGACCATTCAGCCCAATGAGTCCACACCAACCCTGTAAAGAACATCCCACCCAGATTTACCCCCATACCCTTTCCCTGTAACCCTGCGTTTCCCATGGCCAATTCACCTAACCTGCACAGCTTTGGACTGTGGGAGGAAACTGGAACACAAGGTGGAAACCCGCACAGATACAGGGAGAACATGCAAACACCACAGAGACAGTCGCCCGAAGCTGGGATTGAACCCGGGACCCTAGTGCTGTGACACAGCAGTGCTAACCGCTGACCACAGTGCCTCTTAAGGGAACTGTTTCATGAAGGAAATGTTTGCTAGAGCAGAGTCTGCGAAGATGTTCCTGTTCCTGGAAGAGACTAAAACTAGGGTTCACTAATACGTTCAGTCGGGAATTTGGATAAATCTTTTTCACTCCCTCCCTAATGGCATTGTGAGAATCCCTAACCAAAATCGTCTGCTGAGTTTCAAGCAGCCAGTTCACCAGCACTTTCTCCACGGCAACGAGGGATGAGTGATGAATGCTGCCCCAGCCAGTAATGCCCATATGTCATGAGTGAATGATTGACAGTAGTCGATGCAGATAGTTTAGATGGATTTATAGGGAGGCTTGAGGCGAGTGAGGAAGAGGAAGTGTTGCTCATCAATTTAAATGGAAGGAATATGAGGATGCTTGCATGATGCATATGCAACAGCATGGAACAGTTGGCCTGAATGCATTTTCAATGCGAAGTGGACTTTGTTGGAAATTTGGAGGATTTTGTTTACAATTTGCATTCTTAACGTGGCATTATGTCGCTGTTGTCAACTGGTGAATGATGTAATGTTGATTTGGACTGCCTCCAAAACAGTTATTTACTTTTTAACTTGGCTAGTTTTAATTTCTGTTCCTGTTTGTTCCTTGAGGGTGATAACTTTTTTTGCAATAAATAACGTGTTTTGTTCGGTGTACGATGCTATTTAGTTACTATCCTTTATCCGTGAGAGTAGGTGTGTTATTATTTGTCTGTGAATGCATTACAGCAAAACTTAGTCCTGACATCAATTGTGTGCACAAGTTCTTTCAGCTAATTTAATTCCCTGTCTAATTCTTGGGCTTGTTGAAGCCAATTGTAGCACATGTCATTGCCACTTCAGCTGGCATGCCATAAGCATGTAATTAAGCTTGGGTTTCTAATCTGTTTGGCTCTGAATGACACGAATATTTACCCTCTGTCGGGGAGCTCAGAGAATGAATCAGGACCATATGTAAAAAAAAAATCCATGCCTGCAAATATTTTAGCTCTTTTACACAAATCAAAAGTTGCTTTCACCGAGTAACAGTGTTACTAGTAGCGTTTGAAGGCATCGTATGGGTTTTGAGCAATTTGTCAGATCTGTGCTATCTCTGACATCTGTTATGTACATGCCTTGTCCTTGAACCTGTTAATACTTGATCAAGTCTGATCTTTTGAATTAGATTTTGTTCTCAAATCCTTTGGAAGTACAGTGCACTACCTGATTTTGTATGACAGCTCATTTTTGTCTTTTTATTGTTGGTTGTTGAGAGCATATTGTGACTGATTTATGTTCTGTTCCAGTTATTTGGATATCGAAACTATTTGGCATTATTCTTGAGACATTTTTGTTTAATGCTGCGTTGCAGAAAATGAAATGTATTGGAAATGAACTCACTTCACTGATGTTTTCTGCCTACCAGATATGTAGAGAAGAAAGAGCATTTCAAGAACAAAAGTTTTTCTGGCTAAACCTGTTAAGTGCAAGTGATTTGCATTCGGAGTTTCTTAATTGATAACAGAATAATTGAAAGTAAGATATTAAATAATTCAGTGGAAAAAATTGTGGACACTGAAAATTCGAAACAAAAACAGAAATTGGACAAACTCAATAAGTCAGGCAGCATCTGAAGAGAAAGCAGAGTCAACAGTTTGAGTCCAGTGACCCCTCTTTCGATAAGTAATCGAGGCTGTGCTAAGCGTTACACTGGAAGCCATTTCAGATCATTAACTGGTACTGCAGTGTGATGCATTTGCTTGAAGCTGTGTGAATAATTACTCCGAACCCTGCTTAGCACTTTTTTTTCAAAAAACAGGGTTAAAGAGTCAGCCTTCTGCATCCCCATGATAACACTGACCAATCAGAACCTGTGTGCTTGGTCTGAGAATTAAAATAGACAGTTAACTGTTATTGCTGTAACGCCATGTCAGTTACGGCTCAACCAATCAGCACTTTCTTCTCATTACCCCTTCAATTTTTTCTTGTGTTCTGAGAGTGCAAAGCGAAAAGCTTCAACTTCAAGTTAGCTATGTTTAAAGTCTAAACTACTAAGCATTTATTTTTAACTGAATGAAGCAGGTTACAACAAATAATGCAGCTCTGTTTCCATGAGCCAGCAAATGGAAAGAATTGTAGGCAGGTATATTGGCATTGTTGGTCTTCATTGGATGACTGTCATTAGAGCAGTCATGAAGTATCTTATGCAGAAGGAGCTTCTGAGGTGGCAATAAAGCTGTGGAGCATCAGGAAAGTAATGGTGTCTGTACAGTATGCTAGCAACTATAATATAGCTTGTATAATCAAAACAAAAATAAGATTATATTTTTCATATTGTGGTTGTAGACTGCTGCCTCACACTATTTTCAGCACTAAAGTATGAAGTGTTAAAACCATCCCAGATACTGCATTGCACATGTGATAATGTGAGCAGTATTGTGTCAGTTTCATGGCATTTTACTTTGTGTTTTGTCAAACTTGCAGACTCCCTCGTTACTTCCAGGATACTTCAGTTTAGCTTTGGGTCCAGTGTTATTTTTAATTGATTCACAGGATGTGAGCATTGCTGGCCAGGCCAGCATTCATGGTGCATCCGTAATATCCCAGAGGGCAGCTAAGAGTCAACCACATTACTGACAGTCTGGAGTCACTTGTAAGCCAGACCAGATAAGGAGAGATGTCCTTCCCTAAAGGACATCAGTGGACCAGGTGGATTTTTTCCAACAGTCAACAAGGATTACCATTCGTTTCTTCAAACATTTTCCCCCACTGCATTTGAAAATATGTGGTTTTTAAGCAAGTTATCATCATGGAAAAACAATACATGCAGTAATTTTCCATAATAAGTAGCAATATGCTCAACATGAAAGAAGTGCAGCTGTACAGAATGATTTCACCTTGTAGGTCAAATCCATCTCAAGAGAAAAGCAGAGTTAACCTACTTCAGGTCAAAAGCTATACATTAGTACTGATTCATACTGGTTAATGGAATTGAACCTGGTCCCAGGCGCTTTGAGGCAGCAATGCTGACCACTAAGTCCACTTTTAGAATACTGCATTCAATTCTGGTCTCCCTGCTTTAAGAAAAATGTTGTGAAACTTGAAAGGCTTCAGAAAAGATTTACAAGGATGTTGCCAGGGTTGGAGGATTTGAGCTATAGGGAGAGGCTGAATAGGCTGGAGCTGTTTTCCCTGGAGTGTGGGAAGCTGAGGGGTGACCTTATAGAGGATTATAAAATTATGAGGGGCATGGATAGGATAAATAGACACAGAGAAGGGAAGTCCAAAACTAGAGGGCATAGGAGAAAGATTCAAAAGGGATCCAAGGCACAACGTTTTCACACAGGGTGGTGCGAGTATGGAATGAGCTGCCAGAGGAAGTGGTGGAGGCTGGTACAATTACAGCATTTCAAACATTTGATTGCACCTGATGCTCTAAAAACTTGTGATGTCAAATAAATCTGTTTTCTATAACCTAATGTCATGTGACTTCTAACATTTAAAAGGCATCTGAGTAATTACATGAATAAGAAGGGTTTAGAGTGATATGGGCCAAATGCCAGCAAATGGGATTGGATTAATTTAAGATATCTGGTCGGCATGGACGAGTTGGACTGAAAGTGTTTGTTTCTGTGCTTTGCATCTCTCTCTCTGTCTCTTTCTCAAAAAGAGAAATTTTATTTGCGCAAAGGGATGTCACATCTGAAATTTTATTCTCGAGATAAATTGTAGAAATTAGGTCTATTATTCTTGTAGAGAAATTGAGGTAGATCTGACTAGCACATTGAAGAGTTAGGAGTACAGTGTAGATAGCAGAAAATGTTCCCACTAATGGAAGGATCAAGATTGAGGGGGTTTAAATATTGGATAAGAAGAACTGGCAACAAGAGAGAGACTTTTTCGCAGGACCAGTGGTTAACATCTGGAAACATTGCCTGAGAATTTGGTAGAGGTAGGTTCAAAAGAGGCATTCAAAAGTGAATAAGATAGTTATTTGAAAAGGAAGAATGCTCAGGTTTATTTAGGGAAAGCAGCCAAATGAGCATGTCACCCAAGTGACAAAGAGGTGGTATCATCAAGATAGGCTGAACGGCTTCCTTCTGCCCTGTAACAATTCTGTGACTAGAAACAAAACGGATGCTCCGGTTGTCTCCCACAATCCAAAGATGTGCAGATCACGTGAATTGGCCATGCTAAATTGCCCACTCGTGTTGGTGTTAGGAGGGAAATGGTTCTGGGTGGGTTACACTTCGGAGGGTTGTTGTGGACTGGTTGGACTGAAGGGGCTGTTTCCACACTGTAATCTTAATTGTCTCACTGTATTGCTAAAGTCCTGCAGGAAAATTTCCTGAGTGATGTCTTGCCCTTTGCATTAAAGACTGGCTTGCATTTATATACTGTAATACCTTTTATTATGTTTCAAAATACTTTACAAGCAAAGAGATACTTTTGAAATGTCATTGCTATAATGTAGGAAATGTGGCAGCCAATTTGGACACCACAACAACAGTGTGAGAATGACCCCATAATCTATGTCTCTGATGATGATTGAGGGATAATTAGTGATCTGGACACCCAGGAAGACTCTAGTGCTCTTCTTGCAGTCATGCCATACGATCTTTTATGGCCACCTCAAAGGACAAGAGGGACAATGTGTTGATGAAACAAATCTAACAGTGCCGTATTTTCACAGTATTGCAGTGAGCTGCGTCTGAGTGGCTCAGATATGCAATTTCTTCTCCTTGATTCAGTCAAAGCTTAGAACAGCAGAATTGTTACCTGAAGCTCAAGATGAAGGAATTTGGAATTCATGTCACTTGCATTTTTCAGATTTTGACCATTCTGTGTCTTTTTTAAAATAACTACATTCTCTTTTACCTGGAGTATAATAGCCAGGTTGTTTTGTCATCCATTTCAATGCACTGATCTCCAGTATTTGCAGTTGATGAATTACCCACTAATAGGAGATTGCAGGGCTGTTATTGTATTCACGTTTTTTTTTGCTTTATATCAAGCTGAATTGTTCTTCTTTATTCGGCTATATTTTGTAATGAACTTCCTCTTGAATGTTCCCTTGTTGGACAGGTGCTACCTCTGCTGATTTTTGTTCTTGAATCACCTGGAGGTAGATGGGAACAGGAGGGTGGATAGCATTGTGAGATTTTAGTTATTGTTTTGATCCATGGCTTGAGCAAAAATTCCCTGGAATCCTTTGGAATTGCTATGGGGCTTCCTGGGAAAGGGGAGAATTTGCGATGTTAATCCCTGAACCATGTTGTACAAGGGCATGCTGGGACAAGACATTTTTCCCTTGTAACACATTTTTCAATACTTATGAGTGTATTTAGTCTTTTAATTTTGTGGGTTATAAATTACTTTTGACTGCACTTGTTATTAGTTTTGCTAATTTTTCTGAGTAATGTAAAGGTGTGTTTCAGCATAAAGCACAAGTTAGTATATGCAATACTACTGAATCCATTACTTTATTTACCTCCTCTACTGGACTTCCAGTGTATTTATTAGTCTATGAGGTAGCTTTTCGGAACTGTGGCTTTTGATGTAAAGGCCTCCTTTCATGTGGATTAATAATCATGCACCCACCCATCTAAATTATGGTGTGTAAAAGTGTGTACTACAGATGTTGGAATCTAGACTGAAAACAACAAATGCTGGAGATCACAGTAGGTTAGACAGTATCCATGGAGAGGGAGCAAGCAAACTTTTCGAGTCTCAATGACTCTTCATCAGCTACTTGAATGCCATTCTCTGTGGTGCTCCATGTGCATGTTGCTCCTGGTTGAGAGAACCAGCTCATTTCATTCCGGAGTTGTGGCAACTGCACTCCACGCACGTTTTGCTGTCACTTTGTTGCGTTGGTTAGCTCAGTTGACTGGATAGTTGGTTTGTGATGTAGGATGATGCCCAACAGCATGTTAAATTCCCGTGCCAATTCCGATTGCCATGAAGATCCAGCTTTCTCAACCTTGCCCTTCACCTGAAGCGTGGTGCTCCTTTACTTAAACTCATCGCCAGTCGTACTCTCTAATATGAGTGCAGCCATATGGTTTCTGGGACTGTGGTAACTTTATCTGATGCCTCTTCCATAATTTGCTGAGGAAATGCTATATTTAAGTATTTCTTGATTCTCAAAGGTAATTGGTTAAAATTGTAGGAAATCTAACCACTCTTACATCTCCACTGATGATTTCTAGCTTACTTTTCTTGTGGGGCACAGCCATTTCCTCCTCATTCTGCTTCCAGCGGACCAGCAATATCAGGCCCTGTGTCGAGTAGTTAATCCTGGTTTATTTTGTATCTGTTCTTGGAACTTTGATTTTCTTGTTAATCTGTTCTGTAAATTTATTTCTGTGAAGAGCAGAGTTAATATTTCTTATGTATATTTTAAACAATACTGACTAGATTGTTGTTCAGTTGTGAAATGTTTTTGAGGTTGTGACAGATATTTTTGTGACTCATGCAGTTGTTTAATCCTTAAACCCCTGTCCTGTATTTTTCTGCTCCCAAACTGTTTAAGTTAACATCAATTAAGATTTTTATTATTTTAATGGTATTTGTACAAAGACCTTAATTTAATTTGTATTTTCAGTCTTAGTTTCTAGGATGAGTATTGTTTCTCAACCCTGCTCAACAGATGGAGACAAAAGATGGGTGTCACAATACTGGATTATTAAACATGCAAGTCTAGAGCCTACATCCCATTACAACACTAGAGGAAAAACTGCTTTCATGGAGGGGTACCTGCCACCTCCAACCAGTTTCATGTTAGTGTAGTTCCAAGTCTGAACTTAGTTAAAGCCTAATACTTTCAGGTCATCTACAAATAGTTATACAATCCATGGAGCACTACTACTTTCCCAGAGCATCTCGAAAGAGCCAATAAATGCAATATATGCCAGAAAGGGCTATTTTAAAAAAAAAGTTCATTTCATAATTTCAGTTTCGCACGCAATCTGAAATTGGGTCCAACTAATCATCTTTGAAAGTTAGGATTATGTATTTGGACTTGTAATCAGTAATACTTGATCTGTGTTTATATATTATTGATTTATTGCTATTTCGATTGTAACTTTATTGATCAGACTGTGAGATTGTCACACACCATTTCCTGATTATTGCTATTGGTTTGTGTATTGCATCGTAATATTTCCATATTTGTATAAATCAGTTTGGAAGAGTTGTACTTCCCGATTGCTGTTTGTGTAATAATGAGGTGTTATTTGAGGTTTAAGCCTTGGTAGTAGTCTCCTTTCCCTGAGGTTAAAGCACTCAATACTTTGTTTCAAAGGGAGATGAATTTATTTGCCCTAATTGAGGCCACTTCAAAATCATATCCCATTGTTGTTTTATTAATTTGTTCATCGGATGTGGGCACCATTGGCTAGACAGCCATTATTGCACATTCCTAATTGTCCAGAGAGCAGTTGAGTCAATCATGTTGCTGTGAATTTGGAATGACATGTAGGCCAAATTTTCTTCCCAAAAGGGCATGAGTGAACCAGATGTGTTTTTACAGCCATTGGCAATGTTGCATGAGGTTATCTTTTTACTGCAGATTTTTTAAAAATTCAAATTTCACTATTTGCCATGGTGGGGTTTAAATGCATGTCATCAGAAAATTAGCCAGGAATTCTGTATTACTAGTCAAGTGACATGATGTTTGCTATCTCCTGTCCCTTGCATTTCCTGTAAAGTATGCAGATGAAAACAAATTTGCTTTTCATTGAACACGACAAATTATGCAGGTAAACCGATTTGGTCCACAATAGCAAGGTGCTGTTTGCACACAAATCTATTAAATGTTTTGTAAAAAAGATTTTTCTTTCTTCAGTGCTAATTCATACTAGGATGTGATGCTTGTCTGATACCTGATATTGCCTTGTACAAAACGTTGTCCTTCACGGCACGGTGGCACAGTGGTTAGCACTGCTGCCTCACAGCACCTGAGACCCGGGTTCAATTCCTGCCTCATGCGACTGTCTGTGTGGAGTTTGCACATTCTCCCCGCGTCTGTGTGGGTTTCCTCCGGTTGCTCCGGTTTCCTCCCACGGTCCAAAAGTGTGCAGGTTAGGTGAATTGGCCATGCTAAATTGCCCGTAGTGTTAGGTGAAGGGTTAAATGTAGGGGAATGGGTCTGGGTTGCTCTGCGGAGAGTTAGTGTGGACTTGTTGGGCCGAAGGGCCTGTTTCCATGCTGTAAGTAATCTAATATATGAGGCTGGAGAATGACTACAGATGATTTGGCTGGAGGGGAGCTGAGGAGAGCTGATTGTCATCCTTAAGATGTGTGTGTAAACACACATGCAGGCAAGAGTTAATATATGAAAATTGAAACTGAGGCAAGGCCTGTTTAATCTCCTGCCCCTTGCCAAGGACATGGAAATACTGGTAAGCAACTTCAGCATTGCTGTTGCTGCTATTAACTCCCTCTTCCCCATAAAAAAATCAAGCGAATTAAATAATATCCTGAATTGAGATTCTGTATTGCGGAAGCTAGGGCATTTGCCCATGGATACAAACAAAAGCTATTGTAGCTTTTAACTCCAAAATCATCAGAAGAGGAAAGAATCTGATTTTTAAGTATTTGGCATTGAGTGAGGTCTGTGCAGAGTCTTTAGTGGAATAAATGTTTACATTCATGTATATCTGCTTGAAAACATTTGATTGATTGTAGTGCTCAGTCATTCCATGTTGTTCTGTTCTGCAGAAGTCGAGGTTATCTCTGTGACCACAGGGCTCATGAGCAGTGGTTGGAAAGGTGACATTGGTTCTGTGGCTTTAAGTGGATTCTCATTGCAAACTTTGCAATCTGTTGAAATGTTGACAAACGCTAGCTTGGGTGACCTAGCTTTTTGCTGTACTTGCACGCAAGGACAGTTTGTGCAGTGACTCGATTTTAGAACTCCTGTTGTGTATGTTGTAAATGTTCACAATTGAATTATGATGAAGGATCCAAATAATTAATGGCAATGTGTCACTCTACTTAATCTGTCAAAATCCAGATCCACGATGAACACAGCTCAGATAATTGCTGTAGTGGTTGATGTATTTTAATTTTTATTTTATTTTATTTTATTTTAATTTAACTTCAAACTAGTTAGATGAATTGTAATTAACTGACGTACACCTGAATCTAGCTAGGGTCTTTCTGAGTACTTGAGGAATGAAAAAGTCTAATGTTGAAATTCACTGATGAAATGATATTGTTTTAATCCAGTGCTTGCATTCATTGTTTTCTATCGTTTCACCATGGTGCAAATATATAAAATAACATCCTGCATGAATGAACCTAGTTCTGACTTAGTTTTGTTTTTACTCACGAAGTATCTAGAATTGAAATGGGAAGCCATCTGTTGTAAAAGAAGATTGTGGAGCGTGATAAGCTTTGTGGGGCTTTTTGCACTTTATATTAATAACCAGCATATACATGTAGAGGTGAACATGGGTTCAAACTTTCAACATGTAATCTGTCAGGTAGCTAAGGGTTTTAATTCTTGTGAATAGCCCCAAGATCGTTTTGGATAATAATACCCAGTTCTTTCTAAACATTTTGCACTTAACTGGCATTAATGGATGTAGGTTCCTTCGCTATATATAATTCTAATTATTCTACTTCAGTTGGGAGAAATGTTCTGGATTTTCACCAAAGTAATATATTGATTGTGGATAAATGAATGGAGTGCCAGCCCTGTCTGTTTCTGAAGGACTGGTTGATTAGTTCTGATGGAGAATTCGAAACATGAACTCTGCTTTCTCCTCGTGGATGCTGCCAGATCTGCTGAGTTTCTCCAACAGGTTTTGTTTTTGTTTTTGTTCTCTAGCATCTGCAGTTCATTCTTTAATTTTTGGGAGGTATCCATCTACAGAGCACATTTTAACCCATTCAGTAGGAGTGCATTCTGTTGCAAAAATCATAATTGCTACTGAGCCCACCTGTGCCTAATCAGGATATTGTATTGAGACAGTCATGGGTGAAGGTTGTGAGGTCCATCAGATTGTGATTATAAGCAATTGTTTTAGAAGATCTTTCTTTCTTTCTTTCTTTCTTTCTTTCTTTCTCTCTCTCTTCACATCGCTTTGTCATCTTCTGTCATTTTGAAGGTTAGGTGAGTGTTGGTGACCTACACTGCCTCATGACTTGCTTTAGTGCTGCTTCACTCTCAGCCAAATGAACATGCAGTTCAAATGCAATGAGATGAACAATGCATGTATTTCTGCTGCTGTAGATTGGTTTTTTTTAATCAACCTGTTCAGACATGTTATGGCATACTAGAGCAGGTTGGACTTGAATCCAGGTCTCATGGCCTAGAGCTATGGACATGACCACTGCACCACCAAAGCCCCTGTTACTTTCATTATAATACAATAAGAATTTTCAAATTTATGACTGACTTTCATTCGTTCACCCAAAAGAGTTAATTTGAAATGATTAGTCATTGCTCAACCACTCAGAGAATCATGGAAAAATCTTGAGTGCTTGAAAGTTCTTTAGGGAGTACTGTCTATTTGGTTTGTTTCATAATATATCCATATGTAGTTTGTCAAAATAAAGATCTCTCTCAGTCTGTAGTGAAGAAAACAATTGAATCCAACAAGTGAAGATATTTTTGAGAACTGCAACGGGAGTGGAACAATTATTCTGGACAAAATCCAATATTATTTCTAAATGTCAGTCCCAGACGACTTCAAGTTACCAAGTTTTGTTGAAAAGCAACTGCTTTACTCTTGACTTTTATACCAGATTTTGTGGGGTTGGGGGCAAGGTTTAGGGGGTAATGAATTACCCGTTCAAATTTTTTTGTGTAAATAATTGAGGTTAAGTTTACAAATGGGGAGCAGGGAGTAAAATGCAAATGTAATTTCCTGAATTTTGTATTGGACTGTGTTGAAGAATATTGTAACTTTCGACTTTTGGGATGTACATACTGTTTAGATTATTTTATTTTGTAAAATGGACCATTTAATTTGTTGTTTTCTTGACCTCCACAAGTTCGTAGCTTTTTAATTGAGTAACATACTTCATTTAAATGAAGGATATGTTATGATAAGAGCTTGAATCAATGAAAATGGTTATCAGTTTAACTGGAAGGGTTGCATTGTAAAGCATGCATGTCTGTATTCACTATGTTGTCGAGGGGAGACTTTGCTGTGTGGAGCAAATTGCTGCTTCACATTGAAACCCAACCTCTTAGCTTGTCAGAAAAAAAAAACTTGGGGTTCCATCCCTCTCTCCGGGAAGTGCTGCTCAAACCTTTTGTGTTTTGTCAAAATATTTCATAGATTTTGCCTGAGACAAAGTGCAGACTGGGTGACTGCTTTGCTGAGCACCAATGCATAGTTGACAAAAATGACCCTGAGCTTCCAGTTGCCTGCAACTTCAAAACACCACTGTGTTCCCATGCCAAGGTTTCTATCTCAAGCCTGCTGCAATGCTCCACCCAGCCTCAATGCAAGCTGGAGGAACTACGTTTCATCATCTGCTTAGGCACCTGACGGGCTTCAGGACTCTGAGTTTGACAATTGCAGAATGTGATCATGTTGATTGTCTTCCCCATCTGTAGGCCCTGTGTTGTGTCAGTGTTCCCTGCTCAGCCAATCCATTTTTCAATTGTTGGTAATTCTTCTTGACACTCTCACTAGTATTTAACACTCTCTCGGCCTTCTCTCTTTGGTTGCCTTGTCATATCTCCCTGAGGGTAGCGTGCTGGAAATCAAGCCCCTGCTGTTTCAGGAGTTGTCACATAAGTTAAAGATTTTATCAATGTGTGCAAAATCCCCAATTTGAAGGTTCGTAGACCTAGTTTGATCGAGCATGGACCAGTTTTTTGTACTTAAATAGTGATTCTTGTTATTATGAATAAATAGTTGTTTACCTTCAGCTAGAATCTATGAGCTGTCAGCAGTTTAACTGTCTAGTTAAAACTCTAACCTGATTATAAAACTCCTCCTACAAACACAGTAAGAAAACAATTGGTGTTATGAGTGGAGGAAAATAAAACTCTGAAGGAAGTTCAATGGCTTCTCTCCACTAGCTTTACTGAGATGATCCTTCTGTTTATTAGAGCTTGTTCTTCATTCTTTTACTTTTCTACTTGTTTGAAGGAGGCACAGAGTGACTGGCTCACAAACTATAACATATCTGACTTATAGTTTAAAAGCAACTGCTTACAGCATCTGTTGAGAGAAAATAACCTGGCTTTCTTCAGATTTTAGGTACTTTTTTCTACAGAGAGACACACCAACCCCTTTTCCAGAGTTCTGAAGTCATAGTCATAGAGATATGTACAGCATGGAAACAAACCATTTGGGTCCAACTTGTCCATGCCATCCTGCCGACTACGTCATCTGCTACATTTCTCGCCATGCTTTCAGTCTAAATTGTTTGGGATATATCATGCTTGAGGTGGTATTTGCCTAACAGCATGCAATACCACAAGTTGTTTTGGGGCGGCTCGGTGGTTAGCACTGCTGCCTCACCGCACCAGGGACCCAGGTTCATTTCCCGCCTCGGGCGACTGTCTGTGTGGAGTTTGCACATTCTCCCCGTGACTGCCTGGGTTTCCTCTGGGTGCTCCGGATTCCTACCACAGTCCAAAGATGTGCAGGTTAGGTGATTTGGCCATGCTAAATTACCCGTGCAGGGGTAAATGTAGGGGAATGGGTCTGGGTGGGTTGCTCTTCGGAGGGTCGGTGTGGGCTTGGTGGGCCTAAGGACTTGTTTACACACTCTAGGGGATCTAATCTAATCAGATATCCCAACCCACTCTAGTCCCATCTGCCAGCACCCGGCCCATATCCCTCCAAACTCTTCCCGTTCAAATACCCATCCAGATGCCTTTGAAGTATTGCATTTGTACTAGCCTCCACCACTTCCTCTGACAGCTCATTCCATTACATATCACCCCCTGCGTGAAAAAGTTGCCCCTTGGGTCTCTCATATCTTTTCCCTCTCACCCTAAACCTATGCCCTCTAGTTCTGGACTCCCCCACCCAGTGAAGACTTTGTCTATTAATCCTATTCAAGCCCCTCATGATTCTATGAACCCCTATAAAGTCACCCCTCAGCCTCCGACACCAGGCAAATCTGCCCGAGCCTGTTCAGCCTCTCCTATAGCTCAAATCCTTCAACCCTGGCCGCACACCTGTAAATCTTTTCTGAACCCTTTCAAGTTTCCCAACATCCCAACAAGTTTCCAGGAGAACAGAATTGCACACGATATTCCAAAAGTGGCCTCACCAACGTCCTGTACAGCTGCAAAATGACCTCCCAACTCCTGTACTCAACACTCTGACCAATAAAGGAAAGCATACCAAATGTCATCTTTACTATCCTATCCACTGGACCTATGAACCTATGATCCTATCCAAGGAGCTATGAACCTTGCACTCCAAGGTCTCTTTGTTCAGCAGCACTCTAGGATCTTACTATTAAGTGTATAATTTCTGTTAAGATTTGCTTTCCCAAAATACAGCACCTCGCACTTACCTGAATTAAGCGCCATCTGCCACTTCTCAGCCCATTGGCCCATCTGGTGCAGATCCCGTTGTAATCTGAGGTAATCTTTTTTGCTGTCCACTACACCTCCAATTTTAGTGTCATCTGCAAACTGTACCTCTTATGCTCACTTCCAAATCATTTATATAAATGACGAAATGTAGTGGATCCAGCACTGATAGTTGTGGCATTCCACTGGTCACAGGCATCCAGTCTGAAAAACAACCCTCCACCATCACCCTCTGTCTTCTACCATTGAGCAAGTTCTGTATCCAAATGGCTAGTTCTCCCTGTATTCCGTGACATCTATCTTTGCTTGCCAGTCTCCCATGGGGAGCCTTGTCGAACGCCTTATTGAAATCCATACAGATCATGTCTACCGCTCTGTCCTCCTCAATCGTCTTTGTTACTTCCTCAAAAAGCTCAATCAAGTTTGTGTGACGTGATTTCCCATGCACAAAGCTATATTGACCATCCCTAATCAGTCCTTGCCTTTCCAAATACATGTACACCCTGTCCCTCAGGATTCCCTCCAACAACTTGCTCACCACTGACATCAGGTTCACTGGTCTGTAGTTCCCTAGCTTGTCCTTACCACCTTTCTTAAACAGTGGCACCACATTAGCCAACCTCCAGCCTTCCAGTGCCTCACCTGTGACTATCGATTATACAAATATCGAGTCCCAGCAATCACTTCTCTAGATTCCCACTGAGTTCGATGGTACACCTGAAAGATATCACCATCAATTTCCCTACATTCTATATCTTCCATGTCCTTCTCCACAATAAACACTGATGCAAAATACTCATTTCGTATCTGCCCCATGTCCTGCAGCACCACACAAAGGCCGCCTTGCTGATCTTTGAGGAGCGCTATTCTCTCCCTAGTTACCCTTTTGTTCTTAAAACCTTTTGGATTCTCCTTAACTGTATTTGCCAAAGCTATCTCATGTCCCCTTTTTGCCCTCCTAATTTCCCTCTTAAGCATATTCTTCTAAGGATTTACTCGATCTATCTTGTCTATACCTGACATATGCTTCATTCTTTTTCTTAACCAAACCCTCAATTTGTTTAGTCATCCTGCATTCCCTACACCTATCAGCCTTTTCTTTCGCCCTGACAGGAATATACTGTCTCTGAACTCTCGTTACCTAATTTCTGAAGGCTTCCCATTTTTCAGCTGTCTCTTTACCGGCGACCATCTGCCCCCAATCGGCTTTTGAAAGTTCTTGCCTAATAATGTCAAAATTGGCCTTTCTCCAATTTAGAACTTCAACTTTTAGATCTGGTCTATCATTTTCCATCATTATTTTAAAACTAATAGAATTATGGTCGCTGTCCCCAAAGTCCTCCCCCACTGACTCCTCAGTCACCTGCCTTGCCTTATTTCCCAAGAGTAGCATCTGCATTTTGAATCAGAAGGTTTTCTTGTACACACTTAACAAATTCCTCTCCATCTAAACCCTTAAAACTATGGCAGTCCCAATCTGTTTGGAAAGTTAAAGTCCCCTACCATAACCACGCTCCTATTATTACAGGTAACTGAGATCTCCTTACAAGATTGTTTCTCAATTTCACTCTGACTATTAGGGGGTCTATAAATACAATCCCAATAAGGTGATCATTCCTTCCTTATTTCTCAGTTCAACCCAAATAACTTCCCTGAATGTACTTCTGGGAACATTGTCCATCAGTCAGCTGTAATGCTGTCCCTTCTCAAAAACTCTCCTCCCCCTCCTCTCTTGCCTCTCTGTTCTTCCTGTAGCATTTGTATCCAGGAACATTAAGCTGCCAGTCCTGTCCATCCCTGAGCCACGTTTCTGTAATTGCTATGATATCCCAGTCCCACATTCCTAACCATGCCCGGAGTTGATCTGCCTTCCCTGTTAGGCCCCTTGTATTGAAATGAATGCAGTTTAATTTATCAGTCCTACTTTGTTCTCTGCTTTGTCCCTGCCTGCCCTGATTGTTTGACTCGCTGCTTTTGTCAACTGTGCCATTCTCAGGTTGATCTCTTTCCTCACTATCTCCTTAGGTCCCACCCCCACCACCTCCCTTATGGCAATAATGTTCACATCTACAAGCTCTTCAGCTGATCAGGAAGCCAACCACATAGTTCTTGGCAGAAAGATGACCTTTGTCATCTATGGCTGGTCAGAACTTGACAAAGTATTGACAGGGGTTACTAAAATAGTTTGACATTTCTTATAAATCAAGTAAAGAAATTTCATTTGTAGAGAGAATTGAGAAGCAGCGAGGTTACACCAGTGACATGACACATTAGATCAGATTATCAACAGGTTAGTCAAAGAGGTAGATTTTAAGCAGTGCGTTAAAAGAGGAAGGTGAGAAATAGAGGTGTTGAGAGGTAAGTTCAGAGCTCAGGACACAACACATGAGGACACGACCTTTGGGGGTGGAGCAATTAAAATTTCAGGATGCGCAAGAGCCCTGTGAATCGAGAGGAAGTTGTAGAATGAGGGAACGGCAAGCTAATGTAGGGATTTGGCATCCGAGAGAAGAATTTTAAAATCAAGACATTGACATTTGCCCAGGGTCAGAAAATCAGTAAACACCGTTATAATGTGATAAGGTTCAGTGCAAAAATGGTCATGAGCTTCAGATGTTTTGAGCGATTTTACTTTCTATCATTTATACAATGAATGCATTTCAAATCCTGAATCAGAATATACCCTGAATCTGAGATGAAGCAGCATCTAGCTCTGCCTTGAAATGAAGTTGGCCTAATTTCAAATTCACACTCACTGGTTTTGTGGCGATTTAAAGTAAAGATCATGTATATGTTTGCTTTTCTGAGCAGTATTCTATAAGTGATTCTGGCCTGAGGTCCTGTTTGTGCTGTCAATTGACAACACAATCTGATGAAATTCTGGTTGTAATTAGCCATTCTTGTGTTCGCTTTCCAGCATGAACACTTGAGAGGATTTGCAGATGGGAGGGAGGAAAGTAACTTTTATAAGTAGTTTGAAACGTGGCATTTATTTAGATAAAGATGGTGAATTTGACACAGATGTTTTCATTTGCTCCTAAATGCAGTGAGCCGCATAGGTTTAGGGTAAAAAAAATTTGCTTTCTCACAGCTCTTTACTTTTGTATCCAGAGATATTACAGGCAATTTGAGTGCAGATCCTGCAGAGTTTTGGGTATATGTTTGTACCTATTCAGGAGCTTTGTATGTCCAGTATATTAATTTTTATTTTATAACTATTTACATGCAGAAATTGTGCAGTATTATTCGTGATTGTTTATGCAATTAGTTTTGCTGATTTCAGTGTGGGCGTTTCTTTCAGAAAAATGATATTTCCCCCATCTCTTAAAGTAATAATAAATCAGAGCAAATGAAAAACTGCTAGTGTTGCAAACCAAAAAGGCACCATGCTGGGAATACAGAACTGTTCAGTCAGTCTGTACTTGTGGGGAGCATGTGTAAATTGCCACTGTGATAAAGAGCTTTCACCAAATCCGTACTGGTGATCGGTTTCACTCAAAATGTGTTTGTTCTACCAATGCTGACATTTGTGTTTCCAATACGCTGTCTTTTATTTAATATGTCACCAATTATCCAAGAAAACCGTTGTTGAATGGAAATGCATGTGAGTTCAAAGAAATAGCCTAAATATTTAATATGTCCTTTTTTCCCCCCTTAAATGCAGTTTAAATCCGTTTTGTTTCTTACTGGGTTTCCTTTAACAGAATTTGAAGGAAAATGTGCTCAAGGGTACACCATATGCTTGCTGCCTCTTAGAGTTCTTAGCTCTGCTATTAATTATCCAGTTGGGAATTTAGTTAATTTGACTTATGAGTTAAAAATCTATTTGATTAAATTGAAACCTTTTCAATTGTATGATTTACTTCAAGAAATTTAGGGAGTGAGAATCCCCGCACATTCGGATCCCTTTGGGTTTTTGGGGCAGAGCAGCCTTTTTCAAAGTTGACGTACTTCACGAAATGGCAGCGATATGATATGACCTTGCATGTCTACCCTATGTTTGTAAGGCAATAGCAGCAGATGTTTCCTTACTCAGCCTCATCCTGCTGAACACTTTCTGCACAGTCACCGTAACCAGATGGGATGGCTGAAAAGCAGCAAGACATTGTAGCATCTCAAGCTCAGCATTGTTTTCAGACTGTGCCTGGGGAAACTCCTAACATGAAAGATGATATCCCTGTAGAACTGATGTGCCCTGTGTATTATTTAACGCCTAAGCTAAACTTTGAGTTTATTTTACAAAATCTGATGGGTAAATGTATCATTTTGTCACAGCATAATATGTTAGGATGGATTCCGTGCATAGTGCAGATAAAATCTTTTAAAATGATAAAGAATAGCAGTGTATTTCTGCTGATGAAGTTTGTTGTAAATCTATGAAAATAATGTTGAAATTCATTAAGAATGCTTCAATAATTTTTTTATACATCCTGCAAAATTTGACTTGTCTGATGACGCTGTTACCTGACCAGTGTGCGACTTATTATAAATGAGCTTTGTACTATAGCATGCCTTGTTTTGCCTTTTCTGTTTCTTTGTTGGTGATGAGCAGGTGTTGCTTCAGGTCATAGTTCAGAGGTGACAAGTGTCAGCAGATGCTAGCGTTCCTTAGGGTGCTATTAGATGTTTGCAGTTTAGCAAAACAATTGAATGCCTAATGGTACATGCATTGTCCCACCCTGCTGCCTTCAACTACATTCAAATTCTGATGTAAGGAAATCCATCAGGATTCAGCTGTACCAGGCAGCTGATGGTAGTGCCTGTCTTTGGCAGATCTCTTTGAATGTCCAGACAAAGGGCTGATACGTCACCCTGCCTGCCGTTTAATTGGAATGGAAGTTGGAGCTCTGCAGTGCTTTGTACACTGTGACTGCTGAGACTGAGCTATTGTTTGTTGGAGGATGGAGGAATGATGCGCAATAACATTGCATACAGTTCTTCGTTGTTTTTACAAGGCTACCATGTGTCCCTTTTCTGAAGGGAAATGTCCGTGATGCCGTGAATTTTGAATGTGGTGATGAGCTGCAGACCATGGGATAATAGGTAAACAATTTATAATTTCATAGAGAGAAAACATTGCTTCCTTTGGTGATAACTTTCCATCTTGTGATTAAAATATGTAGTTTACTTGAATGTGTAAAGATGTGGAAGCTGTAGACAAAAAGTTACTTTTTAATTAGGATGAAGTAGCGTAAAATGAGAAGGCATTCTGTGCAAAATGGATGTTTTCATACTTGCCTGTGATTCTTCCATATCCAAGATATTTGACCTTAGATCAGTGACCGTTCCTTTGGAATTGTCATGATTTGGAGATGCCGGTGTTAGACTGGGGTGTAAAAAGTTAAAAATCACACAAATAAATTTTGCTATAAATTTCTGTATTATGATTGAGCCCTCCACTATCACCTGATGAAGGAGCATCTCTCCGAAAGCTAGTGTGCTTCCAATTAAACCTGTTGGACTATAACCTGGTGTCGTGTGATTTTTAACTTTGGAATTGTCAGTAGTTTTATTATGTTTCTGATTTATATAGAGCTTTCTAAGACCACCAGACATGTCAAAGCATTTCACTTCGAAAGTATTTGATTGGGAAGTTACTGTTGTAATATGACAACCAGGTTGTGCATAGCATTTGAGTTGTGCATATCCAATAAATAGTAGCCTATTAATGAGTTGGATACCAAGTCATCTGTTTGAGGGATAAATCTTAACTCCCAACCTTCTTTGAAATATTCAAGTTGTTAGGTTAACAGTTTGACATCTCATCTGCAAAGCAGCACTCCAACAGTCTAACGCTGAATAAGTGTAAGCCCAACCGAACGTTTAATTCATGATCTGCACCCTGAATCCATAAGTATCCAACTGTCACTTGATAACACTTTATCCAAGTCTGGTGACTTTTTAGCTCCATATTCACTCCTCTCTCTGTCTTGGCTTTTTCCTCGACTTCTCTCTCCCGCCCTCTCGCCCTCCTGCCCTCACCCACACCCAACATTTCTACTTTCTTTAGAGATAGAACATCAGCTTCTTGGGGTTTCATGCTTGGGTGAAGTGTTTTATTTCTTTGAACAGAAGTCCACAGTATTCTATGATTTGAGGTAGCTTTGGTCTATTATGTTAAAAATAAAAGTGGTCTAATCTGGGTCAAGGATAGAGTAGTGAGGGGTAAAGCAATCTGCCTTCCTGTTTGTATGACACAATTACATAATAAAAGGGAATAACGATTCCAAAAAAATCTCTTACTGATATTGAAAATTATTTCTTCTCATCAACTGTCTCTTTTAACTGGTAGCAATTCATTTTCACAGCATGTTGCATCATCCCAAGTCCACAGAAAGTGCATGCTTCGAATCTGCGTGGAGTGCACTTAGGAGGCTTTAAGTGGTTATTGATGTAGCTGTCAGTACAGTGGTTTGTGTTGAGTGTTAACAATTCTAAACTGTCCCTGTTGTAATCCCCTTTTGGGATAAAGGGCATGAGGTTTTCTAATGGAAGTTTTTAGTCTCGAACATGAAGTGGTGATTGGAACAGACGGTCAGTCAGTGTGTTCTGTAAGCAAGATTGATAAATGATACGGAAGTGATTGCGCAGACTTGATAATAAAGTTCCAGGTTAAAATCACATCAAAGACGCATGTTTCTTTGGTACCAGATGTGCAGTTTTAATACATATATTAGAGCCAAAGGCAAAAGAAAGAACTTCTGTTTTTAATTCTGTACAAAACAGTAATGAAAGAAAGTTGCATGGCAGTGGTTTTAGGTTTTACACTGGAATGTATGGGAAAAGGAGAGAGGGTTCACCAGTTGAGGGTCAGATGAAAGTGCAGTCTGATATGGGGGATGGGAGTAATTGGATTGGGTTACACTGAAGGGGACCTTTATGGGGAAATGCAATGCAGAACACTGACATTTACTGGACCATTGACAGATTTTTTTTGTGGTTTCGTTCAGTGGTTACTGTGGTACTAAAAGAATGGATTGCAGCTGACTTCGTGGCCAAATGGGTTGGGGAAACTTTTTGGTTAAGTCAAGATTCTTCTAAACTCTAGAGATCAAAGCCCAAATGTGGGATCTGTTTTATGTGTATTTTGTTTTAAGTTACTGTGTATTAAATCCTTCACCCATTTTTTTTTCTTCCATTCCCTCCCTTCTCTATCTACTCTCCTAAAGGCAATGACTCATTCTGGGTACAGTTCAATCAGACATTGGCAGCTCCCTTGTATAACTCCCAACTGGCCACTCATCACATGCATGATTAGACTGTTGGTGTCTGAGCTTTTTGACATGGGGATTGTTGCCAAGTTATTACCAAAAAATCTATTTTTCAATGAGAAGGAAAAAAAAAGTTGCATTTGTGTAGCTCCTCTTTTATCCACTCAATGCTAATGTGTTTTGCAATCAGAAGTAGTTGCTGTAGGTAAACATAACCACTAGTTTGCACACAGCAAGACCCCATAGAAGCATTGAAATGAATGTCAATAGTCAGTTTTGTTAATAATTGAAGAGTAAGTGTTTCCAGGTCTCTCGGTGGTATTTTATGCTCTTTGAAAATTTTTATATCCACTTGAATAACAAGGCATGACCTTGGCTTACTGCACAACAGAAGGTTGGCATTTTCAAAATGCAAAGCCCCTCCTACTCTGCACTACTAATTCATTTCTCACTAGGGTTTAACATGCCTTGAGTCACGTGAAATCCATACAGAGACTGATGGATGTCATTGGATTGCATTTGAGAACAGAACTTTGGCATATAAGACCACTCTGAATTTAACCAGAATTCACAACATAGTACTGGCTGAGAGCATCTAACTCAGTACAGATTAGGAATTGGATGTGTGATATTCCTGATCTTTAAAACTGTGTCACACCGTATTAACAGTTCAGGATCTGTATGTTGGCTAGTTGCAGTATGTGCTAGTTGAAGTTTGAATAGTTTTCTTTTATTCACTCATGGGGTGTGGATGTCTCTGGCTAGACCAGCATTTCTTGCCCAGGGGGCAGTTGAGAGTCAACCACACTATTGTGGGACTGGAGTCACATGTAGAGTAGACCAGGTAAGGTCTCCAGATTTTCTTCCTGAAAGTTAACTGGATGGGTTTTTCCAATAATTGACAATGATTTAAATTTAATGCTAAGAGTCTAATGGTTGTCATTAGACTCTTAATTCCAGATTCTGGATCAGTGGTGCTGGAAGAGCACAGCAGTTCAGGCAGCATCCAACGGGCAGCGAAATCGACATTTCGGGCAAAAGCCCTTCATCAGGATTAAAGGCAGTGAGCCTGAAAGTGTGGAGAGATAAGCTAGGGGAGGGTGGGGGTGGGGAAAGAGTAGCATAGAGTACAGTGGGTGAGTGGGGGAGGAGATGGTGATAGGTCAGGGAGGAGAGGGTGGAGTGGATAGGTGGAAAAGGAGCTAGGCAAGTAGGACAAGTCCGGACAAGTCATGGGGACAGTGCTGAGCTGGAAGTTTGAAACTAGGATGAGGTGGGGGAGGGGGAAATGAGGAAGCTGTTGAAGTCCACATTGATGCCCTGGGGTTGATGTTTTCCGAGGCGGAAGATGAGGCATTCTTCCTCCAGGCATCTGGTGGTGAGGGAACAGCGGTGAAGGAGGCCCAGAACCTCCCTGTCCTCGGCAGAGTGGGAGGGGGAGTTGAAATGTTGGGCCACGGGCGGGGGGTTATGGTTGATTAGTGCGGGTGTCCCAGAGATGTTCCCTAAAGCACTCTGCTAGGAGGCGCCCAGTCTCCCCAATGTAGAGGAGACTGCATCGGGAGCAATGGATACAATAAATGATGTTAGTGGATGTGGAAGGCTCCTTTAGGGCCTTGGATAGAGGTGAGGTGTGGGCACAGGTTTTACAGTTCCTGCGGTGGCTGGGGAAAATGCCGGGATGGGAGGGTGGGTCATAGGGAGGCGTGGATCTGACCAGGTCTTTGCGGAAGGTGGAAAAGGGTGGGGAGGGAAATATATCCCTAGTGATGGGGTCTTTTTGGAGGTGGTGGAAATGTCAGCCGATGATTTGGTTTATGCAAAGTTTTGTAGGGTGGAAGGTGAGCACCAGGGGCGTTCTGTCCTTGTTACGGTTGGAGGGGTGGGGTCTGAGGGCGGAGGTGCGGGATGTGGACGAGTTGCGTTGGAGGGCATCTTTAACCACGTGGGAAGGGAAATTGCGGTCTCTAAAGAAAGAGGCCATCTGGTGTGTTCTATGGTGGAACTGGTCCACCTGGGAGCAGATACGGCGGAGGTGGAGGAATTGGGAATACGGGATGGCATTTTTGCAAGAGATAGGGTGGGAAGATGTGTAATCCAGGTAGTTGTGGGAATCGGTGGGTTTGTCAAAAATGTCAGTGTCAAGTCGGTCGTCATTGTTGGAGATGGAGAGATCCAGGTGGTGGAGGGTGGTGTCAGAGATGGTCTAGGTAAATTTAAGATCAGGGTGGAATGTATTAGTGAAGTTGATGAATTGCTCAACCTCCTCGCGGGAGCACGAGGTGGCGCCAATGCAGTCATCAATGTAGCGGAGGAAGAGGTGGGGAGTGGTGCCGGTGTAATTACGGAAGATCAACTGTTCTACGTAGCCAACAAAGAGACAGGCATAGCTAGGGCCCATACGTGTGCCCATGGCTACCCCTTTGGTCTGGAGGAAGTGGGAGGATTCCAGATTCTTTATAGAACTTAAGTTCTACCCTCTGCCATGGCAGAGTTTGAACTTGGGTCCCCAGAACATTAGCTGAGTTTCTAGCTTCTTAGTCTGGCAACAGTACTACTAGGCCACTGCAATCCTGTCATAGGCAAATGTGTGGAAAAACCTTGAAATTTCCTGAGAAAGCTGTCTCCCGTTCCAGTGTATATTGTGTTATGGAAACTGGTGCAATCACATCCGATGTGTAGACCACAAACTTTGTTCACTTGTTAAATTATTGTTTTCTCAAGTTACCTGTTCAGCATATCTCTGCAACTCAGACTGATTATGCTGTTGGCCAGAAGTAATCTAAGTTGAAGTGCGTGCCATGAGAACAGCTAACGTGAATTGTCACATGCTCCTGAGGACTTGCTTGTCAAGATAAGTGAGCTTTTAACTTGATTACAAGGCAGGTTTCTTAATATTATTTGACGACTGAGATTTTCTTTTTTGACAAGTGTTTGTACATTGCTAATTGAATTCCGTAAAATAGTTTTTAACTCCATGGGCTGAAGGTTGAGCCGGTTCGTTAACCTCGACAAATGCATTTCTCATGACTTTCAAAATCCGTACTGTGGCGCCTAAATTCATTTCTTAAAGTTTCTTTTTTCTAAACTGCAATTTGCATGTCTGGTTATCATCCATGTTGCTTGTTTTTACTCGTGGCTATTTAGTGAGTCTGAAAAATGGAATCTGTTGTCAGTGACAATTCAGAATGCAGTCAATTGCAACTGGTGCACTTTGGGACTAGGTTCTACTTCTGTCATATCCCTTTTTGTTGATGACATCAGTTAATTTCCTTGCATGCTTGTTTTCGCCAGACCTCCAGATAGTGGCCAGAAGTTAGAGCTCTGCCTTATTTCCACCATAGTTCATCTTGGGGATTTTGTCATTTGGGTTTTGCATTTCTTGACATTGTGCCATTGATACCGTGTGTGAGGGTGAGAAAGTCTGAGAGAGCTTCAAAATCCCACAGTCCACACCATAAACCTACCTACAAAATAATAATTGGGACATTACTTTGACTAATTTGAAAATTCTTGAATTTTCTGTTTAGATAAAGCCCGATAAGTTGGATTTTGGAATTCTGATTAGTGCCACAATGATTAGCACTACTGCTTCACAGTACCAGGGATCCAGGTTCGATCTACCCTCTGGCAACTGTGCAACACTCCACACAGACATTCTCCCAGTATTTGTATGGATTACCTCTGGGTGCATTGGTTTTCTCTACAATACAAAGATATAAAGGTTAGGCGGATTGGTCATTCCAAATTGCCCATAGTGTCTCAGGATATGCAGTCTAGCTGGGTTAGCTACAAGAAACGTAGGGTCACAGGCATTGGGGAGGGAGTTGGGTCTGGGTGGGATGCTCTTTGGTGGTCAGTGGGCTGAATGGCCTGCTTCCACACTGTAGGGATTCTATGATTCTATAAATATTTCCTGTTGGAAGCTGAAACTCAAGTTGGATTTACAGAATTCAAGGTGGCAGTAGGCAGAATCCAAGTGCTGCTTTAGCAGAGCTTAGGATTTTCAATGGAAATTGTGCAATATATTGCTGGAGGTATTACTGAAAGATGTATCATCATAAGTGGCATAATGTGTTTCTGTTAAATCACTAATGTGTTTGCCGTCAATTGTCAGAAAACTTTGTTAAACTTGTTATAAGTAATTCACTGTAACTTTGCAGTTTATTTTGTAAAATTGATCCAAATGAAAGCTGTTATAGTTTTGCATTTGAATGTTTCTAGGGTCCACATCCAGTTCTCCCATGTCATCTAGAATAAGAGGTGACTTTTGGTGAAGTTACCAATTAGTGAAGAAATTGAACCATTTTGCTTAAACACACGTCCATAAAGACTGAGATTGAAACAAACTTCATTTCAGATAAGATCTTTTTAAAGCAAGGTAATAGAGGGCATTTCTATGTATTAAGTTTGGGCTGGGTTTGAATCCTGGTCCCAGAGTTGAAAGACTAATATGTGACCCATTGTCTCCATCCCATTTAGAATGCCTCCTTGTGATCTTACGTGTAGGGAACCCACTTGTTTTAAAGTCCAGTGGAAGGTTTTGAAAGCTTTCCTGAGGAGGCAGAGTAGATTTATGAGAACAGTTCCATCGTGAAGGACTACAGTGATTTGAATAAACTTGAGAAGCTGGGGTTGATCTCCTTGGGGCAGTCAGGCCTCTAATAATTTGGAGACTATGGCCTCTAGTTCAAGAATCTCCAACTAGTGGAAATAATTTCTTTATATAACCTGCCTTTTCCTGTTACTATCTTTAAGACGTCATCAGATCACCCCTTGTATTCAATGGTGTGTACTTTTGTGGTTGAGCAATTCTGAGACATTTGTTTTATGGTTCAGAACTTCAGAAAAATGTGCTGACCGGTAGGAATGGTGGTAATTTCTTCCTCTAATCTTATTTTCTCACATTTCTTGATGGTCTGAATGAGAGGAGTCATGGAGTCAGATATAATTAGCTTTGAGTTTAATGCTTTGGGCCACCTGCTGAATCCCAATGTATTCTACATGGAGAAGGTCCAGTATCTGTTTTTCGTTTCGATCGACAGGTTAGAAAGTACATTCTGTACATCCTAACTCATCCATTTAAACTGAACCACCCTAGTCCATTACTCTTTTTGATCGATTATTTTTCTTATAAAGTCTTTGCCTTGGAATTTGCAGGGGTAAGATTGCCGAATACTTAGCCATGTGCCTTTTAAATCTGTTGTCTTTGTTTTACTGAAAATATTTGAACCTGTGCTTAAGCACCTGCGAAATGCAGTCCACGTCTGTCCTTGTATCTATGATTTCACCTGGAAGCAAGTGATATTTTGTGGACGTAGGTAATTACTTTGTAGTGCTTAGATCAAATTGTTATTTGGTCTTCAGAGTGGTTCATGAATGAAGTGCTGGCAGTTGCATTTTTAAAACAAGTGTCTACCTAAGGAGTGAAAAGGAAAAGTTGAATTTTTTAAGAAGTCCCTGCTTCGATTGACACTTATTTGTTGCATTGGAAAGAATCCTTTTGATCTTGTGCTTTTTAAAGTGACAGAAATTCCAAGAGGATTACAAAAATAGGTCCCCTGAGCTTGTCTTGCTCAAAAACCAGTAAACAAAAGTTTTTGTTAAAAGTAATTCATGGCCAAATCAGATGAAAAGAGATGGCACTGTAAACTGAATCTAGAGCAGTTTTCATGTATGGTGATTTGCAAGAACTAGTGTTGTAAGAGATCTGTGACCTGGCATGCACTGTTTGCCTTAATGTTGCAGAGAAGTGCTGCTGATTGTGCACTCTTTGAGGGCTCTGAAGAAAAATGGTTAGTTTCCCATGCCTTCAATCACAATTCAAGTCCAGAAAAAGCCAACTCTTCTACTTTGAGACCTGGAGGTCACCTTCATAGTAATTATCCAAGGCGATTACTGGTGGAAGTACTGTACTCATGCCATTAATAGCATAATGTCAGTATGATATCTTTAAACTGGCCTTTGTATCTGTTAATATCCCGGAGTGGAATATTGTAGCACATTAACAGTAAAACAAAACACTTTAATGGCTGTGATATACTTGAAGCACACGACATGAATGAACAATTAAAGTTTCAGGCAGATGGGGAGTTATTATCTGATTTTTGGGAAATGCCAAGGTCTCCTTTGAATTTGCGCAGCCACTCTGAACTGAACTGGCAACATAACTTAGGATGATTGGAATTCTGTGCACCTGAAGTACTTGTAAAGTTTAAACACTGGGGTTGACTAGGTGATCATCCCTGCATGGTGCATTTAAATTCAGAATCCATATTTAATGTCTGCATAAATTTTTTTAACATTGTATATTCTGAGTATGTTTTGTAATTTTTATGGAAAGACAATTTTATTTTGTGATTTTGCTCTATCCAGCACACTGGACTTAGAGTTGTTTAGGGCACAGAAGGAGGCCTATGGCCCCTCGCATTCGTGCCAGTTACCCCACACATGTTCAGTTAATCCCATGCCCCCATTAATCTTCATATCTCTGGAATTTTATTTCCTTTGTGTCCATCCAAATTTCTATTTGAAGTCACTGTTTTGGCATCCACTGCTCTTGGGAGTCCAGGTCAATTCAACTTTCTGCACAGAATGTTCTTCCTGAGTCTCCTAAATTTCCTGCCCAGTATCTTCAATCTCTGTCTTCAAGGTTATGATGGATTTGTACACTGCAGACAAGAAAAAATCTTTTAGTTTAGGTGATAACCTTGTACATCTCAATCAGATCACCTTTAGCT
Organism: Hemiscyllium ocellatum; assembly: GCF_020745735.1. NCBI lineage: Eukaryota > Metazoa > Chordata > Chondrichthyes > Orectolobiformes > Hemiscylliidae > Hemiscyllium > Hemiscyllium ocellatum. Next base: position 60,869,325 of record NC_083421.1, read on the forward strand.
CAAAAAGAAAACCCCACCCTTTCCAAACTAACTTTGTATCAAAATGCCACCGTCCCCAGAACTATTCAAGTAAATCTTTTCTGCATCTTCTCAAGGGACTTCACATCTTGTGTGATAAATTTCATATTGGTCTATTTACTTAATATTTTTAGCCATTTTGATTCCAAATGCTCAATTTGTGACTGAGCATATGGCTGAGATATATCCACACAGCTTTTTACTCCTATTTGAATGGATCATGGTTTTCCTTTCTCTTCTGTAGTTCATTTACATCCCTACTCCAAGGTACTGCAAAATTGTTGGAGTCCTTAAATAAATAGAATTTCACTCATTGTCTTTGCACTGTTCGCAACAGGGAAGCTATTCAGAGCAAATTACATTAAATGTGCATTTGTGAACCCTGAGCTCCAGGGCCTTGTATTATGATTAGTCTGTCTGTCTATCCCACATTAGCTCTCAATCTCAAAAGGTGTGGTGAGAGATTGTCATTTCCAAGTGTAACTTCCACCTCCCCTTGCTACACAGTTTGATAAAAATAAGCGTGTTAATTTTGTTTGGGAGAGATGTAACTTCCTTTCAGTAAAATCAGGAGAAGTCTCTCCACTCCAGCAATAATGAATTTTTGGAATTCTCAATGCCAGGGAGTTGTGGATTCTACAATGTTGAGTGTATTTGATTTTTGATCCCTCAGGGTGTCAAGGGATATGATGAACATGCAGGAAAATTAAGGTAAATGATCAGTCATGATCCTATTCGATGGCAGAGCAATACTAAAGAGCCAGACTGTCAACCGCTCCTATTGTTTATGACCTTGGCTTGTCCAGTGTGTCAGCATATGACAATTATCCAGATATAAAGAATTGCATTTCTAAGTAGTAAATTAAAGAATATCTGTTGGATAATATTATTAGCTTATGATCTCAATTCTTGGATTTTAACAGCGTATAGCTGGGTCCTTAACATTTGTGTATTTGTTGGTGAAATTGTAAGCCAACAAGAGATTTTGATCATTTGTGTGTGCTTTTTTTCATCCTTGACTGCAGCATAATGTTTTTTTAATGAATATATTTATAGGGAGGTGGTGGCTTAATGTAATCTCACTATACTGGTAATCCAGCACCTCAGGCTAGTTTTTTGAAGCATGGTTTCAAATGGCAGTTGGTAAAATATGAATTCACTGAAATCTGGAAAAAATGCTCGATCGATGGCCACTGTGTAACCGTTCTTGATTGTCATTGAAAAGAAAACACTTCCTTCACAAGCACCATTTATGGAAGGAAAGATGGAGACATGATGGCTCAATGGTTAGCACTGCTGCCTCACAGTGCCATTGACCTGAGTTTGATTCCACCCTCGGGCGACTGTTTGTGTGGAGTTTGCACTTTCTCCCCATGTCTGCGTGAGTTTTCTATCTCAGTCCAAAATGTGCAGATTGGATGGGATTGGCCATGCTAAATTGTTCATAGTGTCCAGGGATGTGCAAGCTAGTTGGATTAGCCTTGGGAAATGCAGGGATACAGGGTTATGGTAGGGGGCTAGGTCTGGGTGGGATGCTCTTCAGAGGGTTAGTGTGGACTTTATGGGCCAAATAGCCTGCTTCCACACTGTACAGATTCTCTGATTCTATGTCATCCTTACCTGATGTGATACCACCCACAGCAATATGGGTGACTCTTAAGTGTCCTTGAAAGAGCTTAGAAAACTAATTAGTTCAGATACAATTGAGGATGGAGAGCAAATGCTGACCTTGCCAGAGATGCCAACATTCCATGCAAAAATAAAGTTTGCCTCTTTTGTGGAGGATATATTTGAGGTGATTCATACTAAGATCTGTGTGTTTGTGGTTAAGATAATGTTGCTGAAGCCAGACATAGGATTATTCAGTGATTTCTGTACATGACCTTTATGCTGGATGTATTTCTGTTTTAAGCACCTGCAATTCTGTTTGAAGATGGTATCACTTAGACCATCAGCAGGAGAACTGCTTGCTGCAGGATCAATTGTTGGTGTTATGCCATGCAATTTGAGAGCTCATTTAGTTACTGGATAGTATTTAAGTAGTTTAAATTCTTAAATCTTGGTTATATATTAGTTTTTAATGAGTTTGTTTAATACTAAGAAATACTATATATTTAAAACTGCTGTAAATTTACAGTATTGCAATTTCTAATCCAGTAATTGTGGTCAAATAGGTGTAAGTCAGGTATGATTTGAAGTTCAGCCACATAGCTTTATTGCTGAGTGATGCTAATTTGTGAATTGCTTATGCACTGTACCACCTGGACAGAAGAGGTACTGTTACCCATGCTTTTATTAACTCTGTTTTGGTTGCGTATGCGATAACCTTAACACAGACTTTGCAAGATATATTCTTTTGTACTGCAGCCTGTTTTCTTTGTATGAATGTATTTAAATTAATTTGCAAATTCAACTAACATGAGCTTATTGCAGCCTTTTAAAAAATTGATTACTGCTGGATAATCTGCTTTCAGATCCTTTAAGTTTCTAATTCATCAATAATATTTTCCACTGGTAGTTTGAGTAAAGTTTTATTTGAAGAAGTAAGTTGTTGCCTTTTTCATTGCAGAATAGATTTTGGAGCTAAATCCCTCCTGCTCCCCTCCCTCTCAAGTCAAAGCTGTTATGGCATGAATTGGCTGCAGTTTTGTTTCATATGTCTAATTTTGGTTCATAAAACGTAATTTTAATACAATAAAAATTGCATGTGTTCTATTAGCAGAATTTTTGTAAATTGCATTTGTTGGAAATGCAGCTTTACATGTGTTGTGATAAACCTATCAAATGTACATGTCTGTCCAAAATGTCTGAATAAGACTTGTTAAAGTTTCCTAAAATCGAACTGATTTTGCTTGGTTTAGACCAGCAGTCCTCAGAAGTCTATCCTGTGATCATTTATTTTTAAGTGCAAAAGTACATAAAACCCACACAATGGCCAGATGTTTTGCAGCTTGGAAGGGATCTTGAAATTTCTGCAATGTCAGGTTATCGTGAAATGTTGTGCAGGGAAGAAATGATCAGACCGGACTAAGAATCCCCATCATTTCTCTTTTTTTTTGAAGTTTGAATAATTTTCAGGATGGCAGTGACTTTGATGACCTTTTCCTCACATGTCTAAAACTAATATTATTGAAATTCTAACTGAATTGTAGGTGAAATACTTAAATCTTAAACCATTCTCCTGATACTTGTAGAACTTCAGATGGTGGAATAGGTGTTTACCTTTTATGGGGATAGTCAGTTCATGTTTCACATTTAGCAGACTGAACCTTTGTCTTAACAAGCTCACTTAAAACTCCTTTTGTTTTCCAATGCACGCAGCTCACTCCCTTCTTATAAAATTGTGTTCACCCTTGTAAGGGACTCCTTTCTGAAATACTAATTAAATGCATATTCCTGATCTGGCACAAATCATTAAAAATGATCCTGAGGTCTATGATCTTCATAGTGGTTCATCGTTCATATGCACCCTTTTGAAATCAATGCTGTGTAACTGTTTGAATTTTCATTTGATTGTAGCACAAATGATTAAGTACACTGCAACACAGATATTATACATTTGTTGTTAATAAGCAGACTGCATAAATGCTGATCCAAGTAGAAAGTTTCCTTGCAGGATAGAACTGCACTTTCTTTTCCAAATTCCGTTGTATTAGCCAGTCTGGTTTTCAATGAAGACTGTTGTTTCAGCCAAAATATTGAATCATTTTCTTGTCTAGTCAACAGCAGCTTTTGAACAGTACACGAGTGAATATAAGAAGGTGTCTATCTTAATGTGGTACCAGACATCCCCAGCACTGCACAGACTATTAGTCTTATTCTCATTCAGCTCACAATCTCACAATACAGAAAATCCTTTGTACAAAAGAGCTTGAGCTCTGGCTAATTAACCCCTTTCAGTTCTGATGTCTCCAGTTACCTAATAAGCAGTTACATCACGTGGGGCACATTTATTGTAATATTCTGTGGTGTAAGAAGAATGCAAATGTTGGGTTTGTTCTGTACTGCAGTATTTGACAATTTTGTAGCACTAGTTGGTTTTTCATTTGGTCATCTATTCTGGAACATGAATCTAAGCTGTATTCTACATACAAAATTTTTTGTGCTCTATTATACAGTAGAGTGAAATAATTATTTTGGAAATAATTTTTTCTGAAAATTGATTGCAGAACTGCTTTTGTCACAGACGCTAAAGAAGCCTTCTGCAGTAATTTCAGCTCAAGAATTCTGGTATATTTGGTGAGTTGTGATCAGTGTTTCAAAAATAAATAAACTTGTAATCATTTTGAGTTGGAGCTTAACTGAAATAGCTTGTGGAAAACAAAGGCTACCCTTCACAGCACTGATGTCATGGTTTTGTCACAGGTTCATGTAACTTATCATTCATTAGCATACATATAATGTTCAATGAGTGCAAGATAGTCAAAAAAAGGCAAGAAACCTATGAAAATTAGTTGAAAATGGACAGTGAGCTTAATAAAAGAAATAAAAACTTGCATTTGTGCATGATCTGATCAGTTCTTGGGAGTTTCAAGTGGATTGATTTGAAATTTATGGTTCATGATCTGGGCAACTTGGAAAAATTTTTGTTTGCTTGTCATTGCTTAGATAATGAAACAATTGTGCATGTACAGAGCAAGCTATGGACAGAATGGGGGCATAGACTACAAGAGCAGTGAGGTTCTGCTGAGACACTAGTTAGACCTCACCTAGAATGTTTTATGTAATTCTAGGCTCCACACTTTAAGAAGGATGTGAAAACATTGGATCGCCAAAGAGGTCTGTGTAATGGTTCCAGGAATGAGAAACTTCCATTATGAGGATAGATTGGCCAAGTTGGGACTTTTTTCTTCATTTATAGGACATTGGTGTTTCTGGCTGAACAAGCATTTACTGCTTATCCCTAATTGCCCAGAGGGCAGCCAAGAGTCAGCCACATTGCTGTAGGTCTGGAGTCATTTGTAAGCCAGACTGGGTAGGCATGGCGGTTTCTTTCCCTACAGGACATTAAGCCAGATGAGTTTTCCCGACAATTGACAGAGGCTTTTATGGTTATCATTGGACTCTTAATTCTAGATTTTTAAAATTGAGTTCAAATTCCACAATTTGCCATGGCAGAATTTGAACCTGGGCGCCCCAGATGTTACTTGGGTCTGTGGATTACTTATCCAGTGACAATACCATGAAACAATTACCTCTGAGAACGACATTGCTTAGAGAGGAGAAAGCCTACGAAGTTCAAATGGATCAACAATGAGAAGGCACAGGTTTAGCGTTTTGCTAAAGAAGCAAGTGTGACTTGAGAAAACATTTTGCTCATCTGAGTGGTTCAGGTCAGGACTGCGCTGTCTGGAAATGTGATGGAGGCTTATTCAGTCAAAGCATTGGAAAGGACATCAGAAAATGATTGAAATAAAAATGAGGTTTAGGGTTGTGAGGAAAGATGGGACAATAGCCAAGCGGTCATGATGCTCATTTAGACATCTGATGCGTGCAATCTGGGTTAGTGCTGTGTGACATTTCTGAGATTCCGTAAACATTTGAGTTTGGCCTGTTTAGTAGGTGGTGACATTTATCATTTGTGATACTTGTCTCCATCTCCAATGAGTAACAGTCGAACCCATCCCTCAGCATTGAATGGCATTATGCAGGAAAACATTATTAAATCCATTGCCATCAACATCCTGAACATCACCACTGATCAGAAATGTAACTGGACCAACCAGATTAATATTCTTGACCACAATACCAGATCAGAAGCTGGGCATTGTGCAATGAGTAATTCACCTAACTTTTTCAAGTATCTCCCCTACAAGGGACAAGTCCTGAGTGTATGGACCACTCTCCACTACCTGGATGAACATAGAGTAGCGCCTTGACTTAGTAACGTAATCCGTTCCGGGACCCGGTTTGCGAACCAAAAAGTTCGCGAACTGAATCAATTTTTCCCATTTGCATTAATGGAATGCCAATTGATCTGTTTTGCCATGTCGCACTGCTTAGCCAGATCAGATACGCGAGCACTATTCTCGTGTTCAGCTATTATTTCCTTCTTTGTTTCCACAGTAATACGTTTAGGCTTCTTAACACCACTAACACCACCACTTCAAAAAAAAGGTCTAAGAATGCTTAGACGTAGCAACGAACGATATTCACAGCGAGCGCGTGCGCGCCAAAGACTAACTGAATGAGATCACGCAGGGCCCAAGAGCTTTTGCGTTCAAAGCGCGCGTAGCAAAGCAGAACAATGAAACCACGTGGTTGCACACGGGCTTTTTGCGTTCGTACCTTCGTTTGTACCTTGCATTTCGTACGTACGTTGAAGCAAAATTTTACATACAATCCTGTACGTAAACTGATTTGTTCGTGAACGGGGTCATTCGTATGTTGAGGCTCTACTGTAGATACAACAACGTTTAAGGATCTGCACGCCTTCAAGAGTCACCAGGTTGCTTGATCAATGTCCTATCCACCATCTCAGGCATTAAGTCCTCCCACCAAAGGTGCAGCATGGCTGCAGTGGGCAACATACACAAGAGGCACTGCAGCAAGTTACCAAGGTTTCCTTTGGAAACCTGCTAACTCTACTATATAAAGGAACAATGACAGTTGGTAGATGAGAACACCACACTGCTTGCAAGTCTCAAGCTGATTGTTGACCTGGCAAGCATGAACATTCTACAATGCCCCCTCTAATAAAAATGGACTACAGAAATTCAAGAAAGCTGCTTTCTCGAGGGGAAAAATTGCTGGGCTTGCCAACAATGTCCATATCCTGTGAATTTATTTTACATAAAGTAACTACTAGGTAAAAACAATGACTGCAGATGTTGGTAACCAGATTCTGGATTAGAGTGGTGCTGGAAAAGCACAGCAGTTCAGGCAGCATCCGAGGAGCAGGAATAGTATTCCTGATGAAGGGCTTTTGCCCGAAACATTGACTTTCCTGCTCCTCAGATGCTGCCTGAACTGCTGTGCTTTTCTGGCACCACTCTAATCCATAGAGTAACTACTGCCTGTTTCACGAAGGTAGGCCGGAAAGAAGAAGCTGAAAAGTTGTGAGAACATTTTACATCAGATGGTAACGTTTAGCCAGGAGTCTTCCTGAATGCTTTCAGTTTGGATTGCTGCCACTGCTGTGGAATGTTGAAGACATGGAAAGACTGGCTCCTGGTTTCCTCTTCCTGACGCTGATGTATTTAACATTTAAGTCGCCGAATCACATCGTAACAAGTCTATATTTCTGATCTGTTCTCTGGCTGGATGATCTGAATTAAAAATTTAATGTCTGATTCCTTAAGAGCTGCCTAATTGCAGGTTTGGAGGAACAAACGAATTTAAATTGTTCTGATGCTATTTACTGTCTAGTCTTGATTTAGTTCTATTTCTAAAATAAATACAAGTTCAGAGTTATGTGTAATTTGTTTTGAGTAACAAGATAACCTAGATCAATAGAATTAAATGGTGGTTGGGACAGAAAGTATGTAAGGAAAAGAATGTGCGACTGCACCATCATTGCAGTGTATTTGTTTAATCATCTTGCTTCCTGGTGTGGCTAATACCAGATGGTTGTGGGATTAATGGGGATTGAGGTTCAGAATTTCTAAAAGTTCCATTCCAAAATTGGGAGGAGTTAAAATAAGCTAACCTTCATTCGAAGTACTGAATAAATCTTCAAAGAGCATGAAAAGTCTTTCTTTTCAAAAGTTGTTTTTACATTTGATGAAATGGAGTGCTGAAATCTGGTCAGTCAGTTGAATTATTTATTTACTTTGATCAGAGGCATACAGCAGATTGATTTGATAATTCCAGTTTTGTCGAATTGTACCAGTTTTCACATTGCAGTAATATCAAGTGATGCCTCCGCCTCTTTCTAATCAATGCCTTGTGCTGCTTGTATGAGTTGCATTTAGAGTTCTTTTTTGAGGTGACATAGACAGTGGACTTTCAGAAAGCATTTGTTATGGTGCTATAAGACAAGTTATTAGCAAATTAGATATGTCTGGGGTTGATGGGTCCTTGGCAGTATGGATTAGAGTCGAGAGTGTGGTGCTGGAAAAGCACAGCAGGTCAGTCACCATCCAAGGAGCAAGTGAGTTGACATTTTGGGCAAAAGCCCTTCATCAGCCCTCCTGATGAAAGGCTTTCACCTGAAATATCGATTCTCCTGCTCCTCTGATGCTGCCTGACCTGCTGTGCTTTTCCAGCACCACACTCGACTTTAATCTTTAGCATCTGCAGTCTTCACTTTGACCTAGTACGGACTAGAAGTTGACTAAAAGTTAGGAACCTGAGGGTAGGAATAGATGCACATTTCTCAGATCGGTGACGAGTTGGAAGGGATTGAACTTGGGACCCTTGCTTTTCCTGATTTATATCAATGATATGGAGATAGGTGCTGAGAACAAAATCTAAATTTGCAAATGATTCTCAGCTTGGGAGAATAATGAATTGTGAGAGTGGTGCTTAATGATGACAGGCACATTGACAGTGAGATAATACAGGCTCAATGGTACAACTTAGAGGGGAGCACGAGAGACCTTGGGGTTCACATATGATGGTTAGGCAAGTTGAAACAGTTAGGAAGGAGACTTGTAGGATCCTCAGGTTTGTAGATAGAGGCACAGAGTATAAAAGCTAGCAAGTGACACAATACCTCCATAAATCATTTAGTTAGATCACATTTGGAGTATTGTTTTCAGTTCTGGGCATTTTATTTAAGGAATGATGATAAAGTCCTGGAGGGAGCATTCAAAGGAGACTTACTACAATGACACTAGGGATGAAGGATTTTAGATACAAATAAAGATTAGAGGGGTTGGGCTTATTCCCCTTGTCGCATTGAAGATTAAGAGTTGACCTGTTTAAAGCATTCAAGATGACAGATGATTTTTACAAGATAAAGAGCAATATTATTTTTCCATTAGTTGGTATTTTAGTCACAAGGTAGTCACAATTTCAAGATTCAGCAAGAGAGCCGGGGGTGAGATGAAGACAACCTTCTTTGTCAGGGTTTGGAATGTACTGCCTGGGAGAGTGGTGGAGGTGGGTTCCATAGGATGTTTCAAAAGTGAGCTGGATATATATTTGAAAAGTGATGAATTTAGAGGACTGTGGGTGTAGGGCTGGCAAGTGGGACTAGCTAGGTAGCTTTTTCAGGAGCCTGAACTGGTACAATGCGTTCAATGGCCTCTTTCTCTCTTGCTAAATTCTGAGATTCTATTATTTAACTTTGTAGACTATTGTATCACCAGTTAGCCATTGTTTTCATTTCCTTTATTGCCCCCTTCAGGTGTCCTCCCTTCCGCCTTTGTGTGGAGAATATTATTTGAGAAGAGTGGGAAAAACACAGCAGATTTTACTCTATCCATACCTGTGCACAGTCCTGAAGCATCACTAAATAATGGCCTGCTGATGCCCAACAGCATTTGCCTTGGAAAGTAGGCCAATTGTATCATGGCCATTGCTGTCCTGACGAGTGAATAATCAACAAGACAGAAAGCCTGATCTGTAAGGAATGTATTTAATCCAGTGAGCCATTGATGGAGTCCCTAGTCCAATCTCTGACTTCTCGCTGGCAATTTTTGACAACAAATTTTGTGCACAGATTTGAATATAAATATTCCAACATCTCGATTTAACAACAGGTTAACTGGTTGAGCCGAGATGATGCAGTATTCCACGACCTTAAGTTCACTTAGGATTGAGTCAGTGCTTGCCTCATTTTTTTTTAAGTGAGGAAAATGACTCTCTGGAAATGTTAATATTATTTTATGTTTCATGCAGAAGGCGTCAGGCCTTTGGTCATAAGAGTACTTGTTTCAATAGCCATAGCCAAACAACTTGTAGGAAACAAAACTATCTGCAAAACATTTAGCAATTTTGTCTCCTTACACAGTAATTTCTTTTTCTGCTAATAGGTACTGCATCTGCAGTATATTGTTATTGGGTGTATGTAGCAAATCATTTGAACCCGTTTCAGCAACACAGCTAGCTCTCGGCTCCACCTCCAAAAGAGATGGTAACATAATAATTATATCTCCAAGTCACAAACTACCCTGACCTGGAGAAGTAATTGACATTCCCTCAGAATCCCACAGTTCTTAACACTTTTGAGGAAATATCTCTGTTACATGGCCTGACATGTTTCAAAAACACAGGCCAGAATTATTACCTTCGGTGGGGATGTTTGGGGGAAGCTGCAGCAATTGAAATTCAAATGCTGTCTGTCTCGTTTTGCTGAAATGTAATGAACAGGAGCGGTGTGTTTAAGTCTTAATGTCACATCTTTATTGTCAGTTTTTTTAGAGACTTTTGTGGGAGTAATGGGTATTGATGGGTCACAGTCAATTTAACAAACATTTTAAAGTAAGTAGTTAATATTTCTTTTTGCAAGCCATAGTCATTGTATTGAGTGGTTGTTTTGCTGATATAGGTAGTGTTTCAATTGTTATACGAAGGAGAGAAAATATTGAACAACAGTTTGACTAAGAAAAATATTTGATAGATTTTCTTGGTTGAAATAAATTGCTCATGTTTGTTTTTCCTGTGAGTTTTTTTTTGTTCAAAAGTATTACCCTTGATCCCAATAGGACTTGGAATCAGTGGTTCAGTAAAATTTGTAGTTGGAACCTCATGAACATGGTCATGGAGAACATCATTGTCAATGGTAGTTCTTTGCCTATGGAAGGAGATACATGCCATTAGTTGAGATAGAAGACTGTGACTGGATTCAGCATTTTAGTCTAACTGCTAAAGAGCTCAACTCTCAGGATAGCAACAACATTTGCATGTTAACCTGTCAGGCCTTACTCAAATATCGGGAAATTCCATAGTCAGACTTGAGCAAACATGACTCTGGAACAATATTTACGTAAGAACAACTATTTTTCTGTTGCTAGGTCTGCAAAATCACATCATTTGACCTTCCAAACTCAAAGGTATGCAAATCAAATTTAAGCAATCTAACCTTGTAAGTTAGAGTTGAAAAGTGTGTCACTGGAAAAGCACAGCAGGTCAGGCAGCATCCAAGGAACAGGAGAGTTGACGTTTCAGGCATAAACCCGTCATCATCATCTGCAGTCCTCACTTTCTCCTAACCTTATAAGTTAACCCTTTAAATATTTACGTAGTGGCTCAGTGGTTAGCACTGCTGCCTCACAACGCCAGGGACCCAGGTTCAATTTCAGCCTCAGGTGACTGCCTGTGTGGAGTTTGTACAGTTTCCCCGTGTCTGTGTGGATTTCCTCAGTGTGCTCCAGTTTCCTCCCACACTCCAGAGATGTGCGGGTCAGGTGATTTGGCCATTCTAAATTGCTGGCAATGTTAGGTGCATTAGTTAGAAGGAAATGGATTTGGGTGGGTTACTCTTCAGAGGGTCGGTGTGGACTTGTTGGGCCGAAGGGCCTGTTTCCACACTGTAGGAAATCTAATCTAATCAAATCCTAGATTCTTGCATCTTTGGATAAGGATGCAGCAGTGCTTTATTGTGACTTGGACAATTTGAATGGTTGAGCAAATGCATGGTAGATGAAGTATAATGTGAATAATTGTGATGTTATTCATTTTGTTAGCGAAAACAGGATATTATACGAATGGACATAGTTTGGAAAACAGAGAGGCAGTGAGACTTGGTGTTCTTGTATAGCAAATTTTGTTTTAATTGGCACTCTCTAAACTGGCAAAAGTTTATATACGTGAAATACCAGACGTTTACTATATTATTGCAATGTCCAAGTTGTCAGTTGAGGGTGTGAATGAAAAGGCTGTCTGCCAGTAACTTTTATTTAAGGCAAAATTGCATTATTATGTAAACAATTAATACTGTAAATTATAACAATGTGTATAACCCCTGCATTATGTTTCTATTGCTTGTGTGTGTTTTCGTATTAATTATGTGGACCTTTTATCAACGGCACACTCTCTGCCCCAAAGGTGCTGATTAATAAAAGGTTTGCTGTAACCAGTCGCTGAAAGTAAGCATGCAGGTGCAGCAGATGGTGAAGGCGGTAAATGTTTGCCCTTGCTAGTGAGAGGATTCAAGTACAGCAGCAGAGATGTCTTGTTGCGAACAGGGCCTTGGTGAGACCATACCCTGGAGGTTTGTGTGCACTTTGGTCTTCTTTTCTTTGGAAGGGTTTTCTGGCTCTGAAGAATGTACAAATTAGGGTTTATTCCACCGATTCCTGAGATGGTAGGACAAACATCTGAAGAGAAACTGGATCGTTTAGGACTATATACATTGGGGTTCAGAGGAATGGTGTGGTGGGGGGGGGGGGCATCACATAGAAATCTACAAAATTCTAATAGGAATATACAGGCTAAATGCAGGAAGGATATTTCCGATGACTCAGAATTCCAGATCCAGGTATCAGCTTAAGGATATAAGGAGGGTGTCTGAGAAATTAGCCCAATAAGTTAGAGATCACAAAGCACAGTTCGAAGTGAAATTAGTACAGATATGGTGGAAGAGAAGTTGACTCAGCTGAAACAGCTCCAAGACAGTCTGTCCAGGTAGCCGAGAATTCTCTTCCTTGAGCTGAGGATGAAGCCAGGTTTTATAGAAATCTTGTACAGTGAGGTTAATTACAAAATAACAATGTATTTGCAAATTAAGTAATCCAGTTACAATGATGATAATTGAAAAACAGTTATTGGAAGAATGTCCTGATTCTTGATACAATGTAACAATCTGACAGTATCAATGATGGGATCAGGAGATTCCAGCTCTCTCTGCAGGTAGGTGAGAATGTCTCTTTTGAAACAAAGTTAAAAATCACACAACACCAGGTTGGAGTCCAACAGGTTTAATTGGAAGCAGTAGCTTTCGGAGCACCATCCTTCATCCGGTGGTTCTTCTGAAACAGTAAGATGCTTCCATTGTTCCTGTCCTGGGAGTGAGGTCCTTTGGTGCGTCTCTGTCTGACCTGTCCTTTGTGTGGCTTTGGTATTGCTGTCTTTTGAGACTGCTCTTGGGGCTTTGGGACAGCTGTGTTGACCGGATATTGTTAGTGTGTTTTGGGAAGTGTATTCCCTTGTCTGCAAGTGACTATAATTCTGTCTGGTTTCACTTGTCAGCCTGTTTGGTCAGTGCTGAGGCATTCTGGGTGTTTCTGGTATAGTTTGGCCAAGCTTGCTTTCCAATGTTCTGTGTGGGCTTTCTGGGTAGGCCAGGTGGCAGATCTTTTCTCCCGGGGGGCCATATATGACTGAGATGAGGAGAAATGTCTTCACCCAGTGAGTGGTGAGCCAGTTGAATTCTCTGCTACAGAAAACGGTTGAGACCAAAACATTGGATGCTTCAGCATGGAAAAGACCCTTCAGTCCTACTCATCCACATCGCCAAGCTTTCTGTTAGTCTGAAGAAGGGCTTATGCCCGAAACGTCGAATTTCCTGTTCCTCGGATGCTGCCTGACCTGCTGCGCTTTTCTAGCAACACATTTTCAGCTCGTTTCTGTTAGTCTCGTCCCATTTGCCAGCATTTGGCCCATATCCCTTTTAAACCCTTCCTATTCATATACCCATCCAGATGCCTTTTAAATGGTGTAATTGTACCATAGTCCACCACTTCCTCTGGCATCTCATTCCATACACATACCACCCTCCACATTAAAAAGCTGCCCCTTGGGGTCCTTTATATTGAATGGAGAAGCAGGCTCAAAGGATTCAATGGCTCTCTCCTCCCATTTTTTATATTTGTCTGAATGTTTATGTTGCATATGTCAATTGAACAGTAAAGTTTCAGCACTAGTGGTTTGAGAGCTGAAACCTTAAAACATGCAATAAGTTACTTTTCAAATTATCCTCAAAATTGCTTTTCATTCAGTTTTGAAAGCCAGAATGGGTTTTATTTCCTTGGTTAACCATCGCACGATTGGTAGTTCATTGTTGCAACTGCAGCATTACTTCAGATCATGCCAGTTTTGGATAGATAACACACAGCGTAGTTATGTTATTAATGACGTGACTAACTCTCCAGTACTTCACAAGTGAAATTTGATGGTAGCTAGCTGTTAATGAGCTAATAGTGAGATTATTTTTATTATTATGGTTTTCTAGAGTGCGATTATTTAGCTAATTGTTTAAGCCAGATGGAAATCTGTTTTACCTTCTCTGGAACTTAGTTTAGCCTGAGAACTTGTCTTTCTCTTCCTCACCCAACCATCGTGGCCTGTTCATTTCAGATGATCTGCATAACCTTAACCTTCAAAATGTTCTAGATAGTGATTTAGGGTTTTCTTTGAGTTGTGAAGTTATCTCCTCATCTTGCTTTAAGTGTGTGGTTGAATTTGTCGATCACTTGCTAAGTCCATGCCATTTTGTGGACCTGCTTTTTGGCTGAAGAGCAGAAATTTCAGTTGACATGAATACGAAGAAGTTCAAAGATTTTAATTTGTTTTTAGTAATGCGAACATTTTTTAAAAAATGCAAAGTTGCTTATTTCCTAAATCATGAATGTACATGTATTATTCTTTCAGCACAGGCAGCTACAGATAGAATCTTTGTGGTTCCACCATCAGTCATGAGATGGGTCCAGTCACATCTAGCGTGCATTACTTAACTACACTGAATAAGTGACTTTGAGTTCATATTACTCTGTTTTTTGTTGCCTGGTTTTAGCTGGGGCAAAATAGGGTAAGCAAAATTATCCTCTGTATTCTTAAACTTGGAATGGGAAGTATCAACCAGTACACCTGTGGAGCTTACAAAACTAGCTCAGCTCAGATTTGACTGTGGTACCACTGTTCTGGCATACGAGTGAATGTGTGGAAGAGCTGTCAGGTGGTGGTTAGTGTCTGTTGAAATCCAGTTTTTTTTTAAAATATAGATCTCTTGTCCTGGCTGTTTTTCAGTTTTCCATCATTATTTCTGTAATCTATTCAATTTAATTTTTCACTTACCTATGTATTGAAATTAGCTTGGTAGTATAAACAATAAATCCAGATGGTGGGCATCTTGCACTTTGAAATCAATCCATGCTTTTTCTGTGTAAATCCAATATGATTCCCTGTAGGTGACTGTTAGATTAGAAATTTGAAGTACCATAGGGCACCTGATTAATTGGAGAAACTCAGCAGGTCTGGTAGCATGTGTGGAGAGAAAGAGAATTAACATTTTGAGTCTTAATAGGGCTCCAAGAAGAGTTTTTTTTTTGCCTGATTTAATTTGTGCCTGTTTCACCTAGTTGTGAAATTGTTTAACCTTTTGGCACACATACTGAAGGATCTTTATGTGACATGAATTATTTGGCTATCTGGATTGGAGTTCTGCACATTCATTGGTGAGAAGGTCCACTGCTACATGGTCATGTTGTCCAACAGCCCCAGAGAAAAAAGCATGTTGTTTCTGATGAGTTCAACATTCCAAAAAGCATTGAGGTGATGGACCAACAGCCTCCCGTGCTGCATTTCTACAGAATTGCAACCCATGTTTTGCTTGCTTCTTTTTGGGAGTTGGGACTGACTCCTTTTAATTCTTTCTCTTCCTTTTTATTCTAGTATTAATTGCTGACTGCAGTACATTTCTGGTATCATAAGTTCACTGGTATGTCACTACGACCTGTGCTTTGTTACCTCATTTGGCACTTGGTGCTTTAAACATTGAAAGCTGCCATGCTGCTTGTTTGTGGGAGACCATAACAGCTCTATCCTTACAAGATGTCTGTGTGAATTTGATAATGTTCTCTTGTTTGATTCTGGAGCTTTGCTGGTTTGCGTGGTTCAGCTGTATCCTGCATGAAATACAATCCTGTGATGCTATTTCACGGAGTTGTTGGGAGGCGGGGGGAGCTAAAAGATACTGTTGATATTTATCACCATCTATCTTCAGGTAACAGTGACAAAGGTAACCTGGAGGAAACATTCAGCCATTTCCACATGTACACCATGCATCGCTTGCAGATTATTGCAGATGCAACTTTCAATGTGAAATGTAAATAAACATTGAAGTACAGTTAAAAATTATGGTTAAATGTCTGAATTGCAAAATTTTAGAAAAAGTGGACATTTTTAGACTATTTTTCTTTCTGTACTTCATTGTAGTACCAAGGGGTGAGCTGCACTGTTCACAGTGCTACCTTTCGAGTGAATCAATAAACCACTGGCTCACATGGCTTCTCAATTGAATGTGAAAGCGCCTGAGTTGCTATTTCAAAGTAGTGTACAGTAGTGCTTCTTTATGCCCTGATAGGCATTTAGTCCTCAACCTGACATGACTTAAGTAGATGGTCTGGCCATTGTTATGATGCTGTTTAAGCAACCTTGTTTTGTTCAAATTGCCCACCACTTTCCCTGCATCACAATAGTACCTGTACAGCACAAAGTGTTTAGTTAGCTACAAAGTGCACTGGAACATCCTGTAGTTATGAAAGGGGCTGTTGTAATTATAAGTTTATTGTTCCTCCAGTTGGTCCAGTAATCTGTGGAAATGAGGAGGAACTTGTTTGTAGCCGGTTTTTTGACCTTTTCAGACTGGAATATTCCAGTTTAATAGCGGACTTCCTACTCTTGAGAGTGAGGGGAAAGCATTTATTTGGCTCCCAGCCTTGGTGTTTTGTGCACACTAGTTGGAGTTGGAGATGGATTGGAGCAAATATTGTGTTGCGCTTGACTCTTCCTGTTTCCTTGCTGATTGTCCAAGCTTGACATGATTGCTTCATAACAGGGGAGGTGTTAGTGACTTCCTTTCATGAGTGTCACTCATTTTTTGATTTTCCTGTTTACCATCTTCCAAATAGCTGCATGGCAACTTTTTGCTCCAACTTTTATGAATAGTAGGCCAGGTTTTAAATGAAAATTGATTCACAAGTGCAACTGCAATTTATGTAAGTAGCAAAGCTACCAAACATCAATCTGCCTTGTAATTTCTTTAAGTTTTAGTGTCGCAGTTTAACCTGTACATACTTCACATTATAAAGTGACCAAATGACCCTTTCAAACGGTTTAGAAAAGGAATGGAAAAGATTTCTTCTTAAAATCATTGGTTTTGCTTGAGAAATGTGATGTCTATTGCACAAATTAGTTTCAAATGGTGCTGAAATGCCTTTCAACTTGACCTTTTTTTTGCAGTGTGCTGCAGATAACATTTTATAAATTCTTGCACATTGTGTTCTTGTTAGTGTTTTTCAAAACTTTTCATGCCCCTCACATTCATGCTTACTCTCTCCTTTTCCTCTCTCGCCAATCCCACAGAAAATGTTGTTTGCATTGTCAGTGAGTTATTTGGACATTTGTTTTTTGACCATAGGACATGTGGTGCATTGTTGGTTCTCTAGTGAGATGCGCTCCACATGCTTGATAATTGCTTTTTAACAACTGATCCGGTCAAAATTTCATGCCCATGTTAGATGTTGCATCTTTGCATACAGTGAGATGCTTTTCAGTGATGAGGTGCTGGTCAATGCCAACAACCACTGAAGATGGCATTGATTCTCGACTGCAACAGAATGCAAGAATTTGATGATGGCGCCCAGATTTTCTGGCAAAGTTAGAGTTGTTGCTCCATTGTATGATAGATTTAATGTTGCACACGAGTGAACTTGGACATCTCTTAGGTTAATTCTGGCCTCTTAAGGTTGGAAATGCTAAAAATGTAACATTTGACACAGTTCTTTTTGATAAGGCACTCTCCTAAAAGTAGGTAAAACAAGGACTGCAGATGTTGGAAACCAGAGTCTAGATTAGAGTGGTGCTGGAAAAGCACAGCAGGTCAGGCAGCATCCGAGGGGCAGGAAAATCGATGTTTCGGGCAAAAGCCCTTCATCAGGAATAGCATGCCCGAAACATCAATTTTCCTGCTCCTCGGATGCTGCCTGACCTGCTGTGCTTTTCCAGCACCACTCTAATCTCCAATCCGAAAAGTGTCCAGTTTTCATTTTAATTGACTTTAGCTATTTCAACTCTTGGCATGTTCAGATTTCTGTCAGCAAACCCTCTTTACAGCACAAAAAGCAGACCATTTCGCCCATCAACACTATACCAACTCTTTGATCGTGCTCTCCAGTTAAATCCTACTCCTGTGCTTGTCACCAGATTTCTACTTTTCAAATATGCATCCAGCCTGCTTTCAAAGTGGGCGGCACGGTGGCACAGTGGTTAGCACTGCTGCCTCACAGCGCCTGAGACCCGGGTTCAATTCCCGACACAGGCAACTGACTGTGTGGAGTTTGCAAGTTCTCCCAGTGTCTGCGTGGGTTTCCTCCAGGTACTCCGGTTTCCTCCCACAGTCCAAAGATGTGCGGGTCAGGTGAATTGGCCATGCTAAATTGCCCATAGTGTTAGGTAAGGGGTAAATGTAGGGGTATGGGTGGGTTGCGCTTCGGCGGGTCGGTGTGGACTTGTTGGGCCGAAGGGCCTGTTTCCACACTGTAAGTAATCTAATCAAAGGTTTTGCCCTCTGTTTTTGCTGGCAATCCATTTCAGGTCATTGTAGTTCTCTGCTTAAAACTTTTCCTGCCCCCTCCTTTTTGTTTTTAGTAATTACATTTAAAGATTTATGTCCTCTGTTCACTGTCCTGACTACAAAAAATAAACTGTTTGGTCACCCCAACTGAAAAAACCATCAGAAATTTACAGATTTGATGAATGCCGATCATTCAGGCCAGACTGAGTCAGTTTCCTACCAAGAGAAATCCATTTCAACAGGTTCAGTTTGTTTATGGTCAGTCTATGTAACAAGTTAAGTTTAAAGTTAATGCACACTTTTCAGAAACAAAAGCCTTCTAGGTGAGCTGCTCAATGAAATTCCCAACTATATCCACCCAAGAGGGCAAGAGACCTTGTGCCTCTCTTTCAAAGAAAAGCAGGGCTGTTTCATCAATTTAAACTTGACTATGATTCATACTCCAACCACCATCAGTAAAACAGATTATCGCAACATCATTGCATTGCTGTTAATGGGACCTTGCTGCACTCAAATAAATACATTACTCACATGGCTAAACGTCAGAAGGTCTTAATTGGATATAATGTGCTTTGGGTGTCCTGAGATTATGAAAGGCGCAATACAATTTCAAATGTATAGTTGCACCCATCACAACCTCTGGATCCAGCCAACCCTATAACATGCACATCACTACTTTGTTTTTGTATATGGTTGGATAATAATAAGAAAGGTAACCTGTTTGGAGTCTGAGGCAGCTAATGCAAATTAAATCCTGTTGGACCATACGGATGCATAGAGTGGGGTAACGGCTGTGTCTGCCTGTGTCTCTAAGCTATTGATGTATTCTGAGACCACATTCTGTATAATCAGTCTTGATCCTTTTATGAGATGAAAGGATCTTGCAGTCTGTCTAATCGAAATTCACGTTTAATCTGAGATTTGTGTTTAAATACATTTGCCATCAGAACCTTGTTCAAGCTATGCTACTTCGAAGCTCCTTTGACTAAACCACAAATAATGTAATAACAAGATGTATGTTTGAAAATCCTACTGCTTTTCTTCCTTTCTAAAGTTTTTTTGCAGTTGGTTTGAATGCCATAAGGGTGATAATGAAATTAGTTGTTTGATATTTCAGTGCAGTAAAATATTCATTGTCTCCCCTTCAGGTTTGAGTTTAGTTTCTTGAATTTCATTCACTATTCAAGCAGATACAAAGAGCTGTTGTTTTTTTAAAAAAAGTAAGAGATAATGTATCGTAGCATGAAGTGATTGTTGGCAACTGCTTATTTCAGGTTTCTTTTTTCTACACTGGAAGCTGGTACCAGCGTAGCTAGTACATATTTGAAAAGACTGTTTCAACTTAGTTTTATTCTTAACTTTATTGATGTTGTCCATAGCTGCCCATACCTAATATATATAAAAACAGTGTGTGTTTCATGGTTGCCATTGGTTTTAATTTCCAGATTTTAATTGAATTTCAACCTATGTGCTCAGACCTCTGGATTACACCACATTGTACAAAATGTAGAAGAATGGGATTGTGGCAGATATAGCAGTTTGGATCAGTAATTGGCTTGCTGAAAGAAGACAGAGGGTGGTGGTTGATGGGAAATGTTCATCCTAGAGTCCCGTTGCCAGTGGTGTACCGTAAGGGTCGGTGTTGGGTCCAATGCTGTTCGTAATGTTTATAAACGACCTGGATGAGGAAATAGAAGGGTGGGTTAGTAAATTTGCAAATGGCACTAAGGTCAGTAGAGTTGTGAATAGTGACAAAGGATGTTGTATGTTACAGAGAGACATAGATAAGCTGCAGAGCTGGGCTGAGAGGTGGCAAATGGAGTTTAATGTGGACAAGTGTGAGGGGATTCACTTTGGTTGGAGTAACTGGAATGCAAAGTACTGGGCTAATGGTAAGATTCTTGGTAGTGTAGATGAGCAGAGAGATCTCGGTGTCTAGGTACATAGATCCTTGAAAGTTGCCACCCAGGTTGACAGGGGTGTTAAGAAGGCATACAGTGTTTTAGGTTTTATTAATGGAGGGATCGAGTTCCAGAACCATGAGGTTATGCTACAACTGTACAAAACTCTGGTGCAGCCACACTTGGAGTATTGTGTACAGTTCTGGTCACCGCATTATAAGAAGGATGTGGAAGCTTTGGAAAGGGTGCAGAGGAGATTTACTGGGATGTTGTCTGGTATGGAGGGAAGATCTTACGAGGAAAGGGTGAGGGACTTGAGGCTGTTTTCGTTAGGGCGAAGAAGGTTAAGAGGAGATTTAATAGAGATATATAAGATAATCAGGGTTAGATAGGGTGGACAGGGAGAGCCTTTTTCCAAGTATGGTGACGGTGAGCATGAGGGGGCATAGCTTTAAGTTGAGGGGTAATAGATATAGGACAGATGTCAGAGGTAGTTTCTTTACACACAGAGTAGTAAGGGTATGGAATGCTTTGCCTGCAACGGTAGTAGATTCACCAACTTTAAGTACATTTTAAGTCGTCATTGGACAGCATTTGGACGTTAATGGAATAGTGTAGGTTAGATGGGCTTCAGATTGGTATGACAGGTCGACGCAACATTGAGGGCCGAAGGGCCTGTACTGCGCTGTAATGTTGTAGTATGTTCTATCTCTTCCATGTCTGCAACGTTTATAAAGAAATGGTCTGTGCACCTTTTTGAAAGTCTTCCTTTCCATTATCCAACTAATGCAAAATCTTTTCCACCCATTTTGTCTTGCTGTATGTAGACATTGCTGTCTGCCAGGATGTGGTTTTTAAATTGCAATTTGCTAAGTTAAGGTTTCCAGTCATAATGTAATTTCTCTTGATGAGCAAATCTTGCCAGTATTAGAAGAAGAAAAGTAAATGATCCCAGGCTAACTTTCCTCATTTGGAAGAAAATACTACAATTATTTTATAGTATACCAGAGACAGCTTTTCCATGCTTGTGTTTCACATTTTTACACTTCCCATAATGAAAGGTACTTGGAGTTGGAAAGTGAATGTGCTCAATTTTTAATTGGGAACTATTTCCCGTTGCTTTCTTGTGCTCTTGTATTCCTGTTACGCAAGACAATTTTTCTGGTCCTCCTATCATGATCTCCCTTCAGCAGTGTTTTTTCTTGTCTCCTCTAACCACTGCAATGCATCACTCTAAAGTTCTTTTGTTCAGGAGTACTTGGTCAATCCAAAATGAATGATTTATTTTCTTTGCTTCCCTGAGTATATTTCATGTTAACTTTGCCCCTTCTTTGTCTCCCCTGAAGATATTGATTCCTTATTGGAGCTCCCTTGAGTGAAGCTATGAGGTGTATCATAATTACAGGAAATATCATCTTGCATGCAATTTCATCTAGCGATCAGTAGTGGGAACATTGGCTAATCCTACCAATCTTTTGTCAATCTATAAATGCTGAAGTCCCCCTCATACTACCTTGGCTGCATGTGATTTTGAAACAATATGAACTTGGGAATTGATCCTGAGATTGCCCTGCTGTCCCTGCTTCAGTCACTCATCTGTACCAGCGACTATATGGATGAGGATTTTTTTTAAAACTTGCTTTTTGTCGCAGCTTCACGAGTCCCAGCAGGCAACCTAGGCAATGTGGGAGTGATTGCACGGGAAGCTGGGGGTAAAGATGTCCATTTTGTTGGTGCAATTGGTTTCATAACTGACACTAGATTGATTTGGGCTTCATACAAGGGAATAAAACATTTGAAATTCATGTAAAGAAGAGTCATATTGAACTCTATGTTAACTGTTTCTCTCTCGCATTTCTCATGTATCTTCTGCATTATTTTGGCACCCTACAGCGTAAACCTTTTATTTGAAGTTGTTTAGATGCGTCAGTTTTTATGGAGGTGTTAAACAAATGAAAAGCAGTATATTCATTTATATACAATGCATCAGAATGCTATGAAAATAAAGAGATTTTGGAGTTTAACCAGTCATAGCTATTCTTTCTTTAGGCATAGTAATTGTGCATTTTGATTTTGTTCCCTGCTAGAATTGATGTGCAGTTGTTGAGATGAAATTCTGCATAGCGTAATTCAAGATCTTGGCTGCACTGTGATTTAAAACCTGCGTAAGTCCATTATTCCTAAGCTGTCGTGATTCGACAGTGAAACCTGGAGCTATTTGAACAAGCCTGACATGTATAGCTGCAGTTTTGGATAGTTATCTTTTGAAATAAAAGCCATGTACTTTTGGGAGGAATCTCAGTTTTGCATCAGATCACATTCTGAAAATAGTATGTGACCTAACATTCCGCTGTCTGTGTAAAGTGGAATTAAATCTACCCGGTTTTCAAGGGAGTAATGCTCCTTAAACACTAATGGCACTTAAACAACTGTTACCAGCCAGTGGTTTCAAGTTAAAAGCAAACTGTGATTGTTCTCATAACCTTCAGGCACTCTGTTCTCAATCCCTTAGAGTATGATTGTTTTCTGTCTCATGTTCCATGTAGAAGATTAGTGTTTCCTTTTTTATGTATGCGTTTGTTTTAAAAATGAAAATTTCTACAAATTCATTGATTTGTCATGAAATAAAACATCGACTATTGTACTTTACCTCTGCAGCAGTGTTACCTCTATACTTTCAAGGAGCTATGAACCTGCACTCCAATGTCTCTTTGTGGGGAGTCAGAACTAGAGGGCATAGGTTTTGGGTGAGAGGGGAAAGATATACAAGTGACCTGAGGGGCAACATTTTCACGCAGAGGGTGGTACATGTGTGGAATGAACTGCCAGAGGAAGTGGTGGAGGCTGGCACAATTGCAACATTTAAGAGGCATTTGGATGGGTTTATGAATAGGAAGGGTTTGGAGGGATATGGTGCGGCTGCTGACAGGTGGGACAAGATTGGTTTGGGATATCTGATTGGCATGGATGGGTTGGACCGAAGGGTCTGTTTCCATACTGTACATCGTTGTGACTCTACAAACCATCCCTGATATAACCATAGACATAAGAGCAGGAACTAGGCCATTCAGACCATCGAGTATGCTCCACAATTCATTCATGGCTGATAAGTTTCTCGGCCCCATTCTCCCTGTAAAACTTGATCTCCTTTATACACTGGAACCTATCTATCTCAGTCATAGATTAGAGTGGTGCTGAAAATGTACAGCAGGTCAGGCAGCATCCGAGGAGCAGGAAAATCGACATTTCGAGCAAACGCTCTTCACCAGAAAGGGCTTCCTGATGAAAGGCTTTTCCCTGAAACATTAATTTTGCTGTTCCTCGGATGCTGCCTGACCTACTATTCTTTTTCAGCACCACTCTAATCAGAATCCTATCTCAGTCATAGATCTATTCTTTAATTCTCTAATAGAGTGCATCCTGTTAATTGCTCCATTTGGAAAACCATGGCAGAATGATGGGCTAAATGACCTCCTGTGCTGTAACCATTCTGTGATTCAAAAGCAAAAGTAATCTGCATCGCAGGTAGTGCAGGCATCAATACTAGTACCAATCTCTCTTGTTTGCTTAACATTGATTTAGAAACAAAGAATGGTGTATCTTTATACATCCAGCTTCAGCCGATGTGGAGTAAAGTTCTTTTGTTGATATCTTTGTGTTTGGAAAGTGAATATCATCAGCATGCAGCACTTCAATCTTGCCTGCCCATTATTTGAACCAGGAGAATATTTTACTGGAACAGTTTGCCTTTTATCAGAAGATTCCATCTTTTCAGTGTCCCTGGTTCCATCATCTTTTCCATTCCCCTTCCCACTAAATAAAAATGCTGTTATCCAGCTATGAATTTGTAGTGGATGAACAAAATGAGCAGTAAGTTGCATTGCACTGGGTAGCACAGATATACAATCCATCTCAAAAAAATAAACCTTGTGTTGAGCGTGCGTTAACTATTGGTTTCCGTTGCTGATTGCTGTCAACTGACTTGTTTGTGACAAATATTAGTTGATGACAGTGTTGGGCTCCATTCCAGTGCCTGTCAAGGTCATTAAGCTCACTGACACAATGTGGGATCAGGCGTTAAGATATTGGAAGTCGGCCAGTACCAGTGGAAGTGTAGTGTATAAATCGTTGGTGTCAGCAGGAAAATGATGAGAGCAAGAGAGAGAACTGAGGATTTTAAATAAAGGAGGGGGGGGGGGGGGGAATAGGAAGGTAAGGGGCAAAGTAGGGAGGCGTTTTGTAAGGAGTAGGAACACCATTAACCAGTTGGCCTGAATGGCCTTCATCTTATGCTGTCGATTCTTGATAAAACTTTGGCACAGCAAGTCTTCAGTTTCTGTAAAAAAGCAGAAAATACTGGAGAAGCTCAGCAGATCTGGAAGTATATGTGGAGAGGCAGAGAGATGACAGTTGATGTTCCAAGTCACCCAAAAATACTTTTCTTTGGGTCAGGGTTGCTTTTGAAAAAATTATCATCACTTTCATTTCAACTTCTTAATTTGCTGTATAGAGAAACAAGATAATTACCAGAGGATATGGTTGCAATCGAATCATATGACAGTAAGCAAAGGTCTTGTTTCCCATGACCAGCTCCAAAATATTACTCTTGGTTGTATTGTTAATCTTGATCTTAAGTTCTAAATGGATTAATTAGTGGGCACTGTCAACTCTGCAATATTCAACCTTGCATGCTGGAAAGAATCAGTGGGCTCCATAAATTGTGTTTAATCTTATTTCCATTGAAAGTTTGTCTTTATTTTCTGCATTTTGTTTGAACCACTTTGGAAACCACAATCATCTTAGTTCCGCTTATTGTCCGACACAAATATTCCCTGAGGGACCACTGTCACATTTTTGTAAAACAATAAAAACAATTTTGCTCTCAGTACTTCAGACTAAGTTTTTGTGCATATTTTTACATTTTTTTTAAAAAAAGAGTAATAGCCTGGGACTGTTTTCCTTGGAGCATCAGAGGCTGAGGGGTGACCTTTTAGAGATTTATAAAATCATGAGGCGCATGGATAGGATAAATAGACTAGGTCTTTTCCCTGGGGTGAGGGAGTCCAGAACTAGAGGGCATAGGTTCATGGTGAGAGGGGAAAAATATGAAATGGACCTAAGGGTGGTGTGTATATGGAATGAGCTGCCAGAGGAAGTGGTGGGGGCTGGTACAATTACAACATTTAAAAGGCATCTGGATGGGCTGTTGCCATGCTGTACATCTCAAGGACTCTAGATTATTTGGATAAACCCAGAAATATAATCTACCAGAACTGGAAGTAACAAATCAACTGCTGTACCTCAGACACTGATAGGTTGATGTTGAATTATGCTAACCAGTGTGTTTCATTGCTGTAGCCTTGCTGTGTGCAAACTGGCCCCTTGCATTTGTCTGCAAATCATGAGTGCCTGCACTTCAGAAACTGTTTATAAAGTATTTATCACATCCTGAGGATGTGAAAGACTCTGTTCAGATGTATTAGTTATGCATCCAGCTTGCAGATGCCACACAGCGGATGAGAACAAGCTCTGTGACCACTCATGGGCTAAATTAACCTTTTCAGTTTCCAGTTTACTCCCATGCCATTATTACAGTTCTGAAAGAACTCTTGAGTGTTGTTTTTATTTTCCTCTCCACTTTTAAAAATACTTCTGCCACATTTCACAGCTGTTTGGTGTAGCCTCCAGGATAGCTATCTAGAGACAGAAGTTTCAGTGAATTGGCTGCAGACAGTTCATGTCTTGGGCGGAGAGAGATAGCAAGATGAGCGTAGTTCTGAGGGTGCCATGTTAGTCTTGGTACTGGTGTGGGGTGAAGATTGTGTTGGAGCAACTTGAAATTTCATTCACTGTTTCTGTGGGTCATGATCCCCAGTTTGTGAACCACTCCTTTACAATATTATCTAAATTATTGTCGGTTTTAAGCAGCCGTGTCACTATCACCCCATTACCCCCCGCCCCATCCCAAACCCCGATTACCTCACCTTAAATGTTTTATGTGCAAAACCTCAAAAAAGGGGACAGTAGAGGCTTTTAAGTGATTGGTCTGAACTCTGCAAGGCAGAGCATCACTTGAGTCACCTGTGTGACTGTCTATACTTTTTCATATCACCGAGTCAACTTGGACAATATCTTCTAAACCCATGATTGTTACCATCTAGAAAAACAAGAGCAGTAGATTCAACTTTCCCTCAAAACCACTCATTATCTTGACTCGAAACTATATCCTTTCACTGCTGCTGGCTCAAAATCACAATTGTTATGGTGCAGGAGGCTATTTAGCCCACTGTAGCTGCACTATCGCTGAGCATTTTGAGTTGGTGTTAACTTCTTGCCTTTTCCCTGTAGCTGTGCACATAGTTTCTTTTTCAATAATAGTCCAATGTCATCTTGAATGCCTCAATTGAACTTGTCTTCACCAACTTCCAAATAGTGCATTCCAGACCCAAACTGCTCTCAACATAATAAAGGTTTCTGTCATTATACACTTCTTTTGCAAAACAATTTAGACTGCACTGCACTATCTGGTTTACAAGCAGGAGTAGTTGCTCCCTGTGTATTCTGTTTAGATCATGTGTGACTTTGAAAACTTTTATCTCACTTCCTTTTAGTTTTCTCTCTGAGGAAACAGTCCCAACTTAAGTTTTTCTTCATAATAAGAGTGTCTCATCTTTTGATCATTCTCATAAAACTCTTGCATACTCTCCAATGCATTTGCATTCCTCCAGCTAAGGTCTAACTAGTGTCTTATATCAGTTCTTCATAACTTCCCTGCTGTTGTATTCTATGTCCCTTTTAATGAGACCTACAATACTGTTGTAGTACTAGTTTGTTAAGCACTCATCTCTACTTGCCTACCTTTAATGAATTATGCAGAAATACACACCCAGTTCTTCTGAAGTAGCTTTATGAAAGTTTGTGTAAAGATTTGTAGCCCGGGTGCTGGTTGTGGTTGTGGGTATATTTACTGAGCTGGGAAGTTGGTTTGCAGATATTACACCCCTGTCTGGGTGACATCTTCAGTGCTTTGGAACCTCCTGTGAAGAAGCGCTGCCGTACTATGTCTTGTGGAATTTATTTGGTTCCATTCCTGCTGCTTCCAGTTGCCAGCAGCTGGACAAAAGACTCTAGCCATCACATGCAAAACTAACGTGATTCACAAGATTTCATGCAAAGACTGCACCAAACACTATATAGGGCCAACAGGCAGGCAACTAATAATCCACATTCATAAGCACCAACTAGCCACTGAACACCATGGCCAGCCCTCCCTAGTAGCCATACACACCGATTCAACTGGGACAACACAATGGTCATCGGCTAAGCCAAACAGAGAACAGCCAGAGAATTCCTAGAAGCATGGCACTCAGCACAGATTCAATATACCAGCCACTACAATGAACAGCTGGAACTGGCAGACAGTTGATTATTCTTATTCCGGATTGACTAATGTAATTTTCCACCATCAGCGTAAACTTTGATACAATGATCACAGTTCAAAATGTTTCCTCACTGTCACTTTACTTACTTGGCCCACTGCATTCTGAAGAACCAAGTCTCGCCGTGCCTCCTTTCTTGTTGGACTGGACATATCCTGCTGTGGGAAATTCTCCTGAATACAATCCAGGAGCACTTGCCCCATGCTATCCCTTTCACTACCACCTTCCCACTTGATATTCAGGTAAGTTAAATGTCCCATTATAGCTACTGTATGATGTTTGCACCTCTCTGTAATTTCATTGTAAATTTATTCCTGAATCTTTCCTGCTAGTCAGTGATCCACAGATAACCAAGCATTGTAATTGCATTCTTGTTCCTTGACTCTAGTCAAATTGATTTTGTCCTTGAAGCTTCTGGAATATGCTTTTTTCCCAGCACAGCTTTCATTACCCCAAATGATACTATTTGTTTTATTTCCTTTCCTATTGTTTTCGAATATCTTTTAACCAGGAATAATTGACACCCAGATCTGCCCTTCCTTAAGTCAGATCTACATAATTGCCACAATATCATCATCCCACATAGCAATCTGTGTCTGTAATGCCCCGGTCATCTTGATTAAGGCTTCTTTGTACGCTAGAGCCATACGACAAAGTAAAATTGTTCAAAATTACTGAATTTGAAGTTTTATTTCGTGTGGCCTAATCGAGGAGGTGGGATGAGGAAGTAAGAGTTCTTTAGACAAACTTGAGCATTCTACCTAAGGTCACCAGTTTTAGTCTCTGCAGTCACGTTTTTGCAGTATAACCCTGACTTTAAGCTTACTTTCTCCTTACTCTGACTTCATCTTTTAATTAATAGTCTGTAATTTAGTGCTATCTGCCTCTCCTAGCATTTCGAGCAGCCTGGTATTACTTTTGAGCACCCTGGTTTTCTGGTTTCTTCCTAGTTCTCAAACTCCTGCTAAGTTAGTTTAAACCCTTCCCAAAAAGCTAACAAAAGCAAGGAGCTTGGAACCCCCTCCCTCAGTGTTGATGGTGGAGCTGCACCAAATTGACTGCAACAGTTCAAGAAAGCATTTACCTATCAGCTTCTCCAGGGCAGTTGAGAATGGGACATAAATGCTGGCGTAGACTGCAATACTCATATCCCAGAGTGACTTTTTTAAAAAAAAACACTGCCTCATCAATTTACTGTGGCACTGCAATACTTTGCAAGTTGCAGGAATCCAGGACCAAAGGCAGAATCCTTTGGATTTGTACACTTAATCTTTGACCTTGCTGAAGCTTGGAAAGCCCAATTGTGTTCACCAAACTGCATTTTTACAAACCATAACAGATATGGATGCTGAGTGCATAAGAATAAATTTTAAGCAGCCTGATGTGTGGCAGTGGGCACCCAGAACCATTATGAAACATTTAATGACTTAATGCTGGATTTCCAATTGTGAAGAAAGTGTCAGTGTCATATACTTTGTTACTCCCAATGCAACTAATTGGTTTGACCAATTGTATGGCAAAGTTATGATTGTAGATACACACACACCAATATCGGCCATTTGATTTTAGCCTGTAATTGGATCTAGAGCATCCAATGCTTGGAATTAGTGGTTGGAGATTAAGGCTTCTTTGTATACTAGAGCCACACGACAAAGTAAAATTGTTCAAAATTACTGAATTTGAAGTTTTATTTCGTGTGGCCTAATCGAGGAGGTGGGATGAGGAAGTAAAAGTTCTTTAGACAAACTTGTGCATTCTACCTAAGGTCACCAGTTTTAGTCTCCATTGCCTTATTTCCTGCTTTTGTCACTATAGATTTGGTATAACTTTGAAAATTAACCGTTCAAATTTAGCACAGGAATTTGATCTCAACTGCATCCTTAATCTTTTCCTCTGATTTGACTATTTCTTTTAAAAGATAGTTTTCCCTTTGGTTCATGTGGTGTATTTAAGTTTTGCCCCAGTTAATGGATGATTGCTAAGAACGGTGAATTGGTTAAGGGATCTATTATCACCAGTGAACAGACCTCTGGTCTCAGTTCAAGTTCTTCTGTGTTATTTAGCAATTAAGAAATGGGAACTTGGGTATTTTTTGTTTTCTCTGTCTCCATATCCGAAGGACGGCTTGACTTTTGTTGCCCCTATGCTGTAAACCACAGGAAGAATAGCTAGCTTAGGGCAGGCTAGAGATGAGAGACTTTTCTGAATTGTAAGAATGATGTGCTGCACTTGCCCTAGCTGACATTGTTAAAACAATTGAACCTGATGGCGTTCTCAACTTGCAAGGTGATCAAGCCCTTTTTTTAAAAATAGCTCAACCTATATTGCTTCTGCAGAATTTTTTTGAAAATTTGACCTTTTGCAATGTGCAAAGTCATCAGCATGTCTGTGGACTGATTACATTTTTGGCTGCTTTCCATTCCTACTTTTCAACCTCTGTAAAAGTGCTGCTTAGCTAAAGGGCTCTCACCTTGAGGAAAATAAATTTTGTATTTGGGAGCATGTGTTCAGTTAGTAATAAAAACATTTTTGCCAAATAAGTAAGTTTGAATGGAAGGTGTATTTAGTGTTTCAGAATTTTCAAAATAATTTATCTTACAGTACATTAGTTTTGAATTCTTCTTGCATAAACGTGCAATAAAATAAATGTTGATACCACAGTGATTCCAGAGTACAGGAACTGTGTGTTAAGCTTGACTTTGAAAAGAACAGTTCCCTTAATTCTAATCTTCAGAAGTGTTTGGCTGGGACTAGTCCAATCTCAGTAGATGGCATTCCTTGCAACTGGTAAGCAATAGATTGTTTATGGTCTCAATGTGTTCCCATAAAATATCTGTGAATAACAGCCAATCATGAAACTGACTCGTGTTTATTGTTTTGTAAAATTGAAACTTATTTTGAAAACTTTTTGTGTTAATACTTTGGATAATATTTAAAATTCTAAGGCTATATTTTGTTAAAGAATGAGTCTTGTGCTGGGAGCCAAGAGTATGAAGCTGGGAATGATCACATTTTCTATCTTTGATGTTGATGCTTTTCCATACAGAGTAAAGGAGCTCTGCTTAGACCCGATTAACTTGAGGGCCAGACATTGTCCTTTTGGTGAAGTAGATAGAGGTCTGGGAATACAGTGACCAAGTTACAAAGAGTTTATTTTAAAATGAGAACTCAAATATGTACCTTTTCTCTTGGATTTCCAATTCTAAATGCTTGAGTACATGTCTGCAATGGAAATTACCCTTGCAAATTTAGCAGGCCAGGGGTGCTAGGGTGTAATTACGGAGACACGTTGGTAGGAGGTGTAATTACAATGTCTCAAGTTTACATAGGCAACTTCCATTTGTAAATTTGTAAGAATTTATAATATAGCAAAGTTGCCATGAAGTATCTACAGCTGTAAGATGTACATGAGATTCAAATACCTTGCTTTCCAGAATGAGTTAGTGTGGCTTTTGGGACCCCCAAAGCAAAACTTTTTCTGAAGTGCTGTCAACGTTTTCATTTTCCGAGGTTTTTGGCATGGCACATCATTTTAGAGGTGGGGCGGAAGAGTGTGATTTTATTTTGTAACATTTTTCTAATACTTTAGTATCCTTATTCTGACGTACCTACAATACACAGATGTATCCTTGACCAAAGACTGTACATGTTTTCAATTACGCAAGGGGAAATGTCAGTTCCTGGCCTTTGACGGACTGGGGATATGAAGCAAAGTGAAGTTTTCCTTTGCCAGGATGTTGATGTAGGTTGTAACATCAGCTCAGTTAAGGGGGCACAATGATGGCATAGTGACAATGGCACTGTATTGTTAATCCAGAGGCCCACACACATGCTGTGTGCACGTTGTAGAGGAATCAAAAGTAATGGGTCAGTGGCAGGAAGTGAACGTGAGGAGTATCAGATTAGCCCTGATCCTATAGAATAACAGCAGGTTTGAGGGTTGAAACAACTTGCTCCTGTTCCTACTACTTACAGTTTTTATAATTCGAATCGCACAATGACTACTTTTGATTTTAAATTGTCAATAAATTGAAAATTGGTCCCAATAACAGTGACCATGGCAACTATCGTGAATTGTTATAAAAACCCATTGGTTAATAAAAGACAAGGAACCTTGCTGTCTTTATGTCTTTATCTAGCCTAACCTAAATCACCTCTACACCCACAGCAATATAGTTGACTTGTAACTGCTTCTCTGAAATAGCCTCGCAGGTACCTCAGGCATGGGGAACAAATGTTGGCCTTGCCACATCTCAGTAAATAATAAAGAAGAAAAGCATTGATTACAGGGACATTCGTTTCCACCCCTTGTACTTAAATGTTACTTCACTGGCTGTAAGTGTTTTGATTCTGTCTCCGTTTTCAACGTGCCTTGTTGTTGTGTCATCTGCAGCACCTGATGCTGATGTAAGCTTCATTAAGAGATTTCTGTTCAAAATCAAATGAAATTAATTTTAACAACCGTGGTAGCATCCCTACCCCTGAATCGAGAGGCCGTGGTTCATGCCCCCCTGCTGCAGAAGTATTAATGAATCTCTGAAATGCTGATTAAAGCAGTAAGCTAAACAAAAAAAAATGAATTTTAAATATTGACATGTAACTAACTCAAATGTGGATTTGAAATGAATGCAATCAACATCATGAAGATTTGCTTTGACAATATGTGAATTTATCTCTGCTTCCCATAGGATGAAATCTTCAGGTCTCAGGTTCAGAAGCAGCAATAGCTTCTGTGTAGCTCCTTATGGAGCCATCTGATTCTCTCTCGTCTTCCCTCTTTCTCCCCCCACCCTGTCTCAGTTCACAGTGAGAAGCTCATGACAATTTTCCACTCTCAAAATGGAGTCACAGTGAGAAAAGATTTGAGAAGCACTGATCTATCTCTCAGTATTAATGTGTACACTTCAAATGTTGCAGGTATTTTCCCACCACACTATGCGCATGGCAGATGTAAAGGACATTTCTGTTACAAATGTTGACTCTGCATCTACTGAGCAGAGCCGAGCACATCTTGATTCCCTGTGGCTGTGCTGTGTGTGTGCAAACAGGAATTGTAGTGGGTTAGGTACAGTGTGGTGGGGAGGGGATTTTGGGGAAGAAATTTGAGGTTGGATGCAAAGACTGCCAATATCCTCGCATAGCCTCAAACCTTTTGTGAACAGAACGTCACTGGTTACACTTGACCTGAGTCCAATTTCAGTATCCAAACCTATTCACAAGGCTGCAGGGAAGCACTGTGCAGACATGTTAATTTGAAAAAAAGTGTTTCCTTTACCAAATGCAATGTTTATGCAGACAGTTGGAGCTGCATTTCTCTACAGCTGCTGTCTTAGCATGAAGCAGATCACTGCTACACTTTGAAGACTGTGTGCTGCCTTTATGCTTTGAGTCATCTGTGGTGTAGTCAGTGGACATATGTTGGTGCAAACTCAATTATTTGTGTTTGCAGTTTGTGTTAGCTTATTTTTGCCTAACATTATAAGCTTTCTGTCTGGGGCCACTGGCTATATAATAGCAATATATCATTTCCACTGTGTAATTCTGTTAGAGGACTGAAAATTATTTATCTTCACTCCTGCTAAAACTCTGCTGTTTAAATTTTAATATTGTTACATCTGCTTTATGGAAAATATGCAGACTCTTATTTAAAGCTATTTGGTATTTTTGGGAGTGGACCAATTGTGGGTCTCTGCAAACCAGTGCCTGCCCCATCCCAAGAAAAACCTCTCTTTCCCTCTTCATGTCTGGGTCCATCATTGTCACCCGCAACTTGACTGATTTTATTCTGATGAAACTTGGGGTTGAATTTATTTCAGTCCTTAGGGGTCTCGATTCTGACATCACCAGAATTGCATCATATTTGCAACAGTAAGAAAGTTACGACGCCTTTGTTTCATCCTGAATGCGTTAACCGCGCATACTGTGTTCCATGAATACCTTCCAAAATCCTGCAACACGGCATGTACCCGGTTGTTATTCTGTGTTAAGATTGTTGCCCTTGAGTCATTGCACCAGGATGTTTTTAATTCTTTTGGATCAGAAGGTGAATTTTGTGCTGTTTGAGAAGAAATGTGTTGATGCTTTGAAACAGAATGTTTTTAATGTTTTTTGCATTCATATTAACTTTGAGCATTGCCAACTGAAGTATAGCATAGTGCTCTTGCAGTATTTCATCTTCATAATTCAATCAAACTATTCATCTTGGTTAAATTCATAACTCAAGTGCTTTGGATGAAGGACCAGTCTGTTATTGTATTCTCTCTATGACTGCTACATTGCCTGGTGGTTTCTGACTAGCTCTTGCCTGCAATTTATTGTATGGAAAGACGTCCAAGATTGGGGCTTATCTTTTGCTATTACTCTCACCCTTAATAGGATTAGTCATTGCTGCCTTGGGTTGTGCTGTTGCTGCCCACTGCTGTGACTGGCTGTAGTAAAACAACTGCTATTACTCCTGATTTCCAAATTCTTGGGAAGGTTGATCTGACATTTTTATTTTTGTTTGAGTAAATTTCTCTCTCCATTTGTTTGTTTACAGCATAATGTATATTTCAAATAATTTGCTATTTAAATTCCACATGTAGCTGTAATGTACAGAAAATTTGGACCTATAATGAAATAACTTGAGATGATTAAGCTAATACTAGTGGATTCACAAGTAGGTGCTTGCAATCTCTAATGCAAGATATCTGCTTCTCCTATCATGAAATTCAAAAAGTATCATGACCAAGGTTGGAGGAGTGCACAGTCACTCTAGTCCCACTGCTCAGCGAGTTGCAACCTAGAGTCATAGAGATGTACAGCACGGAAACAGGCCCTTTGGTTCAACTCGTCCACGCTGAGCAGATATCCCAACCCAATCTACTCCCACCTGCCAGCACCCACCCTGTGTACCCCTCCAAACCCTTTTTATTCATATACCCATCCAGATGCCTTTTAAATGTTGCGATTGTACTAGCCTTCACCACTTCCTCTAGCAGCCCATTCCATACACGTAACTACCCTCTGTTTGAAAAAGTTGTCCCTTAGGTCTCTCTTATATCTTCCCCCTCTCACCCTCAACCTATACCCTCCAGTTTTGGACGCCCCCACCCCCACTCCCACCCCCTGCCAGAGGTCATCCCTCAGCCTCAGATGTTCCAGGGAAAATAGCCTCAGCCTCTTCAGCCTCTCCCTGTAGCTCAAATCCTCCAACCCTGGTAACATCCTTGTAAATCTTATTTGAACCCTTTCAAGTTTCACATCTTTCCAATAGGAAGGAGACCAGAATTGCACACAATATTCCAAAAGTGGCCTAACCAATGTCTTGTACAGCTGCAACATGACCTCCCAACTCCTGTACTCAATACTTTGACCAATAAAGGAAAGTATACCAAACACTGCCTTCACTATCCCTATCTACCTGTGACTCCACTTTCAAGGAGCTATGAACCTGCACTCCAAGATCTTTGTTCAGCAACACTCCCTAGGACCTTCCCATTAAGTGTATAAGTCCTGCTAAGATTGCTTTCCCAAAATGCAGCACTTCCTATTTATCTGACTTAAACTCCATCTGCCACTCCTCAGCCCATTGGCCCATCTGATCAAGATCCTATTGTAATCCGACATTACCAGCTTTGCTATCCACTGCACCTCCAATTTTGGGGTGATCTGCAAACTTACTAACTATACCTCTTATACAAATGATTTGGACATAGCATAAATGACGAAAATTAGTGGACCCAGCACCGATCCTTATGGCACTCCACTGGTCACAAGCCTCCAGTCTGAAAACCAATCCTCCACCACCACTCTCTGTCTTCCACCTTTGAGCCAGTTCTGTATCCAAATGGCTAGTTCTCCCTGTATTCCATGAGATCTAACCTTGCTAACCAGTCTCCCATGGGGAACCTTGTCAAATGCCTTACTGAAGTCCATATGGAGCACATCTAATGCTCTGCACTCATCAATCATAGAGATCATCGAGATGTACAGCACGGAAACAGACCCTTCGGTCCAACCCGTCCATGCAGACCAGATATCCCAACCCAGTCTAGTCCCACCTGCCAGCACCCGGCCCATATCCCTCCAAACCCTACCTATTCATATACCCATCCAAATGCCTCTTAAATGTTGCAATTGTACGAGCCCCTCTGTATTACTTCAGAAAACTCAATCAAGTTAGTGAGACATGATTTCCCACGCACAGTCTTGTTGACTATCCCTAATTAGTCCTTGCCTTTACAAATACATGTACATCCTATCCCTCAGGGTTCTCTTCAGCAACTTGCCTACCATCGACATTTGGCTCACTGGTCTATAGTTCCCTGACTTGTCCTTACCACCTTTTTTAAATAGTGGCACCACGTTAGCCAACCTCCAGTCTTCCAGCACCTTAGCTGTGACTGTCGATGATACAAATATCTCACCAAGAGGCCCAACAATCACTTCCCCAGCTTCCCACGAATTTGAGGGTACACCTGATCAGGTCCTGGGGATTTATCCACTTTTATGCATTTCAAGACATCCAGCACTTCCTCCTCTGTAATGTGGGCGTTTTTCAAGGTATCACCATCTATTTCCCTCCATTCTATATCATCTATGTCCTTTTCCACAGTAAACGCTGATGCACAACTCGTTTAATATCTACTCCATCTCCTGCTGCTCCACATAAAGGCTGCATTGTTGATCTTTGAGGGGCCCTATTCTCTCCCTAGTTGCCTTTTTGCCCTTAATGTATTTGTAAAAACCCTTTGAATTTTTCTTAACTCTATTTACCAAAGCTATCTCTATGTCTCCTTTTTGCCCTCCTGATTCCTCTCAAGTATACTCCTACTGCCTTTATCCTCTTCTAAGGATTCACTTGATACATCCTATCTATGCCTGACACATTCTTCCTTCTTTTTCTTAACCAAACCCTCAATTTGTTTAGTCATCCAGCGTTCTCTATACCTACCAGCCTTTCATTTCACCATGACAGGAATGTACAGTTTCTGGAGTCTCGTTATCTCCAGTTGAAAAGTGTGGTAAAGCGCAGCATTCCTGATGAAGGGCTTATGCCCGAAACATTGACTCTCCTGCTCCTCCGATGTTGCCTAACCTCCTATGCTGTTGTAGTTCCACACCTTTTGACAATAACCTTATGTAGACCAAGTATGACACCTAACTGTTGGAAAGCTGTCCTAGTTTTGTGATTTTGGTTTGAAAACTTGGTTATTTTTGTTTTACAACCAGTGTAGAGAAAAGTATTTCAAATACACTTACCTCTGATTTGAAACTATATATCTTCAACTTTTTTTTTAAACAATGCACATTATATTTACAGAGTTGGAGATCCACATTTAGCATGGGAAGAACAGCAGGTTCTAACAGTGACACAAGAGGAGCAGTCAGATTAATTAAATTGACACCACAAGATTCAAACTGACACTTTATCAATCCACAATCCAGTGTTCCATCTAGCTCAGTGCTTTCCCAAGAAATCCATTTGGGAATTTGAAATAATTTGTTTTCTCAAAGATTGGAGAATGTGTGGAACCTGTTACTCAAATGGCTGTTTCTGTACCCCATATCCCATGCAATCAAAATTCATTTGAATCAACCTGTTCAAATTTTATTGCCAAAATTATATTGCTTCTTTTATAAAATGACCTGATGCTCTTGACTACATGGTTGATATTCATCTTGGCTTAATAGTTCCATGTTCTGCTCTGAAACCTCCCCCAAGCCGAAAGCCAACTTGCCACATCCCTCAAATTCTGGCCCCTGACACACCCCCCAATTCACATTGCTGCACTATTGGCAGCTGTACCTTCAGTTGCCTAGGCTTTAATTTCTGTGATTGCCTTGGTAATCTTCACTGGCTTACACTGTCTCCTCATTTACAATGCTCATTAAAACCTACTACTTTAATTGTTTTTGGCCATCCATTCTAATATCTCCCTTGGATGGTTTTGCATCAAATAAATTTTGTTTGTGAGCACTGCTGTAGTTCTTGAGATACTTTGGTGTGTTAAATGCACTAAATAAAAGCAACTTACTTTGGTTTGCCTGAAGAAAATCATTCAATGACGCCAGCACGAGATGTTTGACAGATAATTTGTATTCTGTTTTCAAAATGATATGCTTTCTTTTATGAATGTGTAATGCTAAACAGAACTTGCCCAGTTGTAAAGGTCATGCTTGACCTAGTATTGCCATGTGTACATAGATTATAAATAAAGCTGAGCCCCCCTCCTTTCTTCCCTTGAAGGTGTTTTCCCAATCTTAACCTCCATTTTAAACCTTTACAAACTGTGGCCACAAACTTAAAACAAAATCATGAGTCTCCCTCCAGACTGACCAGTGGTGAGAGGGCTTTGATTGGAACTGACCTCAGATACTGAAAGCCTTGGTGGGAAGAGGTATCCCGTGGTGTTTGTGGTACAAAATTTGTTGGTTTAAAAATTGGCCAGATGAATAGAGAGTAAAATTCCAATTTACTTGATCCTAAAACCATACTACTTCGAAAATGCGATGTCAGAACTAAGGCACAAATTTGTCATTTTTTTTTCACAGGGAGGAAGTTCAAGAGAATTGTGTTCGCTGGCAGAAGAAATTCAGTTTCATTTGCAAGATGAGTGCAAATCCAGCAACTGGTGTTCTGGATCCTTGTATCTGCAGAGTATCAGTACGAAAGGTGGGTATCCCAGAATGTTAGACTTCAATCTTATCTCAGTGCAAAGCATATGTAAGAGACCTGTTTTACTCTGAATTTTGTGTATGTTTTGTGAAATGACATAACCACCATGTGTTGCTTGGTGTTCAACACTAGTGAATTTCACATGTGGGAATAGATTCCTTTGCCTGAACAGATTCTTTTTTTGGTTGTTTAATTTATTCATATGTAACTTTACTTCTGCACTTGGGGCAACCAGTGTGTTCCAAGGGGATCTTAAAATAAATACCTTTTTATGTTGCGCATTGTAATCATGAAGAACTTGATTTCAAAGTGGCCTAAATTTTACTGTCATCATAATGATGGGATTAAAATTAGGGTAAGGGCATTTAAAGTAAGTTTGTTTTTACTGAATAATAAGTGAGTACTCCTGTTGAGCAGCCTGATTGGTTGAAGAATCTCGTGTAGCATGCCTGCTATGATTCCACATTTACACTAAGAACATAACGTTTGAAATGA
This sequence comes from Hemiscyllium ocellatum, assembly GCF_020745735.1. NCBI lineage: Eukaryota > Metazoa > Chordata > Chondrichthyes > Orectolobiformes > Hemiscylliidae > Hemiscyllium > Hemiscyllium ocellatum. The sequence continues at coordinate 60,908,238 of NC_083421.1, forward strand.
AGGATCAGTAGAAGTTCTGCAGACAAGCCTGAGTAACTGTACATGAGTTGAATGAATGGGGTTTACAAATGGGTAAAAAATGAGGTCTGCAGATGCTGGAGATCACAGTTGAAAATGTGTTGCTGGTTAAAGCACAGCAGGTTAGGCAGCATCCAAGGAATAGGAAATTCGACGTTTCGGGCATAAGCCCTTCATCAGGAAGCCCTTTCCTGATGAAGGGCTTATGCCCGAAACGTCGAATTTCCTATTCCTTGGATGCTGCCTAACCTGCTGTGCTTTAACCAGCAACACATTTTCAACTGGGGTTTACAAATGACCTAGATTTTCCTCTCAGAAAAACAATAAAAGCAGAAATTGCTGGAGAAACTGAAGCAAATCTACCGGGAGAGAGAGAGAGAGAGAGAGAGAGAGAGAAAGAAAGAGAGAAAGCAGAGTTAAAATTTCAAGTCCAGTAACAATATTTCAGAACTCCGAGCTCAGAAAAGTGATGTCCCTTTCAGTGTCTGAAATGGATTAATGATCCCTGAGATCCAAAGATTTTGTTCTCAACTGCTATTCCAACCTGTTGTTTTTGTTAGCTGTTTTCTCAATTCACAATTATTGCTCCTCCTCTCCTAATTTATTTCCCTATTTGCAATTTGTAGTGAATTTTCTTCTTTTTAATGCAAAAGAATATCACTGTATTGTTTTATAAGTGAAAAGGCCTGTGCATCACATTGGATTTTTTGGAACATTGTGATCTTAATCAATATTATGTATGGCTTCACAAGATTTTCACGGCTCAGTCAAGTTTCTGACCATATTTTCGTATTCCTTTTAAACATTTGATGTTCAGAAAGTTGTCCTTCCATTCACCATGGTTCATATATCTTAATTGATTCTTTCTTTAGTCAACATTTAATAGTTACCACAGTCCTTTATTCATCTGGGAACATTGTTGAAATATTTTGCAAATACGTATTTTCCTGTTTGAAGTATTACACATGCAACTAAATTTCAGCAAGAAGGGTGCTTCTGGAGCTCCCTCTAATACCACTCATTGCAAATAAAGTAAATGTTGTTATCCATTCTGTGATTCTCTCAAAATGCTAAGAATAGAATTTTTGTAACTTTTGCTCCTTTCTGTTTTGTTTCAGGAACTGAAAGGTGGAAAGGCATTTTCTAAGGTAGGATTACATATCTTTTTACAAACATTGACGTATAAATCATAGACTGAGGTAGTGAGTTACAAGATTCACACAGTCATGTTGTTGGTATTTTTGAGTTCGACAAGTGGCATCTGCTGAGAAGTCACTTCAGAGGGAATTGACCCAGTGAACCAACTACCACCTATTTGGGCAAGATGGTGGCATAGTGGTAGTATCACTAGACTAGTAATCTAGAGGAGAAAATGAGGACTGCAGATGCGAGTCAGAGTCAAAAAGTATGGCACTGAATGTTCCTGATGAAGGGCTTACGCCCGAAACATTGACTCTCCTGCTCCTCAGATGCTGCCTGAATAGCTGTGCTTTTCCAATGCTACAGTCTAGTAATCCACAGTCCCAGGCTAATGCTATATATGGATTTAAATCGCAGTAACTGATGGACCAACTCATAATGATAGTGACTGTGATAACCACCATTGGTCATTGTGAAACCTATCTGATTCACTCATGTCCTTTAAGGAACACAATCTGCTGTTCTTTTCTTAACCTAGTCTGGCCTACAAAAGACTTCAGACCCACATCCACAAGATTGTCTCTTAACTGCCCTCTGCAATGGCCAAGTAAGCCCCTCAGTTCAAGGGCTGTTAAGGATGGGCAACAAATGTCAGTCTTGCCACCTCCTGTCAAAGTATAAAAGAATTAACTGTAAATTTCAGCCCAAATGCCCCCTTTTTCCCAACTCATGGCAAATGTTTCCTGACCATAGAATTTAACTCTACCCAAAGTCTCGCAGATCTCTTGATTCAGGTGATAAAGTCTTTGCTTCTCCTGAATGCTAGTAGGTTTAGGACTTCCCTATCCAGAACATGAGTGGCTAATCTCACCTGATGTTACAATGCAGCAATAAATAAACAATGGGCCAGCATTCCTCAGTTAACCAACACTCCTTCAAAAAAAATCAGCTTGGGTAATGTGGCCCATTCTGTTTATAGGATATAACTGCAAAAACGTTATACATTCTCAGTAATAATAATGTGTGAAACGCTTAAGAGATATTTTTCAGAAATATGACAAACATCTGTAATAAATGCTTTTTTGTTTCTTTGCCTTAATGATTGGATGTGGTTATGAAATGCAGTGGATTGGGAAAATTTAATGTGCAGTCATTGCCCTGTGCCAGGAATTAGAGCTCATAGCCTTTTGGTCATTAGCACTACTTCCAGCAAAGCATGATATATCTGTGTGCTTTTTTGTAAAGGCCTATAATAATGACCTGTTAAAATAACACTTTCCTGCGATGATTGAATATTGTCTATTGACCCTGAAAGGAAAAGATTGCATAGTTCCCTGATCAATGCGAGTTTCAACAGTGACATAATTTTTCCAAAAGAGTCAATAGTATTTTTTTTGCCAGTTGCAGTTGCCATGGTGAAGCTGCAAGATAGCAGTCAATGCAAATACGCATTTTACTTTCAGTATGACCTCAAATGGTTATTGGAAATGCACCAAATTTGTCATTGGACTATTTTTAAGGGTTGTGTTGCTACATACAGTGAATACTCACCCATAGGCAAATTATTTCCAAGGCCTGCTGTGTTTCTCAATGTTTGAACAATAATGAATAGACTGAGCAATGTGTTAACTGGTCAGTTAAATAACACACAGGCTGTGTTAGTTATGTTTTGTGCTGTGACTAAAGGAGGGGAGGGTTATTTTTATATACAGCATTATACTATTTCCATGCTGAGCAAGTATTTTTTTCCCCATTGGTCTGGTATTTGAGGAGGTTTTATGATTTGAGGGTCTGTACAGTCTGACTGCATTTTCATGGCCTTGCTAGATATTTATTTTCATACTTTTTTTTAATAGCTGCTTTTAACAAAGAAACATACAAGATCCTGTTCGGTCTGTTCCTCTTCCTGTTCTGACTTTCAGGGTCGGTCAGTCGGAAACGCTGACTGCTTCAACCACTCATTGGTTCAATGTGTTTCGCTTTTCTCAAAACTGAGAACACATTTCTTATTGCCAATCTGGTGTCTTGACTCAAAGGTTGAATTAAAACATCTTCTTACTGGCTTCTTCTTAGGGCGGCACAATGGCTTAGTAGTTAGCACTGCTGCCTCACGGCGCCAGGGACCCGGGTTCAATTCCAGCTTTGGGAGACTGTGTGATGTTTGAACATTCTCCCACAATCCAGAGATGTGCAGGCGAATTGGCCATGCTACGTTGCCCATAGTGTTCAGGGATGTGTAGATTTAAGTGCATTGGTTATTGAAAATGTAGAGGAATGGGTGTGGGTGGGTTACTCTTTAGATGGTTGGTAAGGACTTGTTGGGCCAAATGGCCTGTTTCTACACTGTAGAAATTCTATGATTGCATATAAAATTTTGTTAAAGTAAGCCATTTGCAAACATTTTATTTCCTTGAGCACCTAAGGATTCAGGAGAAAGTGAGGTCTGCAGATGCTGGAGATCAGAGCTGAAAATGTGTTGCTGGAAAAGCGCAGCAGATCAGGCAGCCTTCTTAAGGAAGGGCTTATGCCCGAAACGTTGAATCTCCTGTTCCTTGGATGCAGCCTGACCTGCTGCGCTTTTCCAGCAACACATTTTCAGCACCTAAGGATTCAGATCAAGAGTCAGATCATGAACAATGCTCGAGCAATATTTTAAATACCAGTTTACACCTGATCAAAACTGGTGCCTCACTCCCATATTAAATGGGATTATTTTAGAGAAAGTTAACATGATTTTCTGTTTTACCAGTTTACATTAATTCATAATAGGTGTGGATTTTTTAGATTGCATGTATTAAAAAGCAAAAGACCTAGTCTCTTTCCACCAGCCTAAAATTGTTTTAAAACTTCTCATTCTCCTTCCCCCTTCATTCGCAACTAGCTTGACCATTACATTGCTCTCCAAGTTTTCAGCTGTTTACATCTGTCCTATTTTTGTTTATCACTAAGAACTTCTCCTCCTATGCATCCTAGTTAGCTGACAGCAAGCACAGTTGGAGGCATTTTCAATGTCTTTGCATCCCACCTTGGGAATAAGATCACTTGACATCTCCATTGTGAACAAATAAAGCCCACTTTATTGTTCTGTTCCATACTGTTAGCATATTTTTGCATTCAACTCTCAAAATAATCTGACGCAAAAGTTGCAGGTTTGGCTGCCAGTACTTGTATGCCAGGTTTTGACAGTTATAGAGTCATAGACAACAACAACAAAAACAGAAATTGCTGGAAAAGCTCAGCAGGTAGGCAGCATCTGCGAGGAGAAATCTGTTAACATTTCTGGTCTGGTGACCACCTCTCAGAACTGATGGTCGTTAGGAAAATATTGGGTTTTATGCAGAAGATAGGGTGGGGGGAGGTGGTAAGGAGTAACTGATAGGTGGGTATAGACCCCGAAGAGGGAGAACAATTGGACGGATCAAGGATCTGGCTTGGACGGAGAATAGCTGTTAATTGAGTGTGTTTGTGACTAACAATGGGTTGTGCATAATAGCAGAGTATGTAGGATGGGGGAAGAAGACACAGGAGAGTTCAAGTCAGAAAGATATTGAACACCATTGAGTCCAGAATGCTGCAGGGTCCCCAGAAAATAAGGTATTGTTCTTCCAGCTTACACTGAGCTTTGCTGGTGGGATGGTAGATATGGACATGGGGAATCCTGTTGCTGTTGCAGGAGGGAAGAGAGGAGGTGAGGATGGAAGTGCGGGAGTTGGGTCGGACCTGGTCGAAGGCCCTGTCAACAATGATTCTGGGGACTTCCCGGTTGATCAAGAAGCTGGACATTTTGGAGGCTCCCTTGTCAAAGTTGGCATCGTCTGCACATATGCGACAAAGGCTGAGGAACTGGGAGAATGCAGTAAAGTCACTGGTCCCGAACATTAACTCTGATTTCTCTTCACAGGTCCTGCTAGACCTGCTGAGCTTTTTCAGGTGTTTCTGATTTATGGCATCTGCAGTTTTTTTTTAAATGGAGTCATAGAGTTGTACATCTTGGAAACAGACCCTTCTCTCCAACTCATCCATGGCTGATCAGATATCCTAAGTTAATCTCGTCCCATTTTCCAGCATTTCACCCATATCCCTTTAAGTTATTCCATGCCCCTCAGGATTTTATAAACTTCTATGTGGTCACCCCTCAGCCTCCGACGCTTCAGGGAAAATAGCCTCAGCCTATTCAACCTCTGCCTATAGGGCAAACCCTCCAACCCTTTCAAGTTTCATTTGTTGAATTTTTCTCCACTAGATTGTGCTTGTTTTTGCTTTGAAAGACTATAGAGGCTGCCAGCCATCTCCATGTGAAGATGGAAATAGTTGTCCACCCTGTGGATAATGTGGCTTCTACTTAAATTTAAATGTCAAGAGCCCATTGATTTTGAGGCTGCTGCCAATATCTGGACATTGACAGAAATATTGAGAAAACTCTGCGGCATACAGAACTGTTACTTGTGCCGTTCTTGTGCGTGTGATGCTTTTTTGTGTGTTTCCGTCCGCCCCCAATTACAAGAAGGGCATCTGTTACAAGGAGCACAAAATTCATGAGGTCTGTTCTGCAGTTGATAAATCAATTCTCACACAAATGGCAGGCAAAATGCTAACATCTTGTGCTTGTTTGAGAAAATGTGCAAAAGCTTAAATTATCCTTTACATTGCGGGTTAGAGGAAGTTTGATTTTCTAAAACAGTATTTACAGCTCTCCTAGGATAGCCTCTGAAGGGACTAGAACAATGAGGCTCTTGTTTCATTCTGAAATGACCTCCTCCTAAACAGAGTTGCATAGTCTAAATTTGTCAATTTAATCAGCATCGTTAACAAGAGTATGCAATTAAACTCCTTCGGTGGCAAACACCTGCTTGTATATCTGGGATAACCCATTAACTGGCATGTCTTGCCTAAGGGCATTTTACAGATGGTGAGTCTTTTAAAAGTAATGAGAACAGAATCTCCTTTGTGGATACTTAAAAAAGTAACTATTACTTAGAATAATATGGCAGCAGCATGTATAGTGTAGACCAAGTGGTTGCCTGTTGTATATCATAGCAATAAGGAGCTAGAATCGCAATTCTTTTTGACTTGCTGTTTTACTGTTCAAGTATTTATAGAGGAATATGTTTATATTGAGAAAAATATTGATTTTTGGTGCTTTTTGAACATCAAGGCCTTTGAATGAAAGTCTGGTCATGTAGATTTGTAAACATAGCAAAATTTGGAAACTTTCTTTCTTTTAATATTTCCAATACTCTGGAGTTTTACTGTAATGCCCTTTCTACAGGGTAGCAGTGGAAGGTGCTTAGTAAAATTCTAATAAACTGGGCAACTTGTTTGGGAAAACAATGTTTGATAAACAGTTCTTTTTGCAAATGTATGTATTTTGTGTGTCTGTAGAATAACAGATTAATAGCTGGGAGATCAGCAGGGAGCTCTATCTCTAGTGGCATCACATTCCTCTTTATCTTGCTGCAATTTTCTATAATGTGATTTTAGTTTGTGGGGACGAGGCAGTGACAATTGAACAGATGATTAGTAGAATGATAAAAATTGTTAACTCAAAATGACTTACTTTGACCCACATAGTTGCTTATGTTATTCAGCACTGTGCAGGTCAATTTAATAAAAGTGTTTATGGATATATGAAAAATAATTTCCATCTTTAAAAGATTGACACATCCTGATTGCATACAAAGCTATATTGTAAATTTAGTGAATGCACAAAGTCTTTCCTACTGGAAAATGTAGCTGATTTACTTTAGGGCAAGACGCCAGCCAAGCAGAACCAGTCACTGCGTTAATTGGCTAAGGCCTTAGGAGGCCACCTTCGTCAGTGACCTTTCTTTTGACGTTTTGTTCAGAAGTTTTTCAAAATATTTTATGAAAACTCTTGTTTAGATTTTTAAAAGTATTTTGGTATCTTTTCACCAATATTTATTCATTTGTGCACTGTTCAAATCCACTGGATGAATTCAGTGTATTACTGTTTGTTTTGGGCATTGAGCTGTTAGAACAGCTCCTTAGCCATAATACTCATGTTTCACAATTTTTTCATGCACGCAAACAATATTGTACATCTTTAATTTGGATGTCGATGAAACTGTGGCAGGAATATGTAGTAGGGCAAATTGTGCTTAGGCAGTAGATATCTCTGAGTATCTCTAACTATTTAGCTTGCCAGAAATAAGCAGCAACTTGCATTTGCAAAGTGCTGGATCATATTAAAGTATTACCAGGGTGTTCCTCAGGAGCATTATCAAGCAAAACTGGACACAGCCACATGAGGCGTCCAGGCAGATGACTGAGTCAAACAAGCAAATTGTAAGGAATGTCTTGAAGGAAGTAGAGAGATGGCGAAGCATAGGAAGGGAATTCCGGAGTTTAAGGCCAAGGCAATTGAAGGCTTAGCCATCAGTAGTTAAAAGTGGGAATGGTCAAGAGTCCTGAATTAGTGTGTAAAAACATTCGGAGTTTAGTGGGCTGAGGGAGGTTATAAAGCTAGAGAAGAGAGGCAGGGTTGTGGCAGAGATTTGAAAATAAGAATCAGAGTTTTATAAGCATATTGCTTGGCTCCTGTTATTGTAGGTGACTGAGCAAAGGTCACAGATGGGCAGAACTTGAGCAAGTTAAGACGTGGATGCCAAAGCTTGGATGAACTCACATGGGAGGGTAGGATGTGAGAAGCCAGCTGCAAATGTGTTGTGCCAGTTAAATCTTGAGGTATCAGAGGCACGAATGTTTCAGTTCATCTGCTGTTCAGACAGACAAAGTCTGGCAATGTTATGGAGGTGAAAATAGTCTTAGTGTTGACATAAAGCTTGGATCAAAAGCTTATCTTGGGGTCAAGTATGATACCAAGTTGCAAACAGTCTGGTTTGGTCTCAGATTATTGCCACAGGTGGGGATGGAATCGATGATTGATGGAATCTGGAGAGGAGTTGAAATCAGTAGTTTGTCATCCCAGAATTTGCCTGGAGGAAGTTTCTTCCCAGATAAGAAGTTTGATCATTTAGTAACAGTGGAGAAGCCAAGCAGGTGGTAGTGAGATGGAGCTGCAAGCTGCCAGTGTACATGTAGACACCAACGCCGTATGGGTGGATGTGGATAAAAACTAGGAGGTGGCCAAATACACGCCCTGGGGCACACCAGCAATATTGGCATTGGAGCAGGAAAAGAAACCTTTGCAAAGATTCTCTGGCTTTACTGAAGAGAGAGTGGAACCCAGTGAGATCAGTGACATCTTGCTGGATACTGATAGAGAGATGTTGTGGCGGATGGAGTAGAAAACCTTGTCAAAGGCTGCAGACATGTTGAAAATGATGAGGAGGGCTAGTTTACATTTGACACAGTCATTCAGGACGTCATTTGTGAATTTGGAGTTGGCAGTTCTGTTTGTCTGGTGGGGACTGAAACATGAATGGACACATTCAAATTGCCCTGGAAGCAATGAACATGATTTCAGTAGGTACCAGCGCTCTGGAAGACTGGATGTCAGCCGTGAAATGTGACCGTATAGACACTAAGAATTGAGGTGCTAGTGAGAGAGCTGACTGATCAGTGTACGCTTGAAAACTGACATTTTCCATATGTATGCTGACAATGTGCAGCTGGAGTCACTGGTTTGTCGTAAGCTTGCACTGTCTCCCACTACTTCAAAGTTTGTAATTGATCTCCGTTTTTACATTCGTGTTTGAACTGATTGTCTGCAGTTTCTGGAAGTTGAATGTCTTTCCTTAACATTGATAGTTCCAAACAGTTTAAGGTTCAGTTCAGGGAACTTACAGCTTGATGTGGTTGTTTTTCTGGGAAAACTTAGACTGCAGCTTTAAAATATGCAATTTTACATTTCACCGAAGGGCAATTGTGTTGTTTAGTTTACAAGTTTTAACTGCTGGAAGTGATTGGAGGTCATCTTTCTCTGTTGTCATGCTGAACCAGTTCCTGAAAATGTAGTTAATAGTTTTGGTTTGTAGCCACTGCCACGTAAGCATTGTTTCAGTCTACTTTCTGGGAAAGTCATGCATGATTGTCGCTGTCTATCCAGTGTGATTTCCTTGGTGATACAGTTTCCTTTTATTCTAAGAGGCCTGGGAACGCAATCATAAAGTTCAGTTACAATTTTTTTTAAAAATCTTACTAGCTATCTAATTTATTTTTGATAAATTTAAGGCTGAGTGATGCTAATCCAATAGGGTATTTTTGGAAGATTTGGCTGGCCCATAGAAGACAGAGGGGTGATGGTAGCTGGACAGTATCCAGCCTGGAGCTCGGTGATCAGTGGTGTTTTCCACAGGGATCGGTTCTGGGACCTCTGCTCTTTGTGATTTTTATAAATGACTTGGACAAGGAAGTGGAAGGGTGGTTTAGTATGTTTGCCGATGACACAAAGGTTGCTGGAGTTGTGGATAGTGTGAGGGCTGTTGTAGTTTGCAGATTGATAGGATGTAGAACTGGGCTGATAAGTGGCAGATGGAGTTCAACCAGGAAAAGTGTGAAGTCATTCACTTTGGAAGGGTGAATTTGAATGCAGACTACAGGGCAACAGAGGGATCTTGGGGTCCATGTCCACAGATCCTGCAATTTGCCACCCAAGTTGATAGGGTTGTTAAGAAGGCTTAAGATGTGTTGGCTTTTGTTAGGGGATTGAGTTTCAGAGCTGCAAGGTTATTCGCAGCTCTGTAGAGCCCTGGTTAGACCACACTTGGAATGTTGTGTTCAGTTCTGGTCTCCTCATTATAGCAAAGATGTGGAAGCTTTAGAGAGGGTGCAGAGGAGATTTACCAGGATGCTGGCTGGACTGGAGAGCATGCCTTATGAAGAGAGGTTGAGGGAGCCAGAGCTTTTCTCATTGGAGCGAAGAAGGATGAGAGGTGACGTGATAGAGGTGTACACAATATTGAGAAGTATAGATAGAGTGGACAGCCAAAGACTTTTTCCCGTGGCGGAAATGTCTGTCACAAGGGGCATAATTGTAAGGTAATTGGAGGAAGGTTTAGGGGAGATGTCAGATGTAGGTTCTTTACACACAGTGGTGGGTGCGTGGAATGCACTGCCAGTAGTGGTAGAGTCAGATGCATTAGGGACATTTAAGCAACTCTTGGATAGGCACATCGAAGATAGTACAATGTAGGGTATGTAGGTTAGTCTGATCTTAGTAGGATAAAAGGCCGGCACAACATCGAGGGCCGAAGGGCCTGTACTGTGCTGAACTGTTCTGTTCTAAGATTTAATGAACTAGTGTATCAGTGTGAGGATGTGTCAAATGAATCTCATCGAACTCTGTTGCTCTTTTTTTCTCCACCACCACTGACCAGAATTCTCTTGTAATTTGTTTTGTTTCTTCCCCCAATTACTAGCTTGGATTTGCTGACCTCAACCTAGCGGAGTTTGCAGGTTCAGGCTCCACTGCACGCTGCTGTTTATTGGAGGGTTATGACACAAAGAATACACGACAGGACAACTCTATCCTGAAGGTACTGGTGGGGAGAGAGGGGATACTGAGATGTAAAATGTATTTTTTAAAAACAACAAAGCTGAACTAAGATCATTGCAGCTTCTGAGAGTGGGCAGGTCAAATTTTGTTTTTTTTAAAAAAATCCCATGACTTATTATTCAAAAAAGAAAAAGATCATTCTTCTAGTGTCTGGTCGTTATACCTCTTTTCGACTGCATGAATAGGTCACTTGTTTCATTAATAAAAGGAATAAAAAGAAATAAATAATTAATAACAGAAAGTGGGCATAACTCAGCAAATCTGGCAATTTATGCGTATAGAGAGGCCATTAAAGGTAGCATCAGTCAGGATCACTTCCGGGTTCTGACCCAAACTAAGGAATTGATTAATTAAGAGGATACCAATGGGTCTTCTGTCTAGTTTATGGGCAGCAGGTATGTTTTTGTTTAGATTAGATTCGCTACAGTGTGGAAACAGGCCCTTCAGCCCAACAAGTCCACACCGCCCCTCCGAACAGAAACCCACCCAAACCCATTCCCCTACCCTATATTTACCCCTGACTAACTCATCCATCACTTTTGGCAATTTAGCACGGCCAATTCACCTGACCTGCACATCTTTTGACTGTGGGAGGAAACCGGAGCACCTGGAGGAAACCCATGCAGACACAGGGAGAATGTGCAAACTCCACACAGACAGTTGGGAATCGAACCCAGGACCCTGGTGCTGTGAGGCAGCAGTGCTAACCACTGAGCCACCATGCCACGTGTTCCTGAGACTGCAGACCAAGTCACAGGGCCTGCAGCTTTAGAAGCATGTAGCATTTTTTTCTTCCGAGAAAAAGACTTGGACCATAGGATGCAGGAGCAGGAGTAAGTCATTCGGCTCATTGAACCCAGTCTCATCATGGCTGATCTGATAATCCTTAACTCCACTTTCCTGTCTTATTCCAATAATCTTTGATTCTCTTACAGATTAAGAATGTTCATCCCAGGCTTAGTTAACAAACACACAACACCAAGTTATAGTCCAACAAGTTTATTTGGAAGCACGAGTTTTCAGATCGCTGCTCTTCCATCAGATAACTAGTGAGGCATGATCAAAAGGTATAAAATTTATAGCAAAAGATCACAGTGTCATGCAATTAAAACAATATATTGAACAATCTAGATTACTGTTAAATTTTTCATCTTTTAGAATGGGTTACAGGTTTTGGTTCATTAATATGTAAATCCCAGAACTACTTTTAAATCACATTCTTGAGCTAACTTGCGGTTTTATATTTTAAAAAAAAGTGGCATCTAAGCTCAAACAATGTACTAAATGTGTGAGGTTAGAGAATAAACCTCAAGTTATCTCGAGAATGCGATTTAAAAGTAGTTCTGGGATTAACATATTAATGAACTGAAGCCTGCAACCCATTCTAAAAGATGAAAGACTTGTTTGTTCAATATCTCATTTTAATTGTATGGCACTGTGATATTTTACTCTAAATTCTGTGTCTTAAGATCCTATCCCACAAGTTACCTAATGAAGGAACAGTGCTTCCAAATAAACCTGTTGGACTCCAACCTGGTGTTGTGTTTTTTTAACTTTGTCTGCCCCAGTCCAGCACCAGCACCGCCACATCATGGCATCCTAGCCTTGACAGCCTTTTTGTGATAAAGAATTCCACAAATTCTCTACCCTCTGGGAGAAGAGATTCCTCCTCATCTCTACTTTAAACAGGGGCAGCCATTTGCTGTGCGCCCTTTGGTCTTAGCCTCTCCCACATCTACCCTGTTATGCTCCCTAAGAAACTTTGTATATTTCAATAAGGTCACCTTTTTTTAAAAAACTAAACTCCAATGAATACAGTCCTAACCCACTCAACCTCATCTCATCAGAAAATCCCTCCATTTCTGGAATCAACCCAGTGAAATTTCACTGGACTGCTTTCAATTGCAGTACATCTTTCTTCAGATTATTGAATCAAAACGGTTCACGCATTCCCTTCGTGGTCTGACTAGTATCTTGTGCTATTTTCATATGTCATTCCCTTTTGAAGTAAAGATCAGCAGTCCTTTTGCCTGCCTTATTACCTCCTAATGCTAATTTTTTGATGATGCATGCATGACGACCTCCAAATCCCTCTGTGCTGCAACTTGCCATAGTCTTTTTCCATTTAAATAATATTAGTTTTAGTCTTCATACCAAAGTGTATAACCACAAATTTGCCCACGTTATATTCAGTTTGCTAAGTTTTTGACTGCTCGTTTAAGCTAACAATATATCCCTTTTGAGGCATTTATTGAGTAGCCTTATGCAAATGAGGCCTTATCAAATGCCTTTGGAATTCAAAATATTTCATCGCCTGGTTTCTCGTTACCTGTCCTGCTTGTTACCTTCTCAGATTTGCTAGCAGATAGATTGCTGTGTGGATTGGGTTTCGTAGACCCACTGAAAAAGTACTGCTTAGTTGTCAACTACAGATCTGCATGCCACCAATAGAATACAAGCAACATATTTTCAAACTTGCAAAGATATTATCAAATATAATTGGGAGGGAAGGGATTTGCAGTAATTACAGCTTTGCAATTTTGTACGGGAATTTAGCTGACTTATAACCTTTTGGTTTGAGATTCTCTGATTGCAGGACAAAATCAGTACCTTTAATCTGACCATTATCTATTATTTAATTTTGTTTAACAGCTATATCTCACCTTCTCATGGCTACTTCAAAAGCAAAAATTCATTTTCTTAGTAAAGTTCTTATTTAGTTATTGTTTCAAACTGCTTCTCTTCACAGGTCACCATAGGCATGCAACTGTTGTCAGGAGATCCTTGTTTCAAAACGTAAGTGTTTCAACAACAACCATATAAGCTTTGAGCATGAATTCAGCAATTTGCTGAGCCCACAGCAAAAGAATCGTTCATCTGACTTGTTTTTTCTAGATGCTGATATAATGTAAAGGATGTTATGCTCCCCTCCCAACTCCCTGCGACATACTTTATTTTCCTGTTTTACAAAGTAACTGACTGCTCTAGCTCCAAGTTTTTTATGTTGAGATTTTGGCTGGTTCAGATTTTCTTGAGAGTCACATAGATGTTGGTTCTGCAGAGCAATGCACCAGGAAGATTGAGCTCCAAACATCGGTTCCTTCATTTTGCATTTACTGTCACCTCAAAGATCAGATATTGTCACCTCAGTTACCAGCAGCCTGTTTCAGTCAAATGAAACCGCCTGTGGCAAGAAGTCACTCGGAGGCTGCCTTGCACCTCCCATTTCTGTCTGAACACAGGAAAAACCAGAATCAATGCAGCAGAGGGGTATTTACTCCTTGACATTCAGGTGTAACAGTGACCAGATTGAAGTCTGACTGTCAACCCTCTGATACAGATTTTGTTTTAAAGTTGTTAATAATGTAGTTTGAGAGCGGCAGGGCTGTCACAAAAAAAATTATTTCCTTCCCTTCACGGAAACATTTTTACAAGGTACTCAAGCAAAACCCCGAATGTATTCAGTGAAGCAGCCTAAATGAATCACTTCATTTGAGTATGACAATATATCTCATTCTCTGTCTATTCCCTCCACATAAAAAACCTAAAATGGTCAAATTGCTAAAATATTATCCTTAGACAGCATTTGGTGATGATCGGTAGGCTGATAACTGTGAAAAGGTGGTAAAATGATACTGAAAGTTTTAAAACAATTTTATTGAAATGTTTAAAGGTGTTCACATTTGTTTGGTCAGGACAAAACAATAATTTTATCCATGTATAATAAAATAGATCCAATTTGTATTAATTGCTCAGCAATTGAAATGGTAAAGTGACTGTTTGTTTGTTTGTTTGTTTTATCCAATGAGAAACCTTTCAGCGTCAAGTTTTCCAGAATAAAAATACCAGTTTCTTCTGGGATCCATATCAAACTTAGTTTCATTATGAGATTCAATTGTGAATCTCCACACATTAAATGGGTTGCTCTTTGGAGGGTCGGTGTGGACCTGTTGGGCCGAAGGGCCTGTTCCACACTGCCGGTAATCTAATCTAAAAGGCAGATGTTTTTCAAGTTTTTGCATGGAACAGTTGCTTACTATATCAAGAAGGGCAGATGGAATTTTTTTGAAGTCTCTGAAAGTGTTTACTAAGAGGGACTAATCTGCATTAATCTTAGTGGCTGTCCCACTGAGTTATAAATTGGATTTTTAAAAATCTCACCACTTTGTTGCTTTCTGAAATGGTAGATTGGGACAGATCTTCTTCAAGGTTGATTGAGTCTGCAATAGATCAACAGCTGGTGTAACCCGTTCTTACTGGATTTCATTGTGTGGGCAGAGATTCAGAATAGTTCTCTTTTCAGAATGCAGTGTGCTTCGCAATCTATGGGATCTTGCTAATTAGCTTGAAACTCTTCCACCTGGGAAACTTCCTGCATGGGTTAGTCGCTCTCCCAAATTAAACAGTAAGTGCAGCGATGCTGTACATTGCTTTCAATGCAATGTGGAGAGATCCTCTGGTGTCATAATGTCTAATGAAGCTTAAGTCTCAATTCTTAATCTCCATTTCCCCTTTTTTTTTAAAGAGATATTAAGTATAGTAAACAAGTTGAGTAAAATACCCCAATTGACTCAATATTATAAGAAACATTGAGCTGATGACATGGGAGGCTGACTTTTAAAAGTTTCAGGATTCTTAACAGTCCTCTGAAATGGTCTGGGAAACCACTTTATTGTCAAGAATGTTCACCACCCCCACCTTAAGAGCGATTACAGATGACAGCAACATTCAGATCTCATGAATGAACAAAACAAATTGCGTTCTCTATTTAAAAGGCTTCCTAACTATAGTTTTGTGTTAGAGCATCCATGGTTGCTGCCTGACCCCACTGTGATCGCCAGCATTGTTTTGTATAGTTTTATGTTGATTTATACTCTTCACAAAGACATTTATTTGATGGAATTATCATACAATCTTTTTCTAAAACCAAAGTTGTACTGATGGTGAAGGATGGTTCCATACTCTCACTTTGGAGAGAAACAGCAACCAAATAGGCTAGAAAACATTTTCTTGATGCAGTCTTGCCAGTGTGGTTTGTACAGAGACAAAGAATCTACCAGTGTGATGGATTAACCTCTGGCAGTACGCACACTCTCTCCCTTTCTCTTAAAATGCGTACTCAACAAATTGAACAAAGGTTGGTTGACATCCAGCTGATGCTGTTCTGTGACATTTTTCAGATGAATATATGCACATCACTTATCTAGATAATGAACTAACTACTAAAAATACACTTCAGTATTTGTCTTGTTGGCATAGTGATATTAGCAAAATGCAGCAGAGTAGGATCAACAGAATGATTTATTGCTGCACTGTGCACACATAGTAGCTTTAACCTTAGCAATTATAACTCTGCTTATTAATATAATCCCTTCAGTTATTGAAAAATTGAAGTTGTGAAGAACAGATTCAATTCTGTGGCTGTATTTGTATAAGAATTGAATATATTGTTAATCTAAATCCTCATTTAATGTTCCGTAGACTTTAGATCTGGTGTTCCAGTTGAAACATGTTGGTGAAGTCTTCTATCAGTTCTTGGAAAATCAATTTGCAAAGAACATTGAACTGAAGTCTGTGAAGGGGGCTGGTGCTTAATGCAGTTAGCATTTTGAGGTTCATGAATCTTTCCTCCCAAAGTCCCCATAATTTCCTTATTTTCTCCTCTTTGTTAGGTTTTAGTTAATTATCATCTCCTTGCCCTCTCTGAAACTGGGATTTTTTTTAGGCTTAGGAGCTGAAGTAATCTATTCAGCTCAGTGTCTACTCTGCCATTGAATGGGATCATGTCTGATCTGATAATCCTCAACTCCACTTTCATACCTTTTCTCCATAACCTTTGATTCTCTTACTGATTAAAATCAATCTCAGCTTTGAATATGTGATGGATGTGCATTAACTCTGCTGATTGTACAGTAATACAAGGGAGACCTTTATAAATGGACCATGCTATGCATGAAAATCCATCAGCTATCAGTGCTTAAAACATTAGTCTTTTAGTATTTTTCCCCTTGTGAAATTCATGCAACAATTTCATTGACAAACAAGATCATGACTAAATGGCCAGTTTTGTTAGAATGGGCGCTAGAATTGGTGGTCTTCTCTCTTGCCTCTGGTTATGTTTTGATCCAGCACAGATAGAAATCATGGATGATGCTGCTGTGATTGGCTCAGTATTGCACTGAACTACAGAATCACTCTTCTAAACCTTTGAGGAGTGTACTCTCTCTTGTGAAAATTCTACTTCACTACTTGGAGCTTGGTATGCTGCCTCTGACAGAGTGCATGTTCGGAGGTTACCCCATGCTGTCTGGACATCAGTGTAACTGATTGATTGATTGATTGATTGATTTGTGAGAGGTTGCTAACAGATTGATGCTTCCTTCACACCTTTCTCTTCCCTTCTCCCCTTCCTTGTGTCCAAAGGAACTCTGAAAGCACCTCATTTGCTCAGTCAATTAAGTTATGAGATGGGGAGTTCATGTCAGGATGAGTGCAGTGGCTTGATAATTAACAGAATTATTGTGAGCTTTGAGTGTCTATAGTAAAAATAGAAATGGTCCTTTATTTATGTACTAACTGTAGCAGCAATCACAGGTTTTGCAAAACCAGGCATAATGCAAAATGGTGCCAAGGCTACATTGCTGAAGAATGACTTAAGACTATTCTTTTGACTGTGTGACACACTGAAGAAGATCCAGCTTGTAACCATTGATCAACAAGCGGAGTATTGCAAAAAGATTGAAGAAACCACAAAAGGAAGCTGTCAGTAACTGCAGGAAGAGCGCTCTTGCTGGAAAGAGCAGCAATTTATGGGACACTTGGAGGTTGACCTCATATCATATCACAAAAGAGACTTTAAATTGATGCCAAAATTTCTTTTTAAAAATTGAACATTCCCAAATCTAAACTAGGTGGCAGGTGATGAAGAGCACCTCAGATATCACGTCAAACCTTGATTGATTTTCTTGTCGCTTGGTTGAGCAGTATGATTTTATATATAACCATATTGTTTGCGGCTCCTGCTGGTTAGCAGTGACGTGAGACAGTGTGGAATTGTTACCTGCAGAGGGTAACACACTGGCTTTGATGGGTGGTTCTTTCTGCTTTCATGGGACCTGTGCGTTGCTAGCAAGGACAGTGTTTGTTACCCATCCACACTTGTTCCTTAACCAAGTAACCTGCTGTGACATTTCAGGGGGCAGTTAAGGATCAGGAATATTAACTGTGGATCTGCAGTCACATGTATATGACTATCAATGATTGTCCCATGCTTTTCATTACTGAGGCAAGTTTTTAACTCCATGAAGTATTCATTGAATTTAACTTCCAACAGCGGCTGGACATTTACTAAATGCAGTGTGCTAGTCTGGGCTCTGACTGGTCAGCATCCTGCCACAGGCTCCCTACTGTGAGGCTGTTGGATGAGGACAGGGTCACGGGTGGCCAATGCAAGTCTCAGCATAAGTTAAGGTATTTTTGGACAAATGATTGAGGGATCTGACAAGTCCAAGGAACTCTATATCAAATAATGACCTTCTGGAGAGCGAAAACGGAACTTGGAGACAGAATGTAACTCAGCACCACTGTCGCAGACTTTTGGTGTTACTTCAGTTTCCAGGAGTGTTGACACCACATTTGGGCACATCTATGTGGCAATTACTGAGAATGGCCTCGGACAGAGATTGATCACAGACCACATTTGTTTTGAGTCAACACCAGCCTAATTCATGTCTGCATTCACCAGCGATTCATACACACTGCCTGGGCCTGTTACTGCATAACAATCTCCATCTTTTTTTTTCCATAATCAATACGTAACTGAACAATTAAACCTTGACTTCCAGGATCTATTTAGATCACAATGAACTTGTGCTTGTGAGGTTCCTTGCAAGGGTGATCCTGCTGCTGATTTAAATTCTAGGTGATCCGGGCGATTAGGTGTTTGAATCGTTGAAATGATACTTAAACTCAGGAGTCACTGATCTAAAGGATTGAGTACTGCCACTGAGGCAAAACTGGCAACAGTTCGGGATTGTATTATTTATTGGACACAGCACAGTCAAGGGGAAATATTGTCAGTAATCCTCTATCTGTGTCAAAGGCAGACTTTTCAACAGGTTCTAGTCTGTGCTCTTGGCTCTCCAAGATTACTCTTCACATCACGAATGTTTCAAATTTTTATTAGCTCCATGGTACATTCAGAACTGAAGCTAACTTGCTACCTATCAGTGTTTCCTTTGCAGTCACGAGCCAATCTTACTTTACAATACTAGTTAGAGAATCTCCATTTTGTTTCAGAGTACCAAGTGCCTCTGTGTTTTTGTGTGTGTGTGTGTGTGTCTGCTGCCCTCTAGTGCTCTTGGCTGTCTGGGTCATATTCCATATCAAGATCTGAGAGGTATTCAAAATCACAAAACATCTGGCCAGATTGGATAGGGTGAAACTGCACAGGTTAGCATAAAGGTCAAGAGCTAGAGGACACTGATCTTAAGGTGATCAGCAATGGCAACATTAAAAATGTACACAGTATGTGATTAGGGTCTGAAGTATTCTGCCTAGCAGCAGTTGCTTGATAATTAACAAAGTTATTGTGAGCTTTGAATGTCTATAGTCAAGATGAAAACGGTTCTTTCTTTATGTAGTTAGCTCAGTTGGCTGGATAGTTGGTTTGCAATGCAGAGTGATGCCACCAGTGTGGGTTCAATTCCACACCAGCTAAGGTTACCGTGAAGGACTGTCCTCCTCAACCTCTCTACTCACCCAAAGAGTAGTGACCCTCTGGTTTAGCCACGACCATTGTCTTTATCTGTAATGAGAGAGCAGCCCTAAGGTCTGGTAAGACTCTTTACCTTACTCTGCCTACAAACATGCTGGATGTGCAACTCAGTCAACGCCTTCAAAAGAGAGTTGTTCAGTTATCTGAAGAGAGGACCTGCAAAGTTTTGGGAAGAGGGAGCGAAGTGAGACTGAGTTGATCTTCCAGTCAGTCAGCATAGACACGATGGGCTGAATGGTCATGGCGTGTTCTGTAACTACTGATTCTGTGCACATCTTTGTGATTGAGACAAATGAAAAAAGACAGTCAGTTTTAACAGGGAACAGTAAAAGTAATTTTTAAAATGTATTCATGGGATGCAAGTTTAGCTGGGATGATCGGCCAGACCAGATCAGGACAGTGAATTCCTTTTCTTTAAGGACATTAATGAATCAGATGGGTTTCTCCAGCAGTTGGTGATCACTGAATCGTCACCATTTTTATTCCACACTTTTTTGTTTTTTGTTACATTCTAATTTTACCATCTATTATAGTGGGATTCAAAATAATTTCATAGACAATTATCCTAAGGTTTGGGAGCATGAGCCCTGTGACATTCCCACTTCACTGCTGCCTCTGACAATGGTCATCCAGAGACATTGACTGCAATTCTGGAGGCTTGCATTTAGATACTCTCACCTCGCTCTTGTTCCCCCCCACCCCCACCCCTCCAATTCTTCTTGTCACTCCTCCCCCACCTCCTCAGCCCTCTCTCCCTCTCCCTCTCCCTCTCTCTCTTTTTGTATGGGACGGGAAAATATTGTGTCCTTCACTGAAGGGAAGCTGAAATGGAGTTTGTCCATGGTGTAGGGAAGATTTCCTTTTGACGTTTACTGAAGATAAAGGGTATCTTAAATGACAATGCTGATGGGCACGTTGCCATTCTGAGGCAGCATGGAATACTCCCAGCCTCGAGCTCAGAGATTAGTGGTCAAGCTGTTTGCCTCACCCCCATCAAGTTTTCAGAGATCTATTGACACCGATGTTTACTTCCTGCACACATCCTTCTGCATGCTTGCAGTGATGGCAAAAGTGCTGTTCTGATTCCTGGAGGTACTTTTAGATCGTTAACTGGGAGCTTGTTCTCAGAATTTTACAAAGTTGTTTCTAGTGATTTACTTTCAGCACTTTCCCTCCTGAAGGTAATGTAGCAAACTGGTGTTACACGGGTGCTAATAGCCCACTCTTTGACAAGTTATTCTCTGCTGAAGCCCAAGGTCTCAGCAGGCCATGTGCTTGTGGGTGTTCATGGCAACTAAGCCCAGTGGTACCTCAGCACATCACTACGTTACTACATCACTAAACAGCAGTCTGCCTGACTTCCTCCAACTCCTTACTTCCCTAATGCCCCACCCATGATACCTCTGGCCAAGGACATTGACTCTGGTCTTTAAGCCACACCACTGCCTAATCTAAGATGAGTGATCAAACTCATGACAATAAATGTTTGAATTTATTTATATCCTTTTTATCTTAACATGGAAACTCTTCAATGCCCTTGAAATTAACTTGTTTGCAGTGACCATTGTTTAGACAGCACTGGCTAATATTTTATAGACTGCTAAAAACTTACAAACAATCAGCTTGTCTGTTTTTTTTTGCTCAGCTGAACAATTGAAGATTTCCTCTAGAAATATTGTTTCTCATCAGAGGGACGTAGGTTTATGGACCCTTCTGGTATTTTGATATGGTTTCAATTGAAGAGATTGCCCTGCAGATTAATACAATCTCTTTACCAGCCCACCTGTGAGATGAACTGAAATAAAGTTTGTAGTTCCAGGCATAAGATCCGTCTGCCATATCATCTGCCTAGCTGTAAAAATTGTATTGCCAGTCAAAGTATTTCAACCGAAAGTGTGGAATTTCAAAAATATTGCAGCTAATTCCTTGTGTTGGTTTCCACAGGCCTGCGTGTACTGCCAAGTCTATTTCAATACCAGGCCAAGACAGCTCCTTACAGCTGGACTGTAAGGGAGATGGGACCATAGACAATACTGTTGCCTCCGGGGGCTTGCATTCAGTGAGGCAGCCAAAACCTCGGCCTCCACTCAGTTCAGGTAAATGTTATTCCAGTCATAGCCAAGGTCACATTGTTTTCTATCTCTATGGCCTGAGTAATATCAGTTTCTCACCATGATATTATGGGTTTTAAGTAAATGAATGTTAACCCTCATTCTTGCCTTCATTGCTCTAGACCTCACTATTCCTATGCACTTGCAACTGGCCTCCCACTTTGTACCCTCCACATATTGATGTTACTTACACTACTTTCCTTGTCTTAACTTGCAGGAAGTCTCATTCTCTGCTTACACTGTGCTCACTGACCCATATTTGGGTGGGTGGGATCTGGGTGGGATGCTTTTTGGAGAGTCAGTGTGGACCTGATGGGCAGAATGGCCGTGCTTCCAGCTTCCACCATGTAGGGATTCTATGATATCTGGATAATCTCTGGAATTCCCTTCCACATCTCTTCCACATTAAAATCTACCTCCTTGAACAAGCTTTTTATCATCTAACCTAATATCTCTGTGCTTTGAATGCTTAAGATGCTGGATTTGTTTCCTGTGACGTGCCTTGGGCTGTTTTAATGATTATATAAGTATAAATTATGAAATGAAGCTGCTATTATAGTCATTTTGACCAATCTACAACTAATGGCACAGTGGCTCAGGGTTGGGGTGGCACGGTGGCTCTGTACTGTTCCCTCTCGGTGCCAGCTCCCACGTTAGATTCCACCCTTGGGACACTGTCTGTGTGGAGTCTGCACATTCTCCCCATGTCTGTGTTGGTTTCCTCTGGGTGCTCTGGTTTCCTCCTACAATCCAAAGATGTGTAGGTTAGGTGCATTAGTCTGGGGTAAATGTGGAGTAGTAGGAGAATGCGTCTGGATGGAGTACTCTTTGAAGGGTTGGTGTGGACTTGTTGGGCTGAAGGGCTGTTTCCACACTGTAAGGATCCAATGATTCCATTCCATGATTCTAACAGCACAGCTTTCCTCAGAGGCATTACATTTCCTGAAAAGGTTAAGGATGATCTAATGCAACATACCCATTAATCTGACTTGGTTAAACAAGGCAGACACTACTGTTTATCATTCACTTATTCCTCATTATCTGAGGGTTTCTAAAGTCTCATAATTTGTACTGGGTACCTTGAGTTGTTTGCTCCTCTATTCCTCTTCCAGCCTTTGGAAGGAAATGCAGATTGGGATTTTTATTTTTAAGAAGCATGTTGGATGTGTCTCTGAAGCAGTCTGTGCAAACCTTGTGTTTCAAGCAAGTAAACTGTCATTTCCATCAGTTGGTTTTTACCGTCCTTAGTAACCTGAGCAGGCCTCCGCTACTGCTTGTGTGGATCAGACCCATCTCGCACACTGCAGTAATTGTTGGCTCCTCAGCATTGAGGGAGTCGAAGGGTGGGTCAGTAAATTTGCAGACGATACGAAGATTGGTGGAGTTGTGGATAGTGAGGAGGGCTGTTGTTGGCTGCAAAGGGACTTAGATATGATGCAGAGCTGGGTTGAGGAGTGGCAGATGGAGTTCAATCCTGTCAAGTGTGAGCTTGTCCATTTTGGAAGGACAAATAAGAATGTGGAATACAGGGTTAACGATAGGGTTCTTAGTAAGGTGGAGGAGCAGAGGGATCTTGGGGTCTATGTTCATAGATCTTTGAAAGTTGCCACTCGGGTAGATAGAGCTTGTAAGAAGGCCTATGGTGTATTCATGTTCATTAGCAGAGGGATTGAATTCAAGAGTCGTGAGGTGATATTGCAGCTGTACAGGAGCTTGGTAAGGCCACATTTGGAGTACTGTGTGCAGTTCTGGTCGCCTTATTTTAGGAAAGATGTGGAAGCTTTGGAGAGGGTGCAGAGGAGATTTACCAGGATGTTGCCTGGACTGGAGAATAGGTCGTACGAGGATAGGTTGAGAGTGCTAGGCCTTTTCTCATTGGAATGGCGAAGGATGAGGGGTGACTTGATAGAGGTTTATAAGATGATCAGGGGAATAAATAGAGTAGACAGTCAGAGACTTTTTCCCCGGGTACAACAGAGTGTTACAAGGGGACATAAATTTAAGGTGAAAGGTGGAAGGTATGGGGGGATGTCAGGGGTAGGTTCTTTACCCAGACAGTGGTGGGGGAATAGAGTGCGCTGCCTGTGGGAATGGCAGAGTCAGAATCATTGGTGACCTTTAAGCGGCAAATGGATAGGTACGTGGATAGGTGCTCAAGCGAGGACAAATGTTCGGCACAACATCGTGAGCCGAAGGGCTTGTTCTGTATTGTTCTATGTTCTATGTTCTAACTGCATATTAGCAGCATAATTTCAGTGTATTTCATTGTATGAAGCTACCATTCAGATAGACAATAGATCATCAAGAATTGCAAAACATGACAGCCATTCAGCTACTATCGTCCCTGTGAAAGAGCTATTCAATTAGTTGCACTCCATAGCTCCTTCTTCATAGCTCTGCAGTTTTCTTAGGTTCACGTTTTTATCACATTCCCTATGAAAATTGTTATTGAATCAGATTCTGCTATCCTTTCAAGCACTGCATTCCAGTTCATAATAGCAGACTGTTTCAGGACATTCCTCCTCCTTCCACCTCTGACTCTTTGCCAGTCATCATCCACCTTCCCACCAGTGATGCTGTGGCAAGTTTGCTAGAATATATATTTTTGTTTAAAAGGCCAAGTGATCAGTGCACACACTGAGACAATATTTTAAGATTAGAATGTTATTGAATGTAATATATTGGATGGTGCTGGGGGGTGGGAGTCTCATTCCTGTTGTAATGGCTTTTGTTTTTAAAGGCAAATATGGCTTTTCTCCCACCCATTCATTATTCCACAGCAGAAGCTCCTGTCCTCAGGCAGCTGGAATAGACTGGACCCAGAGCCCCCGAAGTGATTGATTAGCTGAGCAGAGAGAGGTTTCTGCGAGTTTCGGGGTGGGACATTTTCTGCCTCCACCACAGTCTCTTTGCATCATTGTGTTCCAGTTTGTCGTTGTCCTGAGTGAATCTTGAATTAATCACGTTACAAGAAAACCGAGAACTGCTTGCAGTACCTCCTGTTTTGCACTGTTTGTTAGGTCTGACTGAAGATGCCGATCAGACCCCGTCCAGCCCAGATGAAGTATTTCAAACTGGTCATTCTCGGAATTCCAGCTATGCCAGTCAGCATTCAAAAGTGTCAGGTAAGTATTTTCTTTGCTTCTTCCTGTGTCTCTGCCATCTTCTGGGGAGCCTGTAGGCTCGGATTTGCAGTCTTAGACATTTGGGATAATGCTGTCTGTAAACTGCTGAGTAATACAGTACTGATCTAATGACAGGAATGAGAGTTTCATTATTGTTTGGGTAATTTTCTTGCTCCAGCCTTGTGTTCAGCACATACTACACAGCTGGCCTCGGTGGAATAGTAAATTATCTTAAAAAGAGGGAGAAGAATTCTCGGACAGTAAAACTGGATGGTGTAGATGAGAAGATTTTAGAATAAGGAGACATGAGGCTACTAGGGCAGGATGCAGAGCTAACAGGAGGATGAGGCTGGATTTTCAGAAACCCAAAGCTGTATGTGATTAGAAGCTGAATAAATACTTCCATACAACCCTTCAATCCCATTTTCTAGTTGCTGCTTTGTTTTAAGATTAGATGAATTGATTTTTCCTGTACTGCAGTAAAAGCAACTTATGGACATGGAGTTTTACAATACAGAAAGACACCCTCCAGCCTATTGTGTCTGGCCCAGTCAACAACCACTTATCTAACCTAATCTTATTTCCCCGTTCTTGGCCCCATAGCCTTGTATGCTGTGGGATTCCAAGTGGTCATCTAAAGACTTATTAAATGCTGTGATAGTTCCTGCCTCCACCATCCTTACAGATACCCACTGCCCTCTAGGTGAAAAGATCCTTCTTAAACATCCTCTAGACTACTTTCCCCTTACCCTAAAACTGTGCCCCTTAGTAATTACCATAGGGAATTGTTTATTCCTAAGGACTATCTATTCCCTTCCTAATCTTGTAAGCCTCAATCAGGTGTTCCCTTCAGTCTTCTCTGCACTAAGGAAAACAACCCTACTCTATGTAGTGTCTCTTCAGAAAATATCTGATGTTTTAGTCTCTTTTCTCCAATGCGCTTGCAGTTTGACAAATGTGAACTTGATTCTAGCAGTAATAACTAGCTAGGCCTAGGATAAAGGATTGAAGTTTTTAAAAAAATTAGGGACTGGAACAAGATGCAAAGAAATGCCCTATGACCCAGTCTTTCAGGTGAAGCAAATGTAAAGAACTGACAGCAACAGAAAACTTCAGAGAATTCCTGGTGGCTTTTTCTGTTGCAGTGACCTTGTCAATGATTTGTCGGCAAACATCTTTGTCTTTTGTTCCATTTTGCCAAAGTAACTCGATCCTGTTTGAGGGGTGGAGTACAATTCAGTTGTTTTTCAGATTTAATGCTCCAGTGTAATGTATCTTGTCCTGGATTGTTATCTTTTGTGTTTGTTTTATTTGTTTCTTTAAACTGATTTTTAACCCTCATTCAGCAAGGCATTAAAACAAAGCGGGTCAATTCTGAGGAAAGGAGAGCTGATTTATTTCAACACCTTGTTATTGTCATTCACACCAGTGCATCTATAATTCCAAGCAGTTGCAGACCAAAGCTCCTTACATTCTACACAACAAATCCCAAGCTACCAGGAAAGGAAATACTGCTCATTTGTCCCTTAGCCATCTGATTTAACTCTTATTGTCTTACTCATATAAACAATTAAAATACACTGTTTCAGGTATTGTGTAAATTCTTGTCCCATGCTTTGGATGTAGCCCGACTTCTAACCATTTCAAAGCAAGTCCTGGGAAAGCTGCAGCATCTTGACCTGAGTGAAGTTTGAGTAATGAAGAACTAAAGCTGTTTACGATTAAGGTCATAAAACACAGCTTTATTTTCCCGTAATCTGTCAAATATGCATACTTGCTTCAGAAGCAGTGCAATGGAATGGATGTGCTCGCTGTGGAATCCGCTGTGTCTGTCCCAGCATGTGTTTTCAGCATCATTGTCAATGCAGGGATACCGGTGCAAAAAAACAAAGTGCATTTAACAGAGTTTACATCTAGCCTGTCTTCTACATACGTCTTCTACAAACTATGCATATGAACGAGAGGCAGGAGTTGCATGTACCCCTCCGCCCAAAATACAGCCTTAGTAAATCGGCTATTTAATAAGATCATGGGTGATCTGATTGTTCCTGATATCCACATTCCCACCTTCCCCCATAACACTGCATCCTTTGTTTACCAAGGATCTATCCAACTCTCTCTTTAAAATATTCAATGACTCTATCTCTACTACCTTTTTGGGGGGAGAGTTTCAAAGACATGTGACTAAAAAATATTTAAATGTTTAAATTGGTGATCCAACACTTTTAAACAGTGACCCCTTAATTTTAGATTCTCCAATAAAAGGAAACATCCTTTGCATGTCCCCTCTGGATCTTTTATGTTTAAATCAAAATATCTCCTAATCTAAATTCCAATAGATACAAACCTAGTCTCTCCAACTTTTTCTCCATACTGGCTTTGGGGGCTAAATTAATCTCGTTGCTCTTAGGCCAGTGGAATAGATTAATTCTATGACCGTGCGCCACTACATAGGTGGCTGAGACTGATGATCTGGGTTTGCCTGTCCAGATCAGTGGGTTTTGATAATGCTGTCAAAGTCATGGAAATGGATGACACTGACAAGGCCAATATTCATTACCAACTCACTCTGGAGTCCCCCATCAAGGAACATTTTCTCTATCTACACTGTCAAATCTCTTACCATATTAAATGCTTGTTTGGAAGGAAATCTGTTGTCCATAGCTGGTCTGGTCTATGTGTGGCTTCAAATCCGTAGCAATGTGATTGGCTCTTAACTGCTTTCTGAAATGGCCTGGCAAGCCCCTCAGTTCAAGGGCAACCAGCGTAATCCTGAATAAAAACCGAAACAATCCGGATGCTGTAAATCCGGAACAAAAACAGAAATTGCTGGAAAAGCTCAGCAGGTCTGACAGCATCTGTGGAGGGCAATCAGAGTTAACATTCAGGGTCGAGTGACCCTTCCTCAGGACTCCGTGTAATCGTTGCCAGCAATAACCATGTCCCATTTTGGAAAAACGACAAAATGTAAGTCTTTACTAAGCTAAGAATGCTCATGTTGATGATCATGGTAACTGTCATAATGAGATATTAAACATCTGGTATGCATATTGCAGCTGCAGTTTGTTTACACTTTGGGTGATGTCATGAACAGATTAAACACCAGATTCTGCTTACTCCCAGTTATTATTTTAATGCACACTGTAATCTCATGTGAAAATGATCTTGATGAAGTAAAATTAATGCCACAATAAAAGCCTATTATGATCATATGCAGAGGAGTAGAATTACATGATTCACAGCTTATTACATGACGCCCATGTCCCCTTGAGGTAGTTTGCTCTTTCGAGTGCTGGGGGCAAATCAAATTATTGTATTAGTCATACTGTACAACTAATGCTGCAGATGAATAGCTTAGTTCTTAATAGCGCTAATGGAATCACAATTTTTAGCTAATTGTCATTAACTAAAATTAGAACTAAAAAGAAGGATGATCCCAAAGTTGGAAAATTAGTGCATGGTTGAGATCCATAGGCAAACTTCTTTGTTTGTAATTGAGGCATTTATTTCCAATTTCAATTTTGTTTAAAACACAGGTTACAGCACTGAGCACTCTCGGTCCTCTAGCCTTTCGGACCTAACTCACCGGCGTAACACATCCAGCAGCAGCAGTGCCTCTGGAGGGCTCAGCATAACCGTTGAGAGCACAGATGGAGAGAAGGAACACAAAGTGGAGCGACCACCCAGGCCCCCAAGGCCAGCACTCCCACCAGAAAGGCCACCCAGGTACACAGCTGTTCTGTTTAAAAGAGGTAGTTCCCTATCTCTGGATAGTGCACATCCTGATAGCAGGACCCACAGAAGGTGAGACCACGGAATGTTGTGTGTACCGTTTTTGATTTGAAGGGTGTTGTTGTTACCAGTTCGTGATATTTTTTATCTTTGCATTTCTTTTAACTCCACACTGTCCTGTATCTGAGATCTGTCTGTTCCAGATCGGAAAATGTTTGTCTATTGTCTGACTTTTTTCACATTTTTATGAAATAAAAAATGGTGGATAAAGCATTTCTGTCCAATTCGAGGTTTTCCACTCTGTCAGCAAATGCATCTTCACAACCTGCATTCCCAAACTGGAAAAGCCTGACTAAATGGGTGGATGCTTTATAGCTCCAGATGCTTGGGTTTTGCAGGCATTCTGTTCATGATTCAAATGAAGCAACTTTCCATTCTCTGTTCATTCAAGTTGAAATTATGCTGCATGATTCTATTTTGAAAAAATGAATTGGAATGAGCAAGATTCAAATAGCTCAAAGTCTGGAATTTGGCATCTGACTGTGTAACCAGTCTGATAGCCAAGTTAAGGTGTTCAGAGATATTGTATTGACTTGTGTTTAAAATAGACAATACAGACTGCAGAGACAAGTTGACCTCATGGGCCAATCTAATCCAATTTAGGCTCATTTGAAGGAAGTTGTTTCTGCGGGTAGCACATGCATTATATGGAGTGACCACTGGAAATCCCTGTTGATATTCTGGTGGGTGATTCTATGTGGCCGGAGATGGAAATATTCCATTATTGTTTGGCATTGAGTGTGCAGCCTCCTTCAAAAAAGAATTCAAGAGTTGGTCTTGCAGGACTGTGGTCAGAGTCAAAAGTACACGAATCTTTATCTGACCTGCATTGTATTCAACTGTGCAAAAAAAAGCATAAAATTTAGAAATAATTATCAAACCTGGAGTGCGTCAACAATGTACTCCTGATAATGTAGGGACAAAAAAGCAACTTAATGCATCATTGGGTCTGTGACCTTGGCCAATGCTATTTGTGTCTGTGCCACAAACGTATTCTGCAATCTATCAGCACCACGGAGTACTGTCTGCAAATTCCGTTCTGATTGAGGATCACTAGCAGAGCTTTAAGGAAACCAGCGTGCTGCTGCCCCGGTGGCTTAGCATGCAAGTACTTGTTGTCTCAATCATGAAATTGATCCCAGTGCTGTGCTGCTTTACCTGGTCTGTTTGGATGATGCTGCAGTTGGTCTTTTAATTTTACAGCCTCAGCTGGAAAATGCACGTGTGTAAATTGCTGGGGGGAGAGTTTGCACTGATTTTGGTGATTTGCAGGATGCAATGCCATATTGCAGCTAGAATGTTTTTGACCGGAAAGACCTGCCAGAGTCAGCACTCCAGTAAAGTTTTGGTTGGAAAGGTTGTGCTAACTTCTGAATTTCAGGGCTCCTCATGCACGGGCTGTGGATGTAATTTTTAAGTGCGTTGTTGTACTGTTCCTAATTGGTTTCTCATTCCGCAGACGAAAAAAGGAAACTGTCGAGAGTCAACCTACTTGGGTTGATGATACCAGAATCGATGCAGATGACATTGTGGAGAAAATTGTGCAGAGTCAAGATTTCACAGATGTCAGTAATGCTGAAGGTAAGTTTGCCACGTTTCCACTCTTAATCCAGGGACATTGTCCGCTATTCATCCATGTGGTGATGCTGCCTTTTTAGTGTACAGGAGGACAATTAAAGGTCAAGTCACCCAAACTGGAGTGTTGCCTCCTTCCAAAATGCTGTTTAATATTGCAGACATATTTTGAAGTTAGTATGATATATACATTCACAAGAAAAGGCAGTGTTGTTTAGATGTGTGTGCTGACCTCCATCTCTGTCTAACAGTGTGATTGATGTTACTGTAAAGAATCTGGGCTCTGCCACAAAGTTTGTCACATGCCTCAATTAATCATGGGGAAAACCACAATGCTGTGTGCTCTGCGATGAGACAACTATAAAAGTATGTTGATTTCAGCAGTTGCCAAATCTTATCTCTCTCTCTTGCCAATTGGACCACACAAGTATTGTAGAAATTACAGCCCGGGCAGGGAGATTCGGCTGTTCACGTCTATATCTCCATTTTGATCTCCTCCCACTTAACTGCCCTTCATGCTCCCTTTCCAAGTATTTGTCCAGTCACTTTCTCAGCTATGCCACAATTTGAGGCTGAGGCTGTAATATGTTTTCAAAGTTTTTGTGTCACATAGCACAGAACATTTGAGATAAAAGCAAAAAGTGCTGGAAGTCTGATCGTGTCTGTGGAGAGAAGAGCCATATTGGATGTGAGCATTAGTTCTGTTCTCTCTCCACAGATGCTGTGATTAGCTCCTGTGTAGTTAACAGATGCTCCACAGATGAGTTTCTCAAGCACTTTGTTTTTATTTCAGATCTCCAGCCTGCATAGTATTTTCCTTTAATTTCTGATACGAAGGTAATTGGCTAAAGAGCCCAGAGGTGGCATGAGAATGGTCTTTTACACAGCAGGTTATAATCGGGCCTAAAAGGACTGTGGAAACATATTCAGTAATTTTCAAAAGAGGTTTGGATGTGTACGTGAAAGGGAAAACTATTGGTTGCTTTCCGGAGAAAGGGCATAAGAGTGGAACCAATCTGGATAATTTTTACAAAGAATGGGCACAGGTCTGATGGAGAAAATGGATTTCTCCTCTGCTGTGTCGTTCAAAAGCTTCACTTTCTGTTGCTGAAGCTGTGAGGTGATCACTCCTACTGACGAAAAGATGCACGTGTGACTGGTGGATTTGGGAAGACAAGGTCTCGTAGGTTTTCCCCTCTTGGTTCCTCACCAGCTGCTAGTTGTTTGAGACTTGGACAGTTCAGTCAGTAGTGGTGATAGCAAGTCACTTTTGATGATGGAGAATGAAGACCCTCATCCAGAGTGCCATCTGTGCTTGGCACCTCAGGATTTCTCCTAAGGGAGCTCAACATGAAAGAATAACATTTCATCAGCTGATCGGAGGGAGACATCCTTACCTACACATAGGATAAGACCGTCTATCTGCCTTATCTTGGATTCTTGAGTGAAACTGAAGTATGCAGTACATTATCACGGCTCACAAGGTTTATGGGAAATTATGGTTAGTATAAAAACTCTACCTTTTTCTGTATTTTTGATAGTGGACTGAATGGGGTGGGGGGGGGAAAACACATTGTTAGAAAATCTTAACAGGTCTGGCAGTACCTACGGAGAGAAATCCGAGTTAACGTTTTGGGACCAGTGACCCTCCTTTAGAACTGGGAAAAGAACGGTTTTAAAAATTTGAGGATCGTGGAAGGGATTACTGTACTTAAAAGACAGTTACCAATACTCGTTGTAGGTAGTGTTTACGTAGCTGCTTTGTTCAACCAGTGGGGGGGCGTTAGTTGCAAATGGGACAAAGTTAGGGGTGTATGCAAAATGAGATTTGGCCAACAACAAGAGGCTGATTAGTTTGAGGAGTGTTGAGCAGTTGTCTGTCTGCTAACAGTTACAATTAGCTCCTGTGCAAGTGAGCAGCTTGTGGATGTGATCAATATGGCCAGAAACTATCACATGCCCAAAAGGGAAGGTGGTGCATCTCTCCTCGTAGTAGAACATGCCTGAAACCTGAACAAAGCCAGTTTATTTTCCCTCACCAATAGCTGTAAGCTGTTGCTTTTAACCAATCAGAGAAAGGCTTTGTAAGTTATGAACTATTTGTTCTCCGCAAAGACGCGAAAAGTACCTGGGGAAGGGAGATTGAAGAACAACAAGTGATTATCTGAGCAAACCTCTGGATAGGGGCTATTGAACTACCTTCTCAGCATTTTAAAATTCATTATTTTTTAATAAAGCTTTTTAATAAGTGCAGAACCAAGTTAAACCCTAATTTCTGTGACCTGGTTCTTTATATTAATCTGAGGTATCAGAAAATTACACAATTTCCATCTAAAGATGAACTGAAAACAACAAATGGTGGAGATCAGAGTGGCTCAGGCAGCATCCATGGAGGGGGAGCAAGCGAATGTTTTACATATCCTTGACTCTTCATCAGAGCTGACACAGTATGGAGGAGACTGCATTTATGCAATACTTTGGGATAGAGGAATGGTGGGTGGGAGGAGGGAGTGCTGGGGTAGAAAGGGTGTTGATCGAGTGCTTTCCATTTTAAAGACAATGCATTGTAGACAGTACAACAGAGATTCTCGAGTTATCATAGGATAACCTGGGAACAGAGGGTTATCCTATGAAGAGAGGCCGAGTAAGTTAGACATTTATTCTCTGGGCAAGTGATCTCGTTGAAAAATGGCCAATTTTAAAGGGGCTTGACAAGGCAGGCACTGAGGTTGCTTGCACTGGCAGGGGAATCTAGAAGACAGGTTCAAGCCTTAAGATGAAAGGTTGTTCATTTTGTACTGACATGAGGATAAGTTTCCTTTCTCGAAGGTTGTGAATCTTGGGAAGTCTCTATCACAAGAGGGTTTAAATGCTACATTGTTGAATAGATTCAAAGCCAGGATAGCTGTGGTTTAGCTGTGTCATGTTTTGGGGAGTGAGTAGGAAATTGAAAATTGAGATGTGATAAATTGAATGACAGAGCAGGTTCATTATGCCATATGATTGACTTCTAATGTCTTGTGTTTTATTTTAAGCCCCTTTTCTGATTTTTCTCCACTGATACCCATTTCATTCTCAGGCCTCAAACACTTATCAGGCAACCACTAATCCTGCAACCTGACCTTTGAGGGAGAAAGTCAAACAAACACAAATTGGAGAAATGATCTAATTGATTCTGTCTCGATCTAGTTGCTATTTCAGTGCTACAGTCTATTGTGCTACCGATGGGACACTGCCCTATTAGAAATCCCAACTCTTCAATGATTCTTTAAATCCAAGACTTCACTTTTTTTTCACTGACTTGTACCATGACAATAAAAACAATGGCAAAGAAATGAGGCCCCCATTGTGTCAAGGAGAGCTGGGAGCTATCCTGCTGTCCTGATATAACATTGCTCTACAAACTCCCTCAAGCAGTAATTAATTGGCCAATTTATCTCCCTATTTTTGTGAAATCAGACCTTAAGACACATGATCTGAAGTAACAGACAATCAATTTTTCAATGTATAATTTCAGTTACATCACACTGAAAATTTTTGCTATAAATTCTATGTGTTAGGATTGAGCCCTCCACTACCACCTGATGAAGGAGCGACGCTCCGAAAACTAGTGTGCTTCCAATTAAACCTGTTGGACTATAACCTGGTGTTGTGTGATTTTTAACTTTGTACACCCCAGTCCAACACCGGCATCTCCAAGTCATGATCTGAAGTAAGTTATTCAGCTTGTTGAATCTACTTCAGCATTCAATAAGATCATGGCTGGTCTGTTAATCTTCAACTCCACTTTCCTGCTTTTATCCCCCTCCCCATAACCCTGGATTCCCTTACCCATTAAAAATCTATCTGTCTTCACTTTGAATATACTCTCCGAATGGCTGAGGTCTTTGCCTGTCAAACCGCTGTTTTTGTGCTGTGATACATTACATTCTTTAATAGACATGTTGAGGTGCTACATGAATTCAAATTTGAGTCAGTGCTCTCAAAATGAGGGCTGCAGCCGAAGGCAGAGATTCTTCAGCCATGTATGTGTATGCTGCTTTTTTCCCAGTGTACTGATGTGTGTATTCTTCTCATTTTCAGACAGTAATTTGAGGCTGTTTGTAAGCAGAGATGGAACAACAGCACTCGGTGGTATTCAGCTGGGGAACAGGTGAGTTTCAGAAATTGCAGCAGAGTGGTCTTGTACCATTGTGTAATTTATCCTGGACTCCAGATTATTGGTGTGGGATTTTCTTAAAAATGAGTCTTTAATATTTTTGAAATAAGAACCCTTTTGCATTTTATCTAACAAACTTGGGCCCTTTCAATCATCAGCTTGTCTTTCTGCTATTTGCTCAGAGAAATAATTTGGCGTAAGATTATTGATCATTTAAAGCTGCAAATGTTCGAATGTGATGCAGTAATTTATGGACCTGCCAGTTCCTTGATTGAAGGTTTATTTCACATTATCTCAGTGAACAGTACCTCCTGAGGAAAGCATTTCCTCATGTGCTAGTGGTACTAAAATTATAAACATTCTTTCTAAAATCCCTCCTCTGCAGTCAACTAGGTAGTGCTTTGTGAAGTGCCTTGGTTATGTTTTACAAGGTGAAAAGTTAAATAAATATGGGTTGTCAGCTATTCCTTCTCATGTCAATGGAGTTTTAATTCTCATAATGGGCACCTTGCTTCTACAGTTTTGGAAAATGCATTTTGTACTCTCCAACCTGTGCTGTATTAAAATGTGTGTTTACAGTCCTTATGCTTAAGGTGTCAAAAGCTCAAGCGAGATAATACAATGAGTATTTTCACAGTCTGTTTTCTGCAAGTAACAAGTGCTGTTTCTTTCTCCACAGGGTATCTGCGGGTGTCTTTGAGCCTGTTGTTATTGAGAGCCGTTGAGAAACTTGAGCCACTCTGCATCTACTTAACCACTTTCCATTTGAGCTCCTTGCCTACAGCACATCTAGTCTTATCCATCAGGTCATGCCACCCACCAGTTCAGCTGGACTGAAGAAGGAGGGTGGCCACTGATATCAAACAACAGCCCCACTCCCCACTCCCCCTCTCAAGAAGTGGCTGATGTTGATTCTGACTTCATTGAAGTATTTAGGGAATTGGTTGGGACGTGGCTCCCATTTTAAAGAAAAGACCTCCCATTTATTTCTGTTGCAGTGCTTACTGAGAACCAGTACAGAGATCATGATTTAATCTCAGAAATAATTTGTTTTTGTGACATTGAAATGTTGTTCAAGAAATCCTCTTGAAACACAACAATTAAATGCAAAACACTTGTGACTGAGTGTCTTTTTAAAGGGGACAGTTTTTCCTTGAAATATTGTCCTCCCAGTGTTATTCCAAGGTAGACCCTTCTAGACCATTTGGAGACCAGGGCTAAAGACTGCACATCGCCCTGTTGGATATTGTTGCATAAAGAGGAAACTTTTTAACACTTTGGAAAATTTTATTCTGTTTCGCCCCAGATTTTAAGTTGCTGTGCGTGTGAGGAAATCAGTTTGTTTTGATCCACCAAACTTGATTGTGATTTTGGTTACTAGAAAACACAAATTTTTCACTTAATTGTAACAATTTCAGCATTATTGCTGTCAAGTGAAGGAGGTTCATATTTTAAAAAAATCAAAATAATGATCGTCCAAATTCTAAATCAGTGTATCAACCATGATGCTATTAACGGACACATCAAATACGGTGATGTCTTTGCACGGAGTATTTGTGTATCTGTGGGGTGTTGGATTTCTCTTGAAATGAAGTAATAGGATTTTTTTGTTTCTTTGTCCAGTAGTGACACTTTTCGTGATTTCTGATGCTTCCGACTCATGTCAGGAACTTGACATATTCATATACATATATTGTTCCTTAATAATGCATGTTGTTGGAACGTATTTCTTTATGGGCATGGAGCAGATTCATTCATGTTCATAAATCGGTTGTTTTTTATAGTTGTGCTTCAAAAGAAGATAAATCAGATGTGTGTTTTAACCATGCTATCTGAACAGTTACTAAAAGGCTGGCTTTAAAGACTCCAGTCTAGTGGCGTGCTGTTGCAATAACAGTAACCTCATCAGAAGGTATTCTGAAGAGAAATGGAACCTGTGTGCTGTACGATCTTGTTGCAAAGACTAATAATGCACCACTGAACCAGCCACTGATGACTATTAATACCTTTTATTTGTGCTCAGCTGTTCAGAACGGTAGTGGGCAAATGCTGACCTTGTGGAAATTCTGATGTTTCCTTATTGTTGAATTATATTGGAAGGAACAGCTACTGATTCCAAACTTTGGTCTTGTCTCTTAAGCTGTCAGTAAGTGGCCTTTGGTACAGGTGTTTCCTGCTTTGAAACAAAGATACTGTAAACCTTTGGGGGTGAAACTTGTTTTTGTTCCAGATTGATTATGGGCCATTAGAGTACACTTTTACTTCCCAATCAATCTGAGGGATTTGCTAAAGAAGTGCCATGGATTTTTGCTACACAGCATTAACAGCTGGCTGCGTATTTTGTACAATACTGTGCCAGTGCAACACTCGATTCTAGCCCATTGAAGTATTTAGTGAGGAGAATTGAAAGTTTGGGAATTGCAGTTCTCCATGTTGCTTGTCTCTGACCTGTCGGGCTGTGGATGTGTAATCTGATGGGTCCAGATCTTGGTCTAATCAGGCCTGAGCCAGTTTGCTGCCTCTGGTGGAACAAATGAGTCCAGTGATTCATGGCGAGAGGCTGTAGCTCTTTAAAAATGTCATTTTCCTGTTCCTGTCTGAACATGCTGGCGTTGGTTAGCTATGCACTTTGAAGACTTGTATATTTCCTACACTAGCCTTGTCCTCTTGCTTATTGCATGCCACTTGTGAATATTGTGGCTCAGTTTAATGTAATGTGAACAGTTAACTTGTCCACTATCTGTATCTGTGGTAAATTTGAGGCCTAAAATTCAAGGCTGCGATGAATCTTAACTCTTGATTTTTGTACTGTTTTAATAACTGTTCTTGACAACTAGTGTGAGGAAAATCTTAAGTTTTTTTTAATGCAGAGCCAAAATTAACACTTAACTGCTAGGATATTACCTCTTTTGCACAGACTGGTTCATAAATAACAAAAGGTATCACCTTCAAGCAACTAAAATCTGCATATTCGTTCAAAAACATCTTTCTGGCCCCTCTTATTTAACCACTGAAGTACAGGTTACTTGAAGACGCAAAAGAATGCCCATTTAGTCAAATAATATGGAAATCGAAGGTCTTTCATGTTAATTACAATGAATCTTGTTCTCAGTGTTGACACTGAGATGTAAAACCCCATCAAACTCACCCTCCCATTTTACTGAGTGGATGTCTTCTTGACTTCATGCCAATCCCCTCCCAAAACTGGTTCTGTCCAAAACATGTTTGCAAGTAGATTTCTGTGTGTTCAGTAATTCCAAAGTGAACAAAGTTAACAATCCGACAACACCAGGTTATAGTCCGGCAGATTGAATTGGAAGCACTAGTTTTGGAGGGCAGCTCCTTCATCAGGTGGTTGATAAAGGAGCGGTGCTCTGAAAGCTAGTGCTTCCAATTAAACCTGCTGTTGTGTGATTTTTAACTTTGTACACCCCAGTCCAACACCAGCATCTCCAAATCATTCCAAAGTGAGACATCGTTGTGTGGGCCTGAGGCAGTGTCTGTCAGAGACAATTAATCAGAGCGCAATACGGTGCTACACAATTACACTCCCTACAGATAGACAATGTGAGTGAATAGCTCAAAAGACTTATGCCAATATATTTCTTCGTACGTCTGCAAGGTGAAATGCTGCCCCACTGACAAAACTTTCCTAAATTAAAAAATTTTTTTTCATTTGACTTAAAATTTTGAATATGCAGTTGTGTTTTGCATTTGGGGAGCTGGTCAGCTCAGTTAGCTGGACAGCTAGTTTGTGATGCAGAGTGAGTCCCAACAGTGCACATCCAGTTCTCCGTGTGGGTCCTGCCTCCTTCATCTCTCCCTTCGCCTGAGGCGTGGTGAACTTCAAGTTAAACCACCACAAGTTGTCTATCTCTAATGAGAGAGCAGCACCATGATCCTCTGGGACTATGGTGACTTTTCTTTTACATGCACTGGTTTAAAAAAAACCCAACACTATCTACCAGTACATTTAGTCATTACCGATGAAAAGGCCAACAGTTTCATGACCCCTTTGATTAGATAGCCCCACCTTTAGATTGTATTTAATTTAGCCCTTGACCATATAGTTTTTCCAACTTGTTTATTTTAAACAATGTAATCGGCTTTAGAAGGCTGAAATGGAGTAGCTGACTACAGAGATTTCTACAGAATATCTTTGTTGAAGTAGAGTTTGATGCAAGTCTGAGATCATCCATAAATACCACAGTCCTTCCCTAAATCAACTTAGCTTGTTAAAAGAATTAATAAACTGTTCAGATATTCTCAGCATCAATAAAACCAGCAGATCAAGGGTTAAGATTGAATAATAATTTTTTTTACATTTTAGTAACATTTGACTATTGGCATTGACGTGTTAATCAAAATTTAGTGTAAATTCACTTGGAACAGTTTTTTTAATTGAGGTATTTTTTCTAGCAGTATTTTCCTGTTTTGACTTGCTTTGTTAGTAGTTAGCATAGCACCTTGCTACAGATCCTACTAACGGAGCTTCAGTTTGTATATTACTTTAAGTGCAGGGATTGCAAACTAAATTGTCACCAACTCAGAGCTCCACTTGTGCTGTGGCTGTTGCCTTTGAACGAACTAATTTAATTTGACCAAAGTAGAACATCTTGATAATTGAGACTTGGACCAGTTGTCTCTTAAATCCTTTTTTATTGCTCCCCCTGGACATGTACTCATGTGCCACCCCCCCCACCCCAATTTGCTTTGTTGCTATTAGGTGGGCACCTACCTCTTCTCCTTGTCTTTTGTTCTTTTCTCCCTGCTACCACTCCATGGCCTAGCATTGTTAGAACACCACTTCACCACCCAAGGTCCTCTTCTAAGTAGGAGAGTGGTCTTGCCACCTGGGCAGCGATGACAGCAGGCTTACAAAGCAATCTGTCCTGTGCATTGTATTTACTGATGAGAGTTCGTGAAATCAGTAATTTGGAAGGGAGTTGTGGCAGAAATGTCTAGTTACGACACAAGGTCGCAGATGGGGCTGTTTTGTTAACGGGACTGCTGCAAATGTGTTGCTGGTCAAAGCACAGCAGGTTAGGCAGCATCTCAGGAATAGAGAATTCGACGTTTCGAGCATAAGCCCTTCATCTATTCCTGATGAAGGGCTTATGCTCGAAACGTCGAATTCTCTATTCCTGAGATGCTGCCTAACCTGCTGTGCTTTGACCAGCAACACATTTGCAGCTGTGATCTCCAGCATCTGCAGACCTCATTTTTTACTGTTAACGGGACTGCACCACATGTGGAAACTGCAGTTCCCGTAAGGTCACACATGCAGGGGTAGAATGTTTGTCTTGTTGCACGTAGTTTGCTTTACTCAATCCATTATAATGAAAAACCTGTCGTAGCCATTCATCCATTTTACAGCTCAGGTGCACTTTTTACTTTCCAAGTCCTATTTAATTTCTTCCGCCAATCAGATGTTGATCACAGATTTTAAAACAAGAATAACTACTTGGTGATTGCTTTTATTTGTGAAACTGTCCGAAATTGACCACTGTTGTAGGAGCTGTGTTTATTTTTTAAAATCATTTCTGAATTATTTTGATCCTTTCTGTCTGTGTTTCCGGCCAGCAGGCTGACTGGAGACTGCGTTATTGTCACAAAGGGATGATAGCCCTTGAATATCTCCCTGCGTGACATCGGAAAATGTGTTTAGAATGTTACACATTGGTGTTGATCGTGTTCCTGATTTCCTTTTGTAAAAGGCAGCATTTTTGTTTTGGTATTAGTGTGTGGAAATTTATATTGGACTGTTGTAACCTCTGACTAAAGACATTTGCATGATGGAGTGCCAACAGGCCACACTGACAAAGACAGTCTCTGCCCAGTTATTAATTAGTCAAAATCTTGCCGTACCCCTTTTCATTCTCATGGTTTATCAGCAGCAGTATCGGGAAACTATCGATGAGAACCCTGCTTTGCTCTACAACAGTTCAGGATATAACAGCAGCAATCAAATGCATTCACTTCTGGCTGTTAGAATGCATGCTGCCTGTAGTTAATTGGACGAGTTCTATGCTCATTTTATAATGGGTAAATCCATCAAAGCTGAATATCATTCAGTAAATTAGAGAGGGATGGGAAGGCCAAAGAATAAAACTTGCAGCAATATTAAACCAAATCAAAGCTAAAGCCTTTAATCCCTTTGGTCCATAGATTTCACAATACCTCATCCGACTTCCTTCGAATTCCACAAGAAGCTGCTTCAGTGGGCAGCAGACAACCTGGTTATGATGTTTCCATTCGAACGAGACACCTACAGAGTTGTTTGCTGTCTTTTGTGAGAGTCTCAACTTTAAGAAACTTGTGCTTGGAATTTTTAGAAGCAACTAAAATCTGCCATAGAACCTGAAGGAAGCACATTCTTAATTCCAAAGATTGATTTTGACAGTTATTTATTTTGAACTAATTGATGCAACTGGGGGGACTGTCGTGTGTGACAGAGAGACAGAGTCTGTGTGAGAGCGAGGAAGACTGACAGGCAGGCTGTGAGCTTCTGTACCAGAGAGAGGGAGGTGGATGGACTAGATGGGAGAGAGATGGATGGAGAGTGTGTGCAGGGTGTGAGGGATGGACGTGTGTGTGTGTGAGAGAGAGAGAGAGAGAGACCAATAATGTTTTGAGACGTGGTGGTGGAGAGAAGAAAATTCATTAAGAGACTAGAGTTAATTCCAAGCAAAAGAACAGTTAATTCCCTGTGGGAAAGTTTATTGCTAAATCTGTGCTAACTACAGCAAATTGGATAACTCTAGTTTGTTAACTAATGATAGTGCTGGAAACTTCACTTTCAAAACAAGCCAGGCATGAGGGAAATTGAAATTGCTGCACACTCCATGAAGTCCTTCCTACTGCTGATAATGTGTTCTGGTGGCCCATTGGCTGGTTAAAGGAGTTACAGAGATTCCCTACCACAGTCAGGTGTGAGCACTGCTGATTTAGTCCAGCATCCAGTTACCAATGGGGCTTTGTTTAAAAAAAATAAATAAATACCAATGCTGTTTTAATCACATCTTGGGTAAAATGTTGCTTGTTCCCTTTTGGAATTCTTTTGAGGTTCCCTGCTTTACCTGGGAGCTGTGGGATCTTTTAGATTCTGGATAAAAAGCGGCATCTCCTCAAATCTGGATTGATTTGGAATACAAAGTGTTTTTTTAAGCTTTTTTAAAAAATTGACAGGGTATTAAATGCCAGCAGCAAGCACCCATTTGGGAATTCTGAAGATGACCAGATGTGCCTCTTATCTGACCAGGTGGCACCTTCAGTACAACAATGATCCTGAACAACTCCTTTAAGCAGCTGTAATCGGGCAAATGACGTGTGGCTCCCTGGCACTCTGCTTGCCTTAAGTAAATCTGTATATTTCTGAAAGCATTTGAAGCTATGCATTGGGAGATTAGGCCCTTCCCTAGATGGATTTAACACTTTGAGACCTAACTCTGAACTAAAGGTAAATGATGACAGATTTTTATGATTTTGTTAAGAGTAAAGGTGTTACAGAATGTATTCCGAAAGATATATTTAGACACTTATTTTTGTGATCCTATGGAGGTGAGTGTACAGGTTTCTTAAAACAAAATGCCCAGAGGATGTGGAATTTATAGAAATGTTTATCAGCTGGAATATTGTATAACATTTAGATATGTTTAGAATGCACAATGTACTGTAATTGGTTAAAAATATTTGTAATAAGGTTATTTGTTTCATATTTTGAAGTGTATAGGAGCAGTATCATGTAATACTGTTTTCTGGGAAATAAATAATATTGGGTACCTGTATTAACAATAAAGCTGTTATTTTGTGTTTAGTGTAAGAATCTTATTTTTAACACAATTGCTTGGGTTTTTACCTGTTTCTCAGGAGATGTATGGTCCTACGAGGTGTGCTGTCCTCATTGAGTCAGCTGGATAAGGCACAATCTGTTTTTCCATCTGACTTTGTTTGGACCTTTAAGACTTTACTGCTGAGATTCTACTAAACTCCTGTGACATTTTCTTGCCTTGTCCAAGTAGCCATTGTGCAAACATACATCGTGTGCTGTGGCACATTGAAACATGGAAGATAGGAGAAGACCATTCAACCCCTCAAGTCTGTTCAACCATTCAATATGATCATGGCTGATCATCAAGCTCAATATCCTAATCCTTCTTCCTCGCATGTCCTTTAATTCCTTTAGCCACAAGAGCTGCACCTACTGTCTCTTTTTGAAAGCATGATGTTTTGTCCTCAGCCACTTCCTGTGACAGGCTCACCACACTCTGGGTGAAAAAATTTCTCCTCATCTCATTAACACATCTCAGTAATTTCTGCTCATCACATTTTACAAGGCTACTTCGCCGGTTAGTAGTCTGCAGTGGGAACCCTGGAAGGTTTCCTTGTGTTTAAAGCATGGGAGATAAATTTCAATTCTTGAAG
Source organism: Hemiscyllium ocellatum (assembly GCF_020745735.1). Taxonomy (NCBI): domain Eukaryota; kingdom Metazoa; phylum Chordata; class Chondrichthyes; order Orectolobiformes; family Hemiscylliidae; genus Hemiscyllium; species Hemiscyllium ocellatum. The sequence continues at coordinate 60,950,836 of NC_083421.1, forward strand.
TTGTGAGAGATTAGCCAATCGAGCACAAATGAACAGTTTGCTCCTACATGCATCGCAGTCTGGTATTTGCTTCATAAAACAACTTTCCGAGGTATTAATGGCAGGATCTAGCACCTGTCGATCCAACCCATTGTGCTTGTTACTCATGTATCTAGAACTCTGGATGACTCATCCATCAGTAAAAATCATTCCACTATTGTACTCTTTGCAAAATGTCTGAATTCAGATCCTCAATTTCCCTGGGTGGCATTTGAATTCACGTTCACGTTTTAGTCCACTTCCATTGCTGCCAAGGCAGCTATCTGCTGCAAGTCTCAGTACTTACAACTGGAGATCTCTGGAAGTGTGTTAGTATTTGCAGTAGTCATAATTTGGAGATGCCAGTGTTGGGCTGGGGTGTACAAAGTTAAAAAGCACACAACACCAGGTTATAGTCCAACAGGTTTAATTGGAAGCACACTAGCTTTCGGAGTAACGCTCCTTCATCAGATAATTCACTATCACCTGATGAAGGAGCGACGCTCTGAAAGCTAGTGTGCTTCCAATTAAATCTGTTGGACTATAACCTGGTGTTGTGTGATTTTTAACTTAGTATTTACAGGTTGTCCCTGCAGGTGTCAGTACTTCCTTGATGCAACAATCACACAATATTTGAGAGGCTCGAACCTTGTGTGTTGTAGGGTGGAGGGGCTGGAGGACGTGGAAAGAGATATGTTCCTAAGTTGTAGTGGAAAGCATGGGTTTGTTCTCCAAGCACTGACAGATATAATTTATACACCTCTATAAAACTATCTTGGATAAGTTAGACCAAGGAAAATCTCAACCCATGAGATGATGATAATAGGTCTTTGTTGGGGGAGATGGGGGTGGCCTGGATTTCAGAATTTAAGGATGAGATGCAAGGGAAAATGAGTAATAATGTTTATGCAGCCTATAGTAACCAGCGGAACTCTGCCAATAACTAGATGGAAGCAGAAATGGCAATAGTTTTGAAAGGAAATCAGATGGGCATTTGAAGGGAATAACTTACAGGTTTATGGGGTTTGAAGTCAGGTGACACCAGGTTATGGTCCAACAGGTTATTTGAAATCACAAGCTTTCGGAGCACTGCTCCTTTGTAAGATGAATTGACTTCAAAAGCTTGTGATTTTGAATGAACCTGTTGACTATAACCAGGTGTCCCCTGACTTCTGACTTTGTCCACCCCAGTCCAACCCCAGCATCTTCACAGCAGGTTTACAGGGGTTTGAAACTGCTGGAATTGTTTGTCAGAGGCGCTTGAGGGGGGCTTTATGGGCTTCCATACTGTAAATGGCTGATTCCATCTCTGCTTTCTTTTCCACACCTACCCCACCACCTCTCTCCACGCCACCCACCCTCCCCATCTATCTCTCCCATTCAATATGTGAAGATCTATTTGTATTTTGAAGGTAATAGTTGTGAACTTCAAGGAGCAGGCTTGGAAAATACAATCCAAGACCAACCAAAATATTTTTGGTTCATGCAGCATATCCCTCAATAGAGACTGTGAAAGATGAGATCTTTACAACACTGTCCCCGATACAAATTCCAGCTTGGTGGATCTTACTTCAATTGTGACGCCTTGGGTCCCACTGCTTTCTTCTTTTTCTCTCCACACACGCGTAGTACAAACTGCACCAGATATCTTCTTTGGGGATGATTTCGACACCATTAGGAGTTCTGACTGGACTAAGCGCGCACAACCCTGAGAAAATAACCAGAGGGATCTCAGATTCTACACTTCAGTGGCTCTCATTAACAAGCACTTGTGATGAGGGGAGGTGTTGGAGATGGTATTTGTAATTTCAAATATTGTCCAAAGAAAAATACTGTGGAATGTTACTACAAACCTGAAATAGAAACTGTCTGTGCACTGTGAAAACAGCACATTATAAAAAGCACCCTGATAATTCTTATTGCAGGGTTCACCAGGATTCAATCATACACTTTGCTTTAAGAGCTAGACAGCACAGAAACAGACCCTTCAGCCCAACTCGTCCATGCTGACCAGATATCCTAACCTAATCTAGTCCCATTTGCCAGCACTTGGCCTATATCCCTCTTAAACCCTTCTTATTCATATACCCATTCAGATGCCTTTTAAATGCTGCAATTGTACCAGTCTCCACCACTTCCGCTGGCAGCTCATACCATACCCACACCACCCTCTGTATGAAAAAGTCACCCCTTAGGTTCCTTTGAAATCTTTCCCCCCTCATCCTAAAGCTATGCCATCTAGTTCTGGACTCTCCCAACCCAGGGAAAAGACCGTGTCTATTTATCCTATCCATGCCCCTCATGCTTTTATAAATCTCTATAAGGTCACTACCAAAGCATTTAACCAGTGACGTACATTTTGAGGATATAGCTCAGTGGGTTTGATTCTAGGCTCGGGTGTCTGTGTGGAGTTTGCACATTCCCTCAGTGTCTGTGTGGGCTTCCTCTGGGTGCTCTGGTTTCCTCCCACAGTCCAAAGGTGTGCAGTTTAGATGAATTGGCCATACTAAATTGTCCATAGTGTTCAGGAATGTGTAGGTTAGGTGCATTAGTTAGGGGTAAATATAGGATGGTATGGTAGGGAATGGGTCTGGATGGGTTACTCTTTGGAGGGTTGGTGGAAAAAGGGCCTGTTTCCACACTAGGGATTCTATGATTCTATTTTATTGGCTATAATGTAGGAAAGGCAAAAATCAATTTGCACACAGCCAGGTTCCACAAACAGGAATGGAGTTCCTTTTTATTCAGTCGTGGGATGTGGGGGTCACTGGCACAGCCAGCATTTGTCGCCCCATCCTCACATGCCCTAGAGAAAGTGGTGGTGAGCTGCCTACTTGGACCACTGCAGTCCTTAGGATGTGGATTTTGTTGGGAAGGAGTTCCAGAATTGTGATCTATGACTCTAAGGGAGCACTGATAGATTTCCAAGTCAGGGTGGTATTCCCATGTAACTGCTGCCCTTGTCCTTCTGGATGGAAGTGGTCGTGGGTTTGAGAAAGTGCTAAAGATCTTTGGTGAATTGTTGCTGTGCATTTTTGTCAATGTTGTGGATGTGGTGCCAGTCAAGCTGTCTTGTTTTGAATGGTATCAAAAATCTCGAGTGTTGTTCGAGCTGCATTAATCCAGGCAAGTGGGGAATATTCCATCACACTCCTGACTGGTGTCTTAGAAACGATGGACAGGCTTTGGGGAGTCAGGAAGTGAGTTATTCAGTGCAGTAATCCTGACCTCTCACCTGCTCTTGTAGCCACTGTATTTATAATTGCTAGTCCTGTTCAGTTTCTGCCACAGAGGAAGGCCATTCAGCCCATTGTGTCTGCACTGGTTCTATCACCTAATCAATTAATCAAACGTCTGAACACTGTCAGTAATGTGTGCTCTCATTCCATGTTCATGTCTATGAGATACCCGGGGATTTCTGTTCACAAGAAGAACTATTTAAGTGCAAATTGTTTCACCCACCAAACAGGAAATAGAATGTGACAGTTATGCCGAACATGATTAAGATGATGGTTCTCGGACCGACATCCTGAGGTTCACAGCTGTTGGGACAGGCACAAGGATCATCAACATCGATCTGTAACAGATTGGGTTTCTCCGCAGTGCGTGATAGGACCACAGAGTGATTGGAGCTGCAGTTAAACCGAACTACTGTATGCAGAGGGCTGCTGTGTGATGCTGCAAGATAACAGAAGAAATTGAGGAAAATATGTAAAACCCAACAACAACTTATATCTATATAGCCCCTTTTAATTGTAAAACATCCCAAGAAGCTTCTCAGTCTCGGTATCAGGTACAACATGTCACTGAACTACATAGTAATTGTACGACAGGGAATAACATAGCAAAATCCACATTATCTGTCAACTCAGTAAACACAAAATTAAATTTTAAAACATTAACAAACAGGCACCTACAACAGTGAGCATCTTATCTGTCTCCTGGGTTTGATTAAATAGAAACGCTGTGCAGATTCTGGGAAAGGGCAAGAGTTTGGCACTAAGTCATAACGCACAGATTGCCAGTGCTAACACTGATGGGCTGAATGGGCTTCTTGTGCATTGTAACAATTCTGAGGATATTGGATGATAATTTTTAACCGAAATTGGTTCTGCTAATGATGGAGATATCAGTTAATTTTTCATTGTTGGTCCAGACTGCCATGTTAATGACAACCGTTCACTGATCAATCACTGCTCAAGAACTGATTAACTCTGGGTTACAATTGGTTGGTTTATTTTAAAAGAGTAAAACATTATAGGTTATAAAACAGACATTACAGATGATTTCTGTCTGCACAGGCAGAACCTGACTACCTACCTGACTCTACTCACACACACTGCATGGAGTACTGGATGTAAGTTTGCTCGCTGAGCTGGAAGGTATATTTTCAGATGTTTCATCACCAAACTAGGCAATATCATCAGTGAGCCTCTGGTGAAGCACTGGTGTTAGTGACCCACTTTCTATTTATCTGTTGACGTTTCCTTGGGTTGATTCTCCTCTGAGAAAAAGAACAGGAAATTACATCATCAACTTGAGGAAACCTAAATAGAAAATGGGATGTAACACCAGTGCTTCACCAGAGGCTCACTGATGATGTTGCCTAGTTTGGTGATGAAACGTCTGAAAACAAACCTTCCAGCTCAGCGAGCAAACTTATATCTAGAACCTCAACCTGAGCTACAAATCTTCTCAAAACTCGCTAGTACATGGAGTCCTTAAAGATGAACTCTCTTAAAAGCATGACACACATACAAGGTAGATTTACAGGGTAATTTTGAATCAATCTGTATTGAAATCTGGACCAGATGGGACAGGAACCCATCCTAGAAGCTCAGAGATAGTATCACTACCACTTTGCCAAAACAGCCCTCAAGATGGAGTGTATTTAATGGTTTCAAGCAAAACATATAGACCTAGCGCATTCACTATTCCCCCCCCCCCCAACACCTGATAGGCTGCATTTGCTCTTCCCCTATCCCCTCCACATTCATAGGAGCTACATTTAACCCTCGCCCACTAACTGGCTGCAGGATTCAGGGATTCATAGTCACCTAGCTCCACAATCAGGAGATCAAAGGCTGATCCTTTGCAGCTGTTCCAATTTACTCAAGATAGTTTCTGAAAATTCACAGAAACAAAATGAACTTTGAAAAATCGATCATTTTGGGGTATTGAATGCGGCTGGCCACAGTTCCAAAGAATCCCAACAGTGTGAAAACAGGCCATTCAGCCCTATGAATCCACACTGACTCTCTGAAGAGCATCCCACTCACACCCATTCCCCTAGCTCTCCCTTGCTACATCTTTATGTGGTACGGCTCCCCCAGTCCCTCACTCTGTTAGAAATCTTCTTTTCCCAAGAACTTTCCAAATTCCTTCCATTCCCTCATTCCTCCTGCCGTTTTCCATATAGCAATTTAAACATCAACATGAATGTCATTATTTAGGAACAAAGGAAGGCCATTCAGCCCCTCCAGAGAGGGTGTCACTCTCCTCGTCTTTTGAAGTCTGATCAATGACTTTACTCTGGTTTTAGAATTATAGAACTCCCTACAGTATAGATAGAGGCCATTTGGCCCATCAAGTCCGCACCCAACCAAAAAGCATCCCCACCCATCCCTGTAACCTCAAATGGGATTTTTAACCATGACTGATCCACCTAACCTGCACATCTTTGGACTGTGGGAGGAACCCAGAGCAATGGAAAAGACCCATGCAGACACGGGGAAAATGTGCAAACTCCGAACAGACAGTCACCCGAGGCTAGTCCCTGGTGCTGTGAGACAACAGTGCCAACCACTGAGCCACCACATCACCTCTTTTCTAAAATCAAAAGTCAGATGACTCCAGGTTATAGTCCAACAGGTTTATTTGAAATCATAAGTTTCGGAGCACTGCTCCTTCGCCAGGTGAAATGATTCGTCAAGTGACAGTGCTCCGAAAGCTTGTGATTTTAAATAAACCTGTTGGACTATAATCTGGTGTCGTGTGACGTCTGACCCTGTCTACCCTAAGCCCGGCATGGCTCTTTTCAAAAGGCAAACCAATTTGGAGTCTTACCAGGGTAGGTGACGGTAAGGCTTCGTGAATCGTTGTCGTAGTTGAACACATTATTCCCATGTCTTCCAAAGTTGAGAAAATCCACTGTCTCCCCGTTTGGAGCTCGGGACCTGACAACAACACAAACGGCCACCTCCAAGCACTCAAAGGCGAACCCAGCAGGTTCACTGAAGGGAAGACAGGGACTGAATGAGAGTGAACCTTCAGGATCGGATTTCTTGCCTGAACCTGTTAGTGGTGCATCCCTCTCCAGGAATCCATCGGCGTCTCCCATTGCTGCCAGGTTTATCACCCCAGATCCATCCTGCATTATACATTTGCAGGGGTTCACCTTAATGCAGCTGGTTAACAGGGAGGTAGAGGTGGGAACCCATAATATCAGCAGCAGGCACAACCTCCAGAGATTCCAAACACTCGGCATCTCAGAGAAGAATTCCTCACACTGATTCCACATTGACGTATCATCAGAGTGAGAAGGATCCTGCAGTTGGCAACTGAAGGGAAACTGTTTGCAGTCAGTTATTTGTACTGGAACCTGAGCTATGACGTTAACTCCTGGGGAACAGGACAGGCCCACTTGTCAGACTGGGATAGCCACTTGGTTTTACAATATCTCCTGCTCATCCATTTAAAGTTTTCGCCACACAATTAATGGAAAGATATTGGCCAGGTAACACGGGGGTGTGTTGAAGTTGCAGGTAGCTGGAAGTTCAGGGTCACAGATCATTAGTGTTCTGCAAAGTGGCTGCCCATTCTGTGTTTCGACTCCCCAGTGTAGAGGAGACCACATTGTGATAAACAAATGCAGTAGACTAGATTGTGAGAAGTGCAGGTAAAGTGCTGCTTCACCTGGAAGGTGTATCTGGGGCTTTGGGTGTTCCCTAGCCAATATCTCTGTCTCCATAGGATACCTACAGTATGGATACCAGCCATTTGGCCCAACAAGTCCACACCAACTCTCCGAAGAGTATCCCACACAGTCCCAACCCTGTATTTCCCAGGGCTAATGCACTTAACCTGAACACTATGGGCAATTTCCCATGGCCAATCCACCTCATCTGCACACAGTGGGTGGAAACCAGAGCACCCGGAGGAAACCCACGCAGGCATGGGGAGAATGTGCAAACTCCACACAGACAATCACCCAAGGAGGGAATCGAACCCGGGTCCCTGGCACTGTGAGGCAGCAGTGCTAACCACTGAGTCACCGGCTGCTGGCTGCAGCGCTCCAGTGAAGCTCAGTGCAAACCGGAAGAACAGCACCTCATTTTCCATTTGGGGTCCCTGCAACCTTCAGGACTCAATATCAAGTTCAACAATTTTAAGGGCTAAACAGTAACTTCCACATCTGTTACCCACCTCACAGCCCAGGCTTGTCACAGTATGGGCTACTTGCAGCAAACCCTTTTTTAGCGACTCGTTAGCAGCTTGTCTTTCTTCCTGTCTGCCTATCTATCTTTCCCTCTCTCTCTGGGTTTCATCTATCACTTACTCCTTTAGCCCCAGTGTTTCCCCCACCTGCTATCTTTGACAGGTATACCAGCCTTTTCCTAGTTACTACTAATTCTGAGGAATGATCATTGGATTGGAAATGTTAACTCTGCTCTGTCTCTCCACAGATGTTGCTAGACCTACTGAGTTTCTCCAGCGATTGCTGTTTTCAGATTTCCAGCATCCATAGTTCTTTGATTATTTTAAATTCTCATCCTTATCTTCAAACCGTTCCCTGGTTTCCACGTCCTTCCCTCATCTCTGTCGCATGGTCCTACATCCCTTGGAGATTTACGCACCGTCTATTTCCAATATCTTCCACATTCCCCCTGGACTTCCATCGTTCCAACACTGGTGACTGTGCCTTCAGCTAGTTAGCGAGAATTCCCACTCTAAACCTCTGTCTCCTTCAAGTCACTCCTTAGCATCTGCCTCTGTGACCAATTAAGCTTTTGGTCATGTTGATGAATCTCTGAATTGTTATGGTGTAGGAGGCCATTTGGCCTGCACTTGCTCAGTCAACAAGCATCTTGACCTAGCATCCATCTCCTGCCTTTTCCCCATACCCTGGCATTTTATTGTTAACCAAATAACCATCCAATGCCCCTCTTGACTGCCCCAGTTGAACCTGCCTCCACCACAGTTCAAGGCCTAGTTCACACCCTAGTTACTCGCTGAGTGAAAAATATTTTCTTCACATTCCCCTTGTTTCGTTTGCAGATCACTTTCAATTTACATCCTCTTGTTCTTCTTCCTTTTACAAATGGAAAACATTTCTCCCTACTTCCTCTGTCCAGCCCACTCATGACTTTGGAAACCTCCACCAGGTTTCCTGTCTTTGTTCTTCTCTCCAGGGAGAACACTCCCAGCTTCTTCAATCTATCCTCATCATTGAAGTTTCTCATCCCCTGGGACCATTCATATAAACTACTTCTGCACTCTCTCCCATGCATTCACATCTTTCCTATAATGTACTGCCCACACCTGTACAAAGTGCTTTCAGGTGGCTCAGTGGTTAGCAATGCTGCCTCAGAGAGCCAGGCATTCGGGTTCAATTCCAGCCTCAGGTGACTGTGTAGAATTTGCACATTCTCCCTATGTCTGCATGGGTTTGCTCTGGGTTCATTCCACATTCCAAAGATGTGCAGGTTTGGGTGGAATGGCTGTGCTAAATTGCTGTATTGTGCAGGCTAGGTGTATTAGCCATGGTAAGTGCAGGGTTACAGGGAAAGGGCTTGGTTTGGTAGATGCTCTTCAGAGGGTCAGTATGGATCCGATGGGCCAAACAGTCTGCTTCTGCACTGTAGAGATTGTATGATACAACTCCAGCTGCAATCTAACAAGGTCTTAAATAAAGTTCAGCATCACCTTTTTGCTTTTGTACTCACATATTTCCTTATGTGCTTCCACCTGTGAAGCAACTAGAGATGTTTACAGGCGCTACGTAAGTGTGGGTTGTTGTTGTTTACCCAAGCACTGCAGCTTATCTTGCTGAGCAGATGTTTGCCTTCTGTGCACTATCATGACTCGATGATTCCTGTGCCTTCTGTCTGTCCCTATTTAACACACGGATGAAAAACAGAGAGATAAACTGGGGAACAACTGGGTCAGAGAGTGCAGCATTGTGATGGGGAATTTAACTGAAAGACAGTCCGTCTGGAGATGATTAAAATGCAAATGAGGGTTTCAGTAGGTGAGGGTAAATTTGGGCACGTTACAGAGGTGAAAACAGGCAGTCTCTGTGACGGCACAGAAACGTACCAGTCAGAAGCTCATTTCAGGACTAGGCTCACAACAATTAGGAAGAAACAAGAACAGGAAGTGCTGGAGAAACTCAGCAGGTCTGACAGCATCTGTGTGGAAAGAAACAGAGTCCTGTGACCCGAAGGGAGTGTTTGTGTTTCTGTTTGTTTTAGATCTCCAGTGTCTGCAGTTCTTTTGTTTTATTTCGGTAATAGCGGGTTTGTTCTCAGGGAGAGGGGTGGAAAGGTCGTCAGGAAGCAGAGTTTGGAGAGAGGGGTAACAACACCAACAGATTTTGTCTTTCCAGGACATGATTGCCAGGAACTCTCTGCTGATTGGATCGCTGGTTTAGCAGGAGGGGCTCGGTGTGTGAAAGCCAACATAGTGCTTTTAGATAATGTTAGTGAGGGGCAGCATGTAAAGGAGACAGAGCCAACTGAACATCCTCGGTGGGAAGGGCTCTTGCGGTAGTAATCTGTTCGCAGGATGTAAGTGGCTCTGGCTGGGCCAGTATTTATTGCCGGTCCCTAATTGCCCAGAGGGCAGTTAAGAGCCAGTAAAAAATAGTAAAAAATGAGTAAAAAATTCCTGATGAAGGGCTTATGCTCGAAACGTCGAATTCTCTATTCCTGAGATGCTGCCTGGCCTGCTGTGCTTTGACCAGCAACACATTTTCGGCAGTTAAGAGCCATCCACATTGCTGTGGGTCTGGAGTCACGTATAGGCCAGACCAGGTAAGGATGGCAGTTTCCTTCCCTGAAGGGAATTAGTGAACCGATTGGTTTTTCCAATCACAGATTCACGGTCATCATTAGATTTTAATCAGGATTTGAACCCAGGGCCACAGAACAATACTGGGTCTCTGGACTAACAGTCCAGCAATAATACCAGTAGATCATTTCCTACCCTGTACCTCTCAGCTAGGAGTTCCGGGTTCCAGAGGTGTGTAATAATATCTCCATCCCATTGGTGGGGGAAGAGGAGACACAGGAAGCAGTGGGACAGGGGCAGCAAGAGGAGCCCATGGGGGGCTACAATGTGGTAGATGGAACCAGGACAGCTCAGGGGGGCTGTAGAGCTGGAGAATGATGTGGTCAGTGGGGTCAAAGGGGAAGGACAGGTGGAGAGGAACAAAGAGGAAAAATTCAACCTTGTCACAGGATGTCATTTGTGACATTTGATAAGAGCTGTTTTGCAACTGGAGTAGGAGTGTAAGCCTTGTTGGAGTTAAGGACAGGTAGACCAGGATTTAGGAGACAATAGCACATTGTAGAGTCATAGAGTCATACAGCACGGAAACAGACCCTTCAGCCCAACCTGTCTACGTTAACCATAATCCCAAACTAACCTCGTCCTATTTGCCTGTTTGGCTCATATCCCTCCAAACCTTTCCCATCACGTGCTTATCCAAATGTCTTTTAAATGCTGTAACCCGCATCCACCACATCCTCTGGCAGTTCATTCCACACATGAACCAATCCTCTCACCTTAAAAATATGCCCCCTTGTTTTGAACTCCCTTACCTTAGGGGAAAAATACCCTGTGCTATTCAACTTATCCAAACCCCTTACAATGTGATAAACATCTATACTCAAGTTCCTATTCTCCGATGAAAAAAGTCCCAGCCTATTTTTATAATTCAAATACCCCAATCCCGTTAACATCCTGGTCAATCTTTTCTCAGCCCTCTCCAACTTAATAATAACCTTCCTGTAGCAGCACGTTCAAGAACTTTGAAGAGGAATAGGAGGTTGGAGATGTGGGAAGGACAGCAGAGTTCTTTTTGAGAAGAAGGCTGGTGGCAGAGGATGCAGTGGTTTAGTGATATCATCGCTGGCCTGCTATACTTCACTGTTAGTCTTGGCTCACAGGTTTGAATCCCACCAGGGACTCTGGTGAAATTAGTAGTTGTGAAGTTAACAGCTAATCTAAAGGTGGCCAGAAAAAAAATCACTTGTTTACATAAAAGCCCACCTGCTTTACTTTAAAGAAGGATATCTGCCATCTTACCTGGTCTGGAAAAGTACAGCAGGTCAAGCAGCATCCGAGGAGCAGGAGAATCGCCTGGGCAAACGTGAGGACTGCAGATGCTGGAAACCTGAGTTTAGATCAGAGTGGTGCTGAAAAAACACAGCAGGTCAGGCAGCATCCGAGGAGCAGGAAAATGGATGTTTCGGGTAAAAGCCCTTCATCAGGAATGGAGGCAGGGTGCCTGCAGAGTGGAGAGATAAATGAGAGGGGGGTAAGGGGGGGGTGCTGGGGAGAAGGTAGCAAAGAGAACAATAGGTGAATGGGGGTGGGGATGGAGGTGATAGGTGGGTGGAGCGGATAGGTGGGAAGGGAGATTGGCAGGTAGGACAGGTCATGAGGACAGTGCTGAGCTGGAAGGTTGGAACTGGGGTAAGGTTGGGGGGAGGGGAAATGAGGAAACTGGTTAAGTCCACATTAATGCCATGGAGTTGAAGTGTTTCGAGGCGGAAGACCTACTGTGCTTTTCCAGCACCACACTTGTGACTCTGATCACCAACATCTGCAGTCGTCACTTTCTCCCGTCCTACCCGGTCTGGCCTACACATGACTCCAGACCCGCTGCAATGTGGGTGGCTTTTAGCTGCTCTCTGAAACAGCTAACCAAGCTGTCGCTGGCTTTGCCAGCAATACCCCACATCCTCTGAGTGAATTTGTAAAAGCACAAGTGCAACATTTCAAAAGCATCTGGATGGTACATGAATGGGGAGGGATATGGGCCAAGCGCTGTCACTTGATTAGGTTAGGATATCTGATCAGCCTGGACGAGTTGGACCGAAGAGTCTGTTTCTGTGCTGTACACCTCTATAACTCTATGAGGAGAAAGGGACAACACCAGAGAGACAAGAGAGCAAACCATTAGTACTATCATCTATTAGACTAAGGGGGTGATGGGATAGGGAATTGGGTTAGATAGGGGATTGGGATTGGGATGCGGGATTAGGTATGGGATGGGGAATATGTTTGCAGGGATTGTACTGAGGGGTGATGGGATGAGGGGTTGGGATGGATGATTGGGTTTGGATGGGGAATATCGATGGGGATTGGGTTTGGGAAGGGAAATATGGATGGGGATTGAGTCTGGGAAGGGGAATATGGATGGGGATTGGGTTTGGGGTGGGGAATATGGATGGGGTTTGGGTTGGGGATGAGGAATATATATTGGGGATTGGATTTGGTTAGGGAATATCGATGGGAATTGTGTTTGGTTGGGGAATATGGATGGGGTTTGGGTTTGGTTGGGGAATGGGTTTGGTTGGGTAATATAGATTGGGGGTTGGGATTGGTTGGGGAATATAGATTAGGGGTTGGGTTTGGGATAGGGATTGGGTTTGGTTGGGGAATATAGATTGGGGATTGGGTTTGGGATGGGGATTGGGTTTGGTTGGGGAATATAGATTGGGGATTGGGTTTGGTTGGGGAATATAGATTGGGGATTGGGTTTGGGATAGGGATTGGGTTTGGTTGGGGAATATAGATTGGGGATTGGGTTTGGTTGGGGAATATAGATTGGGGATTGGTTTTGGGATAGGGATTGGGTTTGGTTGGGGATTGGGTTTGGTTGGGGAATATGGATGGGGAATGGGTTTGGTTGGGGAATATGGATGGGGAATGGGTTTGGTTGGGGATTGGGTTTAGTTGGGGAATATGGATGGGGAATGGGTTTGGTTGGGGATTGGGTTTGGTTGGGGAATATGGATGGGGAATGGGTTTGGTTGGGGAATGGGTTTGGTTGGGGAATATGGATTGGGTTTGGTTGGGGAATATAGATTAGGGGTTGGGTTTGGTTGGGGAATATGGATTGGGGGTTGGGTTTGGGATGGGGGTTGGGTTTGGTTGGGGAATATGGATTGGGGGTTGGGTTTGGGATGGGGGTTGGGTTTGGTTGGGGAATATAAATTGGGGGTTGGGTTTGGGATGGGGGTTGGGTTTGGTTGGGGAATATAGATTGGGGGTTGGGTTTGGTTGGGGATTGGGTTTGGTTGGGGAATATAGATTGGGGGTTGGGTTTGGGATGGGGGTTGGGTTTGGTTGGGGAATATAGATTGGGGGTTGGGTTTGGGATGGGGGTTGGGTTTGGTTGGGGAATATAGATTGGGGGTTGGGTTTGGTTGGGGATTGGGTTTGGTTGGGGAATATAGATTGGGGGTTGGGTTTGGTTGGGGAATATAGATTGGGGATTGGGTTTGGGATGGGGGTTGGGTTTGGTTGGGGAATATAGATTGGGGGTTGGGTTTGGTTGGGGATTGGGTTTGGTTGGGGAATATAGATTGGGGGTTGGGTTTGGTTGGGGATTGGGTTTGGTTGGGGAATATAGATTGGGGGTTGGGTTTGGTTGGGGAATATAGATTGGGGGTTGGGTTTGGTTGGGGAATATGGATTGGGGGTTGGGTTTGGGATGGGGGTTGGGTTTGGTTGGGGAATATAGATTGGGGGTTGGGTTTGGGATGGGGGTTGGGTTTGGTTGGGGAATATAGATTGGGGGTTGGGTTTGGGATGGGGGTTGGGTTTGGTTGGGGAATATAGATTGGGGGTTGGGTTTGGTTGGGGAATATAGATTGGGGGTTGGGTTTGGGATGGGGGTTGGGTTTGGTTGGGGAATATAGATTGGGGGTTGGGTTTGGGATGGGGGTTGGGTTTGGTTGGGGAATATAGATTGGGGGTTGGGTTTGGGATGGGGGTTGGGTTTGGTTGGGGAATATAGATTGGGGGTTGGGTTTGGTTGGGGAATATAGATTGGGGGTTGGGTTTGGGATGGGGGTTGGGTTTGGTTGGGGAATATAGATTAGGGGTTGGGTTTGGGAATATAGATTGGGGAATGGGTTTGCACTGAGGGTGTATTGAGGTAATGACCGTATTGCGCCGATATGGGGCGCTGCCAAGGGACGTGTCATCATCGTAAATACGGGCATGCGCACTCCGGCACAAGCGGCGATGATTGGCAACAATATAGACCAATCAGAGAGAGAGAATGCAGAGGTGTGGGAGGGATGCGGGTGATGGTCCGGGTTAGGGGCGGGGCTGCTCTCATTGATTGGTCAATTTGACGAATTCTCCCCCCGTGACCCCGGAAGTGGAAGGTTGGCAACAGCGACTGGAAATGGTGAGTGAGGGTGGGAGAAAATGATGTACCATCACAGGGTCAGTGCTGAGGGAGCGCCGCACTGTCGGAGGGTCAGCGCTGAGGGAGTGTCGCACTGTCGGAGGGTCAGCGCTGAGAGAGTGGGCACTGTCGGAGGGTCAGCGCTGAGAGAGTGGGCACTGTCACGGTCAGTGCTGAGGGAGCGCCGCACTGTCGGAGGGTCAGCGCTGAGGGAGCGCCGCACTGTCGGAGGGTCAGCGCTGAGGGAGCGCCGCACTGTCGGAGGGTCAGCGCTGAGGGAGCGCCGCACTGTCGGAGGGTCAGCGCTGAGGGAGCGCCGCACTGTCGGAGGGTCAGCGCTGAGGGAGCGCCGCACTGTCGGAGGGTCAGCGCTGAGGGAGCGCCGCACTGTCGGAGGGTCAGCGCTGAGGGAGCGCCGCACTGTCGGAGGGTCAGCGCTGAGGGAGCGCCGCACTGTCGGAGGGTCAGCGCTGAGGGAGCGCCGCACTGTCGGAGGGTCAGCGCTGAGGGAGTGCCGCACTGTCACAGGGTTTGCGGATGTCTTCCTAAGATTCATGGCCATTGTGTCAGACAATTGGCCGATCTGCCCTAAAGGCTGCCCCTTATTTTTAAAGTGACTTCTATTTCTCAATTCTACATTGAGGTACCATTTCAGAGTCTAATATTTCAATCACATTGTCTCTTGTTCTTCAACTCCGCAGAAAAACCGGTCAAACATCTCATAAGATGAACAGTCATTCCCAGGTGTTAGTCTGCTGTACATTCTTTGAACTATTTCAAGATGTTTTCCTTCTCCTCCTTAAGGAGACCTATAATGTGCATCGTACGCCTGGTGTAGTTTAGCCAATGCCCTGTTTAATTGAAACAAAGCCTCCCTACTTCTGTATTCAATCCCCCTTACAATAAAGAACAGCTTTCTGTTAACTTTCCAACTTGCTTGTTATAGTAAGCATTTAACTATTCTGCACATATTCCTCTGAAGTAGATTTATTCCAAGGTGAGAGGGAAGGCAGGTCATTTAAGACGGAGATGATAAGGAATTTCTTGACCTGAGGATGGTGAATTTTTGTAACTTTTTCCTCCAGAGGGCTGTGGAAACTCAGTCAGCAAGTGAGTTCATGACAGAGGTCGATAGATCTATAGTTAGCAATGACATCAAGGGGTCTGGAGATAGCACAGGAAAGTGACATTGATGTAGATGATCAGCCATGGTCTAGACTGATCATGCAGCATCAGGCTTCTGCACCTACATTCCTATTTAATAAAGTTTCTCTCGAGTGAACAAACTTTCCAGGTATTGATGATCTCTGCCTAGTATTTTCTGTAAGTACGTTTCTGCAATTCTTTTTGATCATTTAGTCCTATTTTAACTGCTGCACCATTAGTGACCATGCCTTCAGGCTGGGCTTTGGAATTCCTTCCCCAAACCTCTTTTAAGATGTTTATTAAATGTTAATTGAACTCCTCCTCCTTTTAGTTTTCTTAATATTTCCTTTTGTGACTTGTGTGACGAACCCTTGGATATTTATGGATGTTCACAGTGCTATATGAATTGGGCTTTTGCTAAAGGAGCTAGGTGGAACTCATGGGGGTTTTATGGTACACATCTAGCAATCTGAAGTTTAGCACTGGAGCTTTTAGTTTATTCACCCACTCTTGGGATGCAAGTGTTGCTGGCTGATCCGGCATTTGCTGCCAATCCCTCAATGCTCTGGAGTTCAGTAGCTGCCTTGACCCACTGCAGTTCGTGAGGAGAAGGTACACCCACAGTGAGGCTAAGGAAAGAATTTCATGATGTTGATGTAATGACACTGAAGGAACAATGGCATAGTTCCTAGTCAGGATGGTGTATGCTTCACATGGGATGTTGCAGGTATTGGTGCCTTTGTCTTACTCGAGGTAGAGATTGTGTATTTGGAAGGTGCTGTTGAAAGAGCCTTGGTGAGTTGCTGCAATGCATCTTGTTGAAGGTGCCATTCCCTTGTACATTGAAGTGGAGGAAGTGAATGTTGAAGGTGGTGGTTTGTGTGCCAGTCAAGCGGTCTACTTTGCCTTGGGATGGTATTGAGATATTTGGATGTTGCTAGAGCTGCATCCTTCCATCTAAGTGGAAAGTTCCATGATGTTTTTGACTTGTCTTAAGAGTGAGCAGGCTTTGTGGAGTCCGGAGGTGAGTCACTCACCACAAGTTGAGGTAGGCTTCTGATCAGTGGTAAACCCAGGATATTGACTGTGAGGAATTCAACTGGGAGCATCAAGGGGCAGTGGTTAGGTTCTTCCTTGTTAGAGCTAGTTAATGACTGGCAGTTATTTGCTGTGAATTTTACCAGCCATCAATGAAAATATGTGCTTTTCAATGTTTCTCCCTTAAAATCCCTTAGGGCAGCACGGTGGCTCAGTGGTTAGCACTGCTGCCTTACAGCACCAGGGCCCTGGGCTCGATTCCCACCTGACTATGTGGAGTTTGCACTTTATCCCTGTGTTGCGTGGGTTTCCTCCGAGTGCTCTGGTTTCCTCCCACAATCCAAAGATGTGCAGGTCAGGTGAATTGGCCATGCTAAATGTGCATTAGTCAGGGATAAGTATAGGGCAGGGGAATGGATTTGGGTGTGTTTCTTTTCGGAGGGGCGGTGTGGACTTGTTGGGCCGAAGGGCCTGTTTCCACACTGGAGAGAATCTAATCACCCCATTTTCTCTCTCTCAGGCAACGGGAGCAGACCAAGTGGTTGGAATGGGCCTGGTAGGGTTCAGCTTGGTGGTTTTCACATACTACACAATCTGGGTCATTGTCTTGGTGAGTGGTGATTGTAAAATTATTCAACATCAGATCGATTTAGATAATAGTTTAAACAATTCCATGAAACAAGAAGATGCTAAGCGTTTGGATTAATTTCCAGAATTGTTTAAATTTCCTACTTTGTGACCCCTCTATCCAAGTCCATCTGATTGTGAGCAATCTTGGAGTTCGATTCCACTTTCCCACCTGCTCCCCATATCCTTCAATTCACTTTGTGTCGAGAATTCTATCAATGTCTGAATGGAAGGTATTTGTCCACTGAGCACTCTCAGTTCTCTAGAGTTTCAACATAATTTGTATAATCTAATATTAACCATTTCTGTTAAAGTAATGTCTGAATATTAAGCTGTTGGCAAGTAGGTCAGTTCCAGAAGTTGCAGTTTTCCATAGGTAGGAAAGCTGGCGGTTTGATGTGCATGTGAGGTAAACTGTTGTGATCTGAAAGGTACTGCCTGAAAAGATGATGAAACATGTTACAACATTGACCTCCAAATAGGATGTCTTATCGTGCAGTGGGTAGTGCCTTTATCTCTGGGCCAGAAGCTCACGACGGAGATCATCACATTCTGGTGCATCTAACAAAGGTGGTAAGAGCAGGGTTCATAGTTACACTACATGGAAACAATTTATCCATGCAATCCGAAATCCTAAACTGTGACAGTACGATGCACTGCTACTTCACAGCACCAGGAGCCCAGGTTTGATTCACCCTTGGAGAAGCATGCAGACATTGTCACCTTAACTACGTGGATTTCCTCCAGGTGCTCCGGTTTCCTCCCACAGTACAAAGATGTGTAGGTTAGGTTGATTGCCGCGCTAAATTGCTCGTAGTGTCCAGGGATGTGTAGGTTTCTTAGACTACCTATGGAAATACAGGATTCCAAGGATAGAGTAGGGGACATGGATCTGAGTGGAAAGCTCTTTGGAGGATCGGTGTGGACTCAATGGGCCGAATGGCCTGCTGCCACATTGAAAGGATTCTATGATCTAGTCCCATTTGCTAACATTTAGCCCATATCACTCTAAACCCTTCCTATTTTCATGTACCAATCCAGGTGCCTTTTAAATGCTGTAATTGCACCAGCCTCCTCCACTTCCTCTGGCAGCTCATTCCATACATGCACCACTCTGTGTGAAAACATTACCCCTCAGGTTCTTTTTTAAATCTTTCCCTTCTCACCTTAAACCTATACCCCTCTATTTTTGGACTCTCCAACCCTGGGAAAAAGAATTTGGCTAATCACCCTATCCATACCCCTCATGATTTTATAAACCTCTATAAAGGTCACCCCTTCAGCCTCTGATGCACCAGGGGAGAAAAACCCCAGCGTTTTCAGCCTCTCCCTGTAGATCAACTCTTCAAACTGGGCAACATTCTTGTAAATATTTTCTGAACTCATTCAAGTTTAACAACAATGGCACATGGATAGCAGTGAATTGAGAGGTGCAAATGTTAAGTTATTTTACATTAGGATTAATCCTGGGCAAAAGGGCCTGTTCTGTGCTGTACCTTTCTATGTTCTATATTTCCTGTAGCAGGGGGGCCATAATTGAATGCAGTATTCTGAAAATTGCCTAACCAATGTCCTGTACAGTCGCAACGTGACATCCTAACTAATGTATTCAATACACTGACCAATAAGGCAAGAATGCCAAATGCCACCATCACCTCCTTATCTACCTGCAACTCCACTTTCAAGGAACTCCTCACCTACACCCCGGGTCTCTCTGTGTGGTAACGCTTGTTAAGTCCTGACCAATAACTGTATAAGTTCTGCCCCGAATTGCATTACCAAAACGCAACACTTCACGTTTATCTAAATTAAACTCTTTCTGTCATTCCTTGGCCCATCTGATTGAGGTCCCATTGTATTCTGAGGTAATTTTCTTTCACTGTCCGCTACACCACCAATTTTGGTGTCATCTGCAAACTTACTAATCATATCTCCTGTGTTCACATCCAAATCATTTATATAAATGACAAAACGTAGAGGACCCAGCACTGATTCTTGCAGCACATCACTGGTCACAGGCCTCCAATCTGAAAGAAATATCTCCACCATCACTCTCTGTCTCCCACCTTCAAGCTAATTTTGTATCCAATTAGCTAGCCCTCTGGATTGCATGTGAAATCACCTTGCTAACCAGTCTACCATGCGGAACCTTGTTGAATGCCTTACTGAAGTTCCCAGAGTCGAGGAGTGTGGTGCTGGAAAAGCACAGCAGGCCAGGCAGCGTCTGAGCAGCAGGAGAATCGACATTTCGGGCATAAGCACTTCATCAAGAATCATCTTCTTAATCTTCATAATAATCTTCATCATAACCCCTTCATCATCCTCATTCTTGAATAGGGCTTATGCAAAAAACATCGACTTTCCTGCTACTCAGATGTTGCCTGACCAGCTGTTCTTTTCCAGTTTCACGCTCTACAACTCTGATCTCCAGCATCTGCAGTCCTCACTTTCTCCTCCCTGAAGTTCATATAGACAACTTCTACCACTGTGCCTTCATCAATCTTCTTTGTCAGTTCTACAGAAATCTCGATCAATTAGTGAGACATTATTTCCCACGCACAAAGCAATGTTGACTACCCCTAATCAATCCTTGCCTTTCCAAATACATGTAAATCCTGTCCCTCGGGAGTCCCTCCAACAACATACTTCGCACTGATATCAGGCTATGATTTCCTGACTTTTTTCTTACTGTCCCTCTTAAATAATTGTACCACATTCGCCACCTCCTGGTCTTCTGGCACCTCACCTGTGGCCATCGATGATACAAACATCTCAGCAAAGGGCCCAGCAATCTCTTCCCTAGCTTCTCATAACGTTCTGGATATGCTTGATCAGGACCTGACAATTTAGCCACTTTTATGCATTTTAAGACATCCAGCTTTTCTTTTTCTGTAATATGAATACTTTTTAAGATATCACGATTTACTTCCCCAAGTTCTCCAGCTTCTGTATCCTTCTCCATAGTAAATACTGACTCAAACTCCATGTTTAGTACTTCATACATCGCCTATATTTCCATACGTAGACGACTCTAGCTTCCTGATTGGCCCAGGAACTGCACTGCAGTTGCCTCCTGTCCTAAATACTCTTAAATGCATGTTCCTGTCGTGATTAAATGTCATCCTTGTTCTGAGGGATTGCCACCAGCATTATCTCTAGTTTTCTTTCCAGTTGTGTGGACCTCTGAGGTTCACGTGTGGCAGTGATTTCTGGAATCCGAAGTCAATGCCACAATTGGCGTACCGTCGCTGGTCTACATGCATGGAATCATGGAGAGGCTCTGAACACTCAACATGAGCAAAAATGACTGTGGAGACCAAGTGTGTGGCAATCACTTTGAATTAGAATTCCTACAGTGTGGAAACAGGCCCTTCAGCCCAACAGGTTCGCACTGCCCTTTCAAAGGGTATCCCACCCAGACCCATTACCCTACGTTTCCCCTGACTAATGCACCTAACCTATACATCCCTGAACACTGTGGACAATTTAGCATGGCCAGTTCACCTAACCTGCACATCCTTAGACTGTGGGAGGAAACTGGAGCACCCGGAGGAAACCCATGCAGACACGGGGAGAATGTGCAAACTCCACACAGACAGTCGCCTGAGGCTGGAATCCGAACCCAGGTCCCTGGCGCTGTGAGGCAACTGTGCCACCCAATCTGCAGTGAGATTCCGTTTTTAATCTCCTTTTCAGCCTGTGAGGTAGCAATCTGGCTATTTACATGTACAATAATCTCCATTGAACAGTCCTAATGTCATTCACTGCTTCAAAGCTCCAATCTGCGAACATTTAAGTTTACTGTCCAATCTTGCAGCCTACCCCTGGAATAAAGACATTTTTCACTCTATCCTTGAAAAATTGTGGATAAATCTGATGATCAAAACAATTCTTATGTTGCAGCCATTTGTGGACAGTAGCCATATCCTTCACAGTTATTTCCTGCCGCGTGAGTATGCTGTGATCCTGCCTGCAGTTGCTGGTCTTCTCCTGGTTTTATTAGTAGGTAAGTGAGTACCCTGGCTTCTCTTTCTGTTGCTCAGTAATTGTTTCAACAAAAGACTCTGTGCTTTGTCAGCCAGAAACTACTGTTGACTCTTTTAGTTTCCTCCTCTCCTACAGGAACCAAAGATCACTACAAAACAGGACTGCAGTGGAAGTTCCCCACCTCTGAGCCAGAAGACCCTACTTGATTATACTACACATTTTAAATGCTGTGCTGTTGTTATTCTCTTATAATATTCTGACGTTTTCCCCAATGTCAGATGTCAAGCGAAATGGCCTATTGTTGTCCTGTTGTCCCTTTCCTTTTTGAACAAGAAAAATACATTGACAATTTTCCGATCCTTTGGGACTTTTTCAGAATCAAAGGGTTGCGGTAATGTTACTACAGTGTGTCCACTATCTCTGCATCCAATTCCTTTAACATTCTAGGATGCAAGCCTTCACATTCAGTGGATTTACTAGCCTTTAATCCATTCACTTCCTAGTATGTTTTCTCTAGTGATTTGTTATTACATTCATTCCCTCTGCCCCTTCTGTCCCTTGATTACTCTGTATTTTTGGAAGGCAATTAACATTCTTACCGCCAAGATTGATGCAAATACTTTATTTAATTCCTTTGCCATTTCCTAGTTCCTCATTATTATTTCCCCAGCCTCATTCTCTAAAGGACCTATCTGAATTTTGGCTTCCCTGTCCCCTTTTATATTTATAAAGAAGCTCTTGATGTTCACTTTAATCCTGATGTCTTGTTTGACCTCCATTTATTTTCTCTCTTTTTATTTTGGTTTCTTTTTGGCTTTTAAAACTTCGTAACTCTTTAGTTTAGCAATAATTGGCATTGGCATCTCAAAGGGGCAATCATTCCTGACAATTTCATAAGAATTCTTTGAGGAGATAACAAGCAGAATATATACTGAGGAACCAGTCAATCAAAGATATTGAGATTTTCGACAGCCTTCTGATAAGGTATTGCACAGAAGGCTACTTAGTAAGATAAGTGTCTATGGGTAAAGGTTTGGCTAAATAGTAAAAGACAGAGCATTGGGATAAAGGGGGCATTTTCAGATGGCAACCAGTAACGACTGAATTGACAAAAGGGTTCAGTGGGGCCATGATTATTTACAATATCTATCACTTTGAGGGATGTGCATACATTATAGCTAAGTTTGCAGATGATACAAAGGTCGATGCGAAGGCAAGTAGTGAGGATGATGCACTGAGCCTGAAGATGGCTATAGACATTGAATGGGCAAAAAAATGTCATGTAGGAAAATGTGAGATGTTGCACTTTGGCAGGAAGAGTTGGAGAACCGAATATTATTTAAATGGAGAGCCATGGCTGAAAGCTGCAACACAAGTGAACAGATGTACAGCACGGAAACAGACCCTTTGTTCCAATTTGTCCATGCCAAACAGATATCCCAACCCAATCTAGTCCCACCTGACAGCACCCACTCCAAATCCTTCCTATTCATATACCCATCCAATTGCCATTTTAAATATTGAAAGTACCAGCCTCCACCACTTCCTCTGGCAGCCTGTTCCACACACGTACCACCCTCTGTGTGAAAAAGTTGCCCCTTAGATCCCTTCTAAACCTTTCCCCTCTCACCCTAAACCTATGTCCTCTAGTTCTGGACTCCCCCACCCCAGAGAAAAGACCTTGTCGATTTATCCTATCCCTCGTGATTTTATGAACCTTAATAACGTCAGCCCTCCGCCTCCGACACTCCAGGGAAAACAGCTCCAGCCTGTTCAACCTCTCCCTAAAGCTCAAATCTTCCAACCCTGGCAGCATCCTTGTAAATCTTTTCTGAACCCTTTCAGGTTTTCTGACATCCTTCCGATAGGAAGGAGACCAGAATTGCACACAATATTCCAAAAGTGGCCTAACCAGTGTCCTGTACAGCCACAACTCCCAATTCCTGTACTCAATACTCTGACCGACAAAGGAAAGCATACCAAGCACCGCCTTCACTATCCTGTCTACTGCAACTGCACTTTCAAGGAGCTATGAACCTGCACTCCAAGATCTCTTTGTTCAGCAACACTCCCTAGGACCTTACCATTAAGTGTATAAGTCCTGCTAAGATTTGCTTTCCCAAAATGCAGCACCTCGCGTTCATCTGAATTAAGTCCATCTGCCACTCCTCAGTCCATTGTCCCATCTGATCAAGATCCTGTTGTAATCTGAGGTAACCTTCTTTGCTGTCCACTACACCTCCAATTTTGGTGTCATCTGCAAACTTACTAACTCTACCTCTTATGCTCGCATCCAAATCATTTATGTAAATGACAAAAAGTAGAGGACCCAGCACCAATCCTTGTGGCACTCCACTGGTCACAGTCCTCCAGGCTGGAAAAACAACCCTCCACCGCCACCCACTGTCTTCTACCTTTGAACCAATTCTGTATCCAAATGGCTAGTTTTCTCTTTATTCCATGAAATCTAACCTTACTCACCAGTCTACCATGGGCAACCTTGTTGAACGTCTTACTAAAATCCATATAGATCACATCTACCGCTCTGCTCTTATCAATTCTCTTTGTTACTTCAAAAAACTCAATCAAGTTTGTGAGACATGATTTCCCACACACAAAGCCATATTGACTATCTCTAGTCAGTCCTTGCCTTTCCAAATACATGTACATCCTGTCCTTCAGGATTCCCTCCAACAACTTGCCCACCACTGAGGTCAGGCTCGCAGGTCTATAGTTACCTGGCTTGTCCTTACCACCTTTCTTAAACAGTGGCACCACGTTAGCCAACCTCCAGTCTGAGTCCCTGTGCTTTAATCATAAACATCCAGGTACAACGGATAATAGGGAAGGCAAATGAATCGTCGACCTTTATTCCAAAGGAGTGGGATAAAACAATTAGGGAAATCTGGAACTCTACAAGGCACTAGTGACACCACAGGTCCCCTTATTTAATGAAAAATACACTGACTTTGGAGGCATTTCAGAGAAGATTCACCAAACTGACCCCAGGCATCGAGGGATTTTGAGAAGTTGGAGTTGTTGGGAGTAAGTTGGGCTTGTACTTGCTGGAATTTAGGAGACTGAGGGGTGATTTTATTAAAACATAACAGTACATAACATCAACACCTTGATGGGGTTGATACTAAGAAATTGTTTTCCCTTGAGTGAGTCTAGGAGCAGAGGGTAGAATCTGAGAATTGTAGGTGTCACTCATTTTAATACAGATGGGGATAAAATCTTTAGGAGTCTGTGGGATTCTTCACTGTAAAGGCGGGTAATGAAGTACATTCCAGGCTGAGATAGACGGATGTTTTAATCAATAAGGAATGTGGGGAAAAGGCGAAGTGGATTTGAGGGTCATCAAATCAATATAATCTCATAGAATGACAGTGCAGATGTAATGGGCTGAATGGCCTCCTTGTACACTGCTCCAATGTCTTACGATGCTCCGAGATGTTTTCAAATTCACTTTAAGAACTTGTGATTCATTCCTAACATCGCTGCCAAAATAAACACACAGCCCAGCATTGAGAGTTCCATCTTTCAGACATTAATTTGACTTTCCATCTGCCCCCTCGGCTGGATGTGAAAGATCTCGTTGCATGATTCAGAGCAGTGCAGGGGAGTTGACTCTCATGTCCTGGTCAATATTTCTGCCTTGTTGAAGATAACAAAAACCAGGTGATCTGCCTGTGTCACGCTGCAGTCTGTGGGCCATTACTGTGTCTAAATGCTGCCTTAACTACAATGACTAAAGCTTGAAAAATATTTCCCTGAGACTGATGTGCTATTGGACACCCTGAGGATATGAAAGATACAGGACAAATCAAAGCTCTTTCAATGTCTGTTTTTAGCCTGTGAAAGTAGCATTTGAGTCACTTGCTATTGGAGAAGGTGATATTTGTAGCCAGTAGAAAACTGAGCGATGCCTAAAGAAATAAAGTATAGTCACCATTTGTGAGGGAAATGAGAGATTAGAATTTGTTAGAAACAGACTGGATTTCATTTTACATGGGAGCAGTAAAACCTGAGGGTATGCCATAGAGCACTTTAAAATTGTGAAGCGTTTGGTGGGATGGATGTGGACTCAATGGTTAACACTGCTGCCTCACAACGACAGGGACTCTGACAACTGTCCATGTGGAGTTTGCACCTCCTCCCACGTCTGCCAGGGTTCCCTCCGGGTGCTCCAGTTTCCTCCCACACTCCAAAGATGTGGAGGTTAGGTAGATTGGCCATGCTAAATTGCCTCTAGTGTCTAGGGATGTGCAGGCTAGGTGGATTGGCCATGGGAAATGTAGGGATACAGGGATGGGGGTGTGTCTGGGTGGGATGTTGTTTGGATGGTCAGTTTGGGCTGAATAGCCTACTTCCATATTGTCGAGATTCTATGATTTCCATTTGTAATGGTGACTAGACTAGAGCCCATAATTGTCAGGTTATAATGTCCTTTAGGGAAGGAAATTACCATCCTTACCTGGTCTGGCCTACGAGTAATTCCAGACCCACAGCAATGTGGTTGACTCTTAACCGCCCTCTGGGCAATTGGGGACGGCAGCATAGCCAGCAATGCCCTCATCCTGTGAATTCTTTTTTTAAGAAAAGGTGTCCACCAATATTTCAAGTAAAGAATCCAAGACAAACTTTATAAATAGGTATAATTCACAAGTCCAGGGAGAGGTAAGAATGTGGAATCACCAGGAGAAGTTACAATTAATATGTTTAACAGGAATCTGGATAGAGGGGGGGGCGGGAGGAGTAGAAGGCTGTGTTGTTGATGGGTGAGTGTAGGAGGGGGCCTGTGCTGAAATTGGTCTGATGGGACCGTTTCTGTGATGTAAATTCTGTGCAAAAGTGGACTTGTGCTGACTGTATCCTCTTCTTCCAGGAACGTTCATTGCTGTTGTTATGTGGAAAAGCAGGAAACCTGCAAAGAAAACGGATTAGACGGAATTCAAAGATAAAAAAACAGATCATCCCAATGTCAGCTCGTCCAGGTCAGAAAACGGATTAAGCAGAGGATTTAAATACAGACAGCGGATTAACAAACCTTTCTGCTTTGAGATGGCATCTTACTGTTGTTTACTGACTGGCTCCTGTATTCCATCAGTGTTGTGTTCCAGTCTGCGACGGGATTCAGCTGACACCAGACTTGGGCACAGTGCCCTCTTGTGTCAGTCTGTCTGTAATTCCAGTGTTCAGTTTGAACATCGTGCTTAGTCGGACAGAAACGCATGTATACACAAAAAAAATCAGTTTTATTTGTGTAATACTTGGATAAAATTAGGACTTGTGAATTATACCTATTTATAGAATTGCATAATTGTTGTACATTGGAGAGGCTGCCTGAAATAGCTCCTCTTACCAAGCAGAGTAGAGCTGCCTGAAATAGCGTGGAGCTTGAGAAAGCACTGGGGAACGAGCTAAGCACAAAAACTACATTCACCAATTCCAAAGACCATGTTTCACCTTTTATAATGATGTGTTACTGTTTAAAACATACAGCTAAACTCAGTTGTTGAAGTTTCACTGTGGTTTTGTCTGCAGTGCAATAAACACACAGCAGCTTCTCCCGTCTTCAGGAATGCATTTGGTGAGAATCCTGTTGCAGTTATCACACAATATAGGTGCTGAATGAATGGAATATACCAGTACATTAATTCAGTAACTGCTGTATTAAATGGCAAACTGCACCCTAAAGCTCAGAATGAGAGCGAGTACCTTCAATTGCTCATGTACAGAGTTGCATGCTGTCTGACAACGTTATAATTGTTTTGTGTGCTATTGGGAAGGTCCTGTTCTGACAACAATATAAATATTCTGGTTATAAAGAATCTGGGAGGTCATACAGGCTCCCTTGAGCTTTTGTTTAAATCCAGCATCTTGTTTCCCTGGAGGTTTGTTTAATGCAACAGTGAGCTGTTTTTTTTTTGGGGGGGAAAGAAAAATCACTCTTAGGAAGTGTGTGCAGTTGGCAAAGCCATCATTGATCACAAGTCACTGGTCTAGAAGTGCTGCAAATTATGTGCTGTTTGAGCATTGACTCAGCAATGGCAATAGATAGTCAGTTTAGGATGGTGCATTCCTTGGGGAACTTGCAGGTGACAGAACTCCCATGTTCCTGCTGCCCTTGCCTTTCGAGGCGATTAAGGTTACCATTTGGAAGGTGTTGTCAGAGCAGACTTGGCAAGTTGAATGTGTATAGTCTGGCCACAGATGGTAGAGAGACAAGATGTTTTCAGGTGGAGGATGGATTCCAGATTACAGAGGCAGCCTTGTCCTGAATTGTGAGTGCCTGCTGTGTTTTACAGTCCAACCTTACTCTACAGTTTCACAAATCATCTCTGCGTCACTGCAAAATGGGAATTGCATTATGTATGGGAGTATATCTGGATCCTCTGTATCATGTCACAAGGTTTTACAATCAACTTGAATTTTGGGACGGCTATGTTGGGAGTAGATTTGTGTTTTTTAACTGTGGGACACATTTTGTTTCACAAATTGACCTGAAATACACAACCATAAAGGGACAGTAATATTAGTGTAGATGTTGGAATATAAATTGAGTGTGAGAAACCACAGAAAAAAGTCTTCCAGAAACTGGGGACAACTCTTTCACTTAGTTTAAAAGTGAATTGTCAGTATGTTTGATTGCCATTTTGGAATTGCATCAGCCAAAGTAAAGACTGGGTGTGTCATAAGCTCCTAGCAATCATTGCAATGTGGTACCTAACACTTGCTCAGTCCCATGTGCCTGGTTCTAAAGCACTGGTCAGTAAAACATGCAATTGTGGGGTGAAAGGTTGTGACTGAAAATTAGGTGAAAGGGTCAGCTTGTACTGAGTACATGATCCTTGGGGCGGGAAAAATAGGATTGACATATATATGTTGTATCCCCATGATTTAAAGTACTCCATATAGATTTATGTTTAACAGTGAGCAGGAGAAACCCTCCTGTTGCAAAACATGTAAAGCGGGATATAGCATGAAATGGCTTGTAGAGAGATTTGAGAGTAAAAGGCCTATTAGCAACAAGCAATCGAATCACTTCAGTGAGGGAGGAGGATGTTCTTAGTTAGAAAATAAGAATTTCCCCGAGTGTGGATCACTGACGAGTAGCTGAAATTGGATTTAACTGGAAAATAAAAACTGAAAGAACTGTGGATGCTGTAAATCAGAAACAAAAATAATGTTGCTGGAGGAGGAGTTTGGAAGGGGGATAGAATAGGACTGGAACAAAGAATGTTCCACATATCCCACAGAGAGACAGGCATAACTGGGGGCCCAGTTTTTTTCTCCGATATATCAATGATATCATCTGTGCTGCTTCCCTCTCTCTCTGGAACTGGAAAGGTTCATCGATTTTGCTTCCAGTTTCCACCCCGCTCTCACTTAAGCCTGACTCCTCCCTTCCCTTCCTCACCATCTGTGTCCATATCTGGGGATAGACTAGCCACTAATATTCACTATTATAAACCCACTGACACCCACAGCTACCTAAGCTATCCATCCTCTCACCCTGTTTCCTGCAAAGACTCGATTTCATTCTCCCAGTTCCCCCAACTCCACATGTGTTCTGATGAGATCAACTTCGACAAGGAGCCTCTGAAATATTCACTTTCCTCAACTGAGCATTCCCCAGCACTGTTGACAGGGCCCTTAACCGGGTCTGACCCATCTCCCGCACTTCTGCCCTCACCCCCTCTCTTTCTTCTAGCAACAGCGATATGATTGTTTTTGTGTTTACCTACTATCCCACCAGCGTCCACATCCAGAGAATCGTTAGCCACTCTTTCTGCCACCATCAATGAGATGCCACCACCAGACACATTCCCCTCCCCTCCCTTGTTCGCCTTCCATAGGTACCATTCCCTCCAGGGCACCTTGGTCTATAGCAACTTCCCCTGCAACAGGCAAAGGTGTAACACCTGCCCATTTCCGTCCTCCATCCCCTGTTTTGGATCCCAGGGTCCAAACATACCTTCCAGGTGAAGCAGCACCTCCCCTGAACTTCTCACAATCTAGTCTACTGCACTCACTGCTCACAATGTGGTCTCCTCTACTCTGGCGAAAATGAAGCATAGACTGGGGGATGACTGCTTTGCAGAACACTTGCGTTCTACCCACAAAAGACCCTGAGCTTCCAGTTGCCATACGCCCCCACTCATTTACCAACCTGGTTGAGATGTTAACCCAGATCAGCCTGGGGAATTGAACTTGGGGAACTCCTTGGTTTAAAAGACACACCAATCCCTGTGTGAGATTTTAAAATATTTGTTTGTTTGGCATGCTAAGTATATTTTCTCTCTGGAAATTGGATGTGAGAGAAGTGCAGGAAAGTGCTGCATGTTTACTGTAATTGTGGAAAGTGTTACAACCTGTTGTGATTGAGGTTGTCTTATTTACTTCAGACGTAGCATGCTACAGGTGGGCTGGTTAGGAGCACATTGTTGTAGAAATGTATAATTAGAAACATTAGTTAATTGTAAGCAGAATCTATTGTTCCACCTGAATGTGATTGTTGTGAAGGTCTCAGGGTGATTCGCTAAGTGACATGGGTGGGGCCTGTAATTACAGGAAAATGCTTGCTTTTCTGCCTACATTTTAATTTGCTGTCGAATTTTGTTAGCATATGTTTAGGATAACGAGCATAATTTTCATGTTCAGTTTACAAGAAAATAGAAGCACCATGAAGGTGCAAACATCTCCAGATGTGTAGCGTCACACTTACTAGGAGAGTCTAAACAGGCTGGAGTTCCTCTTCTCCAACAAGGAGAAAGCTGAGGGGTGATCCAATTGATATCTTTAAGGTTATGAAAGGGCTTGATAGGTTAAGCATATGATATTTCCACTTGCGGTAAAGATCAATACTGTTGCAGTTGATTTGGTTTCATCTTCACTGTCTGCCACACCTCCAAAATGAAAAACCATCAACCTGTTTAGAATTGTTATTCCAGGTGAGACTTGAACGCAGGTCTTTAAGTTGAGAGGTAGAGCCACACCTCCCAGCTTTGTGCCATTGAAAGTTTTGAAACTTTGCTCTATTCCAATATCCAAGTCATTTGTTTACCAAAAAACATGTGGTTCTAGCACTGACTCTTCAGAAACATCACCATCCACCATCTTTCAGTCAAAAAAAGCCACCATGTCCTGTTTCCTAACTTGTTTTTCTGTCCTTAAGCCAATTCTCTATTCAAGCTGATGCCCAACTCCCTGATCAGTGAGTCTCCATTTATTAACGAGTCTTTAAGTATTTGTAGGGGTTTTGTGGATCAACACATTTACTGTGTAGTAGAGGAAAATCTTTTTTGTTTTTGAAGTCTATTTTGCCCTTGTTTTTCCAAGTGACTGTTTCAGCCCTGTTTCTCCAAGTGTGAAACACTATCATAAACATCCCTATTTTTCCATCAAAATTTATTTAATAAGAAATCTTGCATTTTCCAGGTAAATGTTATTTGTGTTATTGAAAATCTTGGTCTTGACACAGATTTGGCATGTTTTGTACTTTGCCGAAAGCATTTAAATTCTGTATCTCAAGGTTTCTCTTGCTGCACGCTGAATCTGGTTGAACACCAGCTTGTTTACACCATTTCCTCAAAGTCAGAGGATTCTGCCTCTGGATTCACTTGGGAATTATAGGTAGTTCCCAGCACACTTAAAAATCTCTAGCATCACTGGCAAGGCAAAAGTTTTGTTCTTGAGGTTATGGCGATGGCCTAAATCTTGACTTGTTGTCATCACTGTGCTGTAAGGATTCTCACAGTGCTGCTTCCACAGGGCTTTGACCTAACGACACTGCAGGAACAGGGAGTACTGTCCAAGCAGGGTTGATGTGCATCACATGAAGACCATTCCTACATTCCCTGCCACCTGGTCCTCAGTGTTGAATTTGGAAATCTCAATGTTTATACTGTAGCTTAATGGATATCAGTCATATTCTAAACCTCCTATCCAGAAATGCTCAGCAAAGTAGTAAATGATAACAGGAGAGAGGCAAGCAAGCTGCAGTGTAACTCATCCCCTGACTCCTCAAAGTATGTACACTATCTATAAGGCACTAGTTAGGGATCTGATGGAATATCCTTCCCAATGTACTGACTACAGATGTGTCCAAGACAGTATCAGTGAGAGTGACCACTACACAGTCCTTATGGAGACAAAGTCCTGACTTCACTTTGAGATTACCTCCATAGTATCACACAACACAATCACTGTGCTAAATAGCCGTGATGTGGAGGTGCTGGTGTTGGACTAGGGTGAACAAAGATTAAAAAACCTCACGCTGCCAGGTTATAGTCCAACAGGTTTAATTAGAAGCACTAGGTTTTGGAGCGCTACTCCTTCATCAGGTGGTTGTGAAACAAGACCATACGACACAGAATTTATAGCAAAAGATTAGTGTCGCGCAAGTAAAATGATATATTTAACAAACCTAGATGAAATCTTTTATCTTTTAAAATGTGTTGCAGGTTTCTGTTCATTAATATGTAAATCCCAAACTACTTTTAAGTCACATTCTCAAGATACCTTTTTTTCATAAAACCTTAAGTTATCATCTCAGCTCAGACAATGCATTAAAGGTGTGAGGTTAGAGTCTGTTTGTATCCCAATCTAGAATCATACTGGTTCTATTTCCAAAGTGGGAATTACAAAATACTATATGGATTGACTGCCTACAGATTGTGTTTTTTGAGCAAAATAGAATGTATCTGCCAATATAATTCTGCAAATACAAGTTCACCCCATAGTCTTACTTGTGTGTGTACTCATGTAGGAGAGAGAGATGGTTGTGTGCATGTGAATGAGTGTGCACGTGTGTTTGCGTGTGCGCACAGACTTGGTAGAGTGAGTGTGATGGTGTATTAGCCTGTGAGAGGGTGTCCGTGTGGGTGTCTGTAAGTGTGTGTAGAATCGACATTTTGGGTATAAACCCTTCTTCAGGAATGAGGAGGGTGTGCCAAGTAGGCTAAGATAAAAGGTGGGGAGGGGGGACTTGGGGGAGGGGTGTTGGGAATGTGAAAGGTGGAAGGAGGTTAAGGTGAGGGTGATAGGCTGGAGAGGTTGGGAAGAAGACTGCAGGTCAAGAAGGCGGTTCTGAGTCTGAGGGTTGGGACTGAGAAAAGGTCGGGGGAGGGGAAATGAGGAAACTGGAGAAATCTGCATTCATCCCTTGTGGTTGGAGGGTTCCTAGGTGGAAGATGAGTCTGCCTCTTTGACCTGCAATCTTATTCCCGACCTCTCCACCCTCACCCCCTCTCCGGCCTATCACCCTCACCTTAACCTCCTTCCACCTATCGTGTTCCCAACGCTCCTCCCCCAAGTCACTCCACCCTACCTTTTATCTTAGCCTGCTGGGCACACCCTCCTCATTCCTGAAGAAGGGCTTATGCCCGAAATGTCGATTCTCCTTCTCCTTTGATGCTGCCTGATCTGCTGCGCTTTTCCAGTAACACATGTTTAAGCTCTGATCCCCAGCATCTGCAGTCCTCACTTTCTCCAAGAGTGTGTAGAAGCACTGGACAGCGAAGGGTAGCCTATTGGTTGTAACCCATGTCTGTCCCCTGAGGATGTCATTACAGTTTCTCACTATGGCACATTGGAATTGGCGATCAATGAGTTGAGCATTGTATCCTGTTCTTATGAGGGCATCCTTGCGCACACTTAGGTACCCTTCATTGTCCAGTATTCCCTGGGAGCTGAGAAACTATGCTATGTTCTTCACAGCCTGAAGCACATTATCGATGAGGATGACCACCTTGCCAAGATCTTCCCTACACCTCCACGTCTTGCCCTTAAACAATATGTTTGCCCTTGAGAATATGACTTGAAGTTCTGGGATTTAGATATTAATGAAACTGTAACCCATTCTAAAGGTGAAAGACGTAACAATAGTTCAGGTTTGTTAAATATATCATTTTACTTGGATGACACTGTAAACTTTTGTTATAAATTCTGTGTGTTATGGCCCTGCTTCACAACCATCTGAAGAAGGAGTGGCCTCTGAAAGCTAGTGCTTCCAAATAAATGTGTTGGATTATAACCTGGTGTTATGATTTTTGACATTGTGCTAAATAGGGCAGACTTCAAACAGCTCTAGCAACTCAACACTGGGTATTCATAAAGTGCTAGGGGCCATCAACAGCAGTAGAACTGTACTCCAGCACAATCTGGATATCACGACCTGGGATCTGCCCCACACAACCATGACCATCAAGCCAGGGGATCAGACAGACTCTAATGGGGAGTGCAGGAGGGCACATCAGAAGAAATAACAAGCATACCTAAAAATGAGGTGTCAACCTGATAAAGCTGCCAGACATGTCTACCTGCTTGCCAGATAGCATGAGCAGGAAATGATAGACAGAGCAAAGTGGTCTGAAAACCGATGGCTCGGATCTATGCTTTGCAGTCCTCCACATCCAGTTGTGAATTGTGGATGATTCCCAACTTTGATGATGGAAGAGCCCAACGCAACAGTGCAGAAATTTCGGCTAAGGTATTCACAGTAACCTTCAGCCAGTGTGCCGAATGGATGATCCATCTCAATCTCCTCTCGTGGTCCCCAGCATCACAGCTGCCAGTTTTCAACCAGTTCAATACACTCCATGTGAAATCAAGGAACGGTTGGAGGCACTGGATACTACAAAGGCTATGGGCCATCACAACACTCCATTAATAGGACTGAAGGTTTGTACTTAAGAATTTGCTGCTCCCCGAGCTTAGCTGTTCCAATACATGTGCTACACTGGCATCTACCTGACAATGAAAAATTGCTTAGGTATGTCCAGGACAAATACAACCCCCAGCCAATTTCTGCCCCATTGGTCTATTCTCAATTGCTAGTCATGTTCTGGAAGGTGTCATCAATAGTGCAGTCAAGCAGCATCTGCTCAGTGATGCCCAGTTTGGGTTCTGCTAGGGGCAGTCAATTCCTGACCTCATTACAGCCTGGGTTTAAACATGGACAAATACGCTGAACTCCAGAGGTAACATCAGAGTGATAGCCATTGATGTCAGTATTGCATTCGATGGATGTGGCATCAAGAAATCCCAACAAAACTGGAATTAGGGCAAACTCTTTGCTGGTTAGTCATACCTGGGTACATAAGAAGATGGTTGTGATTGTTGGAGGTCAGCTATCTCGACTCCAAGTCATTTCTGCAGGAGTTCTTCAGTGTAGTGTCCTTGGTCTAACCACCTTCAACTGCTTCATTAATGACCTTCCCTCCATCATAAGGTGAGAAGTGGTGACTGTACAATGTTCAGCACCATTCGTGACTCAGATGCTGAAGAAGTCAGTGTTCAAATGCAACAAGATCTGGACAGTATCCGGGCTTGGGCTGACAAGTGGCCAAGTAACGTTGATGCTGCCAGTGCCAGGCTATGACCATCTCCAATTAGAGAAAATCTGACCACCGCTCCATGACATTCGATGGTGTTACTATCACTGAAACCGCTATCAATAATCTGGGGCTTACCACTGATCAGAAATTCAATTAGACTTCCCATTATCAATATAGAGACGACAAGAGCAGGTCACAGACTAGGACTTCTGCAGTGACTAACTCACCTCCTGACTTCCTAAAGCGTCTCTACCATCTACAAGGCACAAATCATGGTGTGATAGAATACTCCCCACTTAACTTTGGGGTGGCATGGTGGCACAGTGGTTAGCACTGCTGCCTCACAGCGCCAGAGACCCGGGTTCAATTCTCGACTCAGGCGACTGACTGTGTGGAGTTTGCACATTCTCCCCGTGTCTGCGGGGGTTTCCTCCCACTGTCCAAAGATGTGCGGTCAGGTGAATTGGCCATGCTAAATTGCCCATAGTGTTAGGTAAAGGGATAAATGTAGGGGGTATGGGTGGGTTGCGCTTCAGCGGGTCGGTGTGGACTTGTTGGGCCGAAGGGCCTGTTTCCACACTGTAAGTAATCTAATCTACCTGGATAAATGCAGCCCCAATAACATTCAAGAAGCTTGACACCAGTAAAGGCAAAAGATGCTATTCTAGTGGTATTATTGCTGGAATGTTAACCTAGAGACCCAGAAAATATTCTGGGGACCTGGGTTCAAGTCCTGCTGCAGTATGTGGTGGAATTTGAATTCTGTAAATATCTGGAATTAAGAGTCTAACGATGACTGTGAACTGATTGTTGGAGGAAAAACCCATCTACTTCCTTCATGTTCCTTTAGAGAAGAAAGCTGATGTCTTTACCTGGTCTGGCCTACATGTGACTTCAGATCCACAGTAATGTGGTTGACTCTTAACAGTTGGGGATTGGTAATTAATACTGCCTTGGCAGCAATGCCCTTATCCTGTGAATGAATAAAGGAAAGCAGCCCACTTGATTGGCACCACATCCACAATCACTCAGTCCCTCTACTGCTGTGCTCAGTAGCAACAGTATGCACGATATACAAGTTACATTGAAGAAAGTCACCAAAGATCCTTAGACAGCTCCTTCTAAACCCACAAAGAGCTACGGATATTGGAAATCTGAAACATAAACAGATAAACTAGGAGAATCTCAGAAGAAAACTGGTTGACAGGTTCAAGTTCTAAATTGGGGAAAGGAGAATTTTGATGGAATTAGACAGAAGATTGGAGTAGTTTGTTTGCAAACTTTGCAAGGGACCTTTGGCAGATGGGAGGCCTTTAAAACTGAGATAGCTAGAGTTCAAGACCTATATGTTCCTGTGAGGGTGAATGGCAGATGAATGCAGATTTCTCCAGCTTCCTCATTTCCCCTCCCCCCACCTTATCTCAGTCCCAATCCTCGGAAACCAACCCAACTGCCCCGTGGCTGAATACTTTAACTCCCCCTCCCACTCTGCCAAGAACATGCAGGTCCTTGGTCTCTTCCATCGCCAGACCATGGCAACACAACGCCTGGAGGAAGAGCGCCTCATATTCCACCTAGGAACCCTCCAACCACACGGGATGAATGTAGATTTCTCCAGCTTCCTCATTTCCCCTCCCCCCACCTTATCTCAGTCCCAACCCTCGGACTCTGCACCGCCTTCTTGACCTGCAATCTTCTTCCCGACCTCTCCGCCTCCACCCCCTCTCCAGCCTATCACCCTCACCTTAACCTCCTTCCACCTATCGCATTTCCAACGCCCCTCCCTCAAGTCCCTCCTCCCTACCTTTTATCTTAGCCTGCTTGGCACACTTTCCTCATTCTTGAAGAAGCGCTTATGCCCGAAATGTCGATTCTCCTGGTCCTTGGATGCTGCCTGACTTGCTGTGCTTTTCCAGCAACACATTTTTCAGCTCTGATGTCCAGCATCTGCAGTCCTCACTTTCTCCTAGGGTGAATGGCAGGAATAGGGAACCCTGGATGACAAGAGATATTGAGGCTTTGACCAGGAAAGGAGGCGTGGCTCAGGTACAGACAGCTGGGATCAAGGGGATTCCTGGAGGTATACAGGAGTTTACTGAAGAAGGAAATCAGGAGGATGAAAAGGTGTGGGGAGCACAAGATAGCCTTGGCCAAGAAGATTAGGGTGAATCCAAAGAGGTACTTTAAGTATATTAAAGGAAAAAGAATAACTAGAGAGAGAATAGGACCTCCCAAGACCCAAAGTGGACATGTATGTGCAGAACAGTAGAAAATGGGTGAGGTTCTCAATGAATATTTCTCCTCTGTGTTTACCATGGAGAAAGATATGAAGACTTGGGAACTTGGGGAAGTTAGTGGTGATATCTTGGGGACAGTCCGTATCGTAGTAGAGGAGGAGTTGGATGTATTAGAATATATGAAGGTGGATAAATCTCTTGGTTTTGACCAGATATATCCAAGAAAACTGCAAGAGGCTAGAGAAGAAATTGCGGGGGCCCTGGCTGATATTTTTGCATCATCATTAGCCACGGTGAGATCCTGGAAGACTAGAGGGTAGCGAATGTGCCATTTTCCAAGAAGGGTTTCAAAGAAAAACCTAGACCAATAAACTTAACATCTGTTGTGGGGACGTTACTGAAGAAGATTCTGAGGGATCAGGTAGACACGCACTTGGAGAAGACAGGGTTTGTTTAGGAGTAGTCAGCATGGCTTTGTGAGTGGGAGATAATGCGTCACAAATTTGTTAGGGTTATTTGATGAAGTGACCAGGAAGGTTGACTAGGGCAGGGCGGTAGACATAATCTATATGGATTTCAGTAAGGCCTTTGATAAGGTTCCTCATGGTAGGCTGCTCTGCAAGGTTAGATCACATGGAATCCAGGATGAGCTGGCAAATTGGGTACAAAATTGGCTTGATGGTAGGAGGCAGAGGGTAATGGTGTAAGGATGCTTGACAGACTGGAAGCTTGTGACTAGTGGATTGCCTCAGGGCTCAGTGCTGGGCCCATTGCTGTTTATTATCTGTATCAATGATTTGGATGAGAATGTACAAGGCAGGATTAGTAAGTTTGCTGATGAATGTCATGGACAGTGAGGAAGGTTCTCAAAAATTGCAGCAGGACCTTGATCAGCTGGGGAAGTGGCTTGAGAAATGGTAAATAGAGTTTAATATAGATAAGTGGGAGGTGTTGCATTTTGGAAAGTCAAATCAAGGTAGGGGTTTCATGGTGAATGGTAGGGCCTTAAGGAGTGTAGTGGGACAAAGGGATTTTGGAGTTCAGGTTCACAGTTCTCTGAAAGTGGAGTCACAGATAGACAGGGCAGTGAAGAAGGCTTTTGGCACACTGGCCTTCAGTCAGGGCATAAAAGTTGCAAAGTTATGTTACAGTTATACAAGATGTTGGTAAGGCTGCACTTGGAGTATTATGATCAGTTTGGGTCACCTTGTTATAGGAAGGATGTTAAACTGGAAAGAGTACAGAAGAAATTTACAAGGATGTTGCCAGGACTCAATGGTCTGTGTTATAAGGAGAGGTTAGAGAAACTAGGACTTCTTTCTTCAGAGCGTAGGAGAGTGAGGG
This sequence comes from Hemiscyllium ocellatum, assembly GCF_020745735.1. NCBI lineage: Eukaryota > Metazoa > Chordata > Chondrichthyes > Orectolobiformes > Hemiscylliidae > Hemiscyllium > Hemiscyllium ocellatum. Next base: position 60,989,007 of record NC_083421.1, read on the forward strand.
GGGACATTCTCGAGGTGTATACGATCATGAGAGGCATGGATAGGGTGAATGCACTCTGACTTTTTCCCAGGGTGGGCAATCAAGGACTAGAGGGCATCTGTTTAAGGTTAGAGAGGAAAGAATAAAAGGGAACCTGAGGGGTAACGTTGTTACACAGAGGGTGGTACGTGTATGGAATGAGCTGCCAGCAGACATGGTTGAGGTGGGTTCATTAACAACATTTAAAAGGCATTTGGACAAGTACATGGATAGGAAAGGATTAGGAGGATATGGGCCAAGTGCAGCAGATGTATGAGAGCACCACCCCCTGCAAGTTCCCCTCCAAGCTACTCACCATCCTGACTTGGAAATATATCACCATTCCTTCACTGTTGCTGGATCAAAATCCTGGAATTCCCTCCCTAAGGGCATTGTGGGTCAACTCACAGCACATGGACTGCAGCGGTTCAAGAAGGCAGCTCACCCCCACCTTCTCAAGGGGCAATTATGAATGAATGAATAGCAAAACTCCTTTTTTGTCTACCTACATCTGGTTTCTAAAACGTCACTTGCTTTCATAATTAAATCAAAATTATTTTTCTCTGTGCTGGTTATGTTGATTGTATTCAATGACACAACTTCCCTGAACCAGAGCAGTAATATCCGAATGATATGCAATGATCTATTGTAGGCAAGTGCCTCCCTGAATGTTGAATTCATTCTCCAATTGCAGCCTTCGGTCAGATACTGAGGGTCTAGTACTTTCGGGAGGAATGATCATTTGGAGAAGCAGCTATTAATGATAGAAAGTGTCCCATTGGAAGATGTTGGGGAAGAGGACACTTAATTGAAAGGAATTGTCAGTGAGTTTTAGTGTTGTAGTGAAAATACTAGTAATTACTGGAAGCACTGCAGGTAGAAAATGTAATATTTTATAAATTATGGTCAGTTCTGAAACATGTAGGCTATAAATAGAGTTCCGTTTTAAATTACTTGTGTCATTGCCTAGCAACCTTTTATGAATATTTAATAGTAATGCTGATATGATAGCTGCTTAGCCTTGCTGGAAGACATTGAAGAACTCAAATGATTGTGAGAGGATTTATTTGCGCGCATTCATTGATTTTGAGAAGGAAGATTTGTTTTTGAATGATGAATTAGGGAAAGAGATTCCTTCACCAGGACTCAGCTGGGCATCATCATCTGCCTTTTGGAGAGTCATTATATTTGTTTTGTGTTCATCGAATGTGGACTTCTCCAGTGGAGCAACTGAGAACATCGAGATGGGAAGGACAATGATGATGCCCATGTTTGGTGTCTCATAGTGAACACGGCAACAACTGGAGCAAGTGAGGAGGGAATAAGAAATTCTGACACTTCCAGGAACAGCCAAGCAAGTGGAAAGATGATCTTGCACCTGCTGAAAGGTTTGGACACGTACTGTCTTGGACACAGCAGTAAAAAGTAATCAGAAATGTTCCTGCCTTTAAAGTTACACCACAAAATTAATAGCTAATTTAAATATAAATGCTGGAGACTGCGACTCGATTGTGAAGGATCTTCAATTTTTGTTCAAAACTAGTTTTCTATTTTAAGATTTTAAGGAAGGAATTCTTACTCTAATCAGAATGACAGTGGATGATGACTTTAGATTTCCTCAGCCATTGTGTGCTGCATTTTTCTCAACCAGGTCTTTGACTATCACCATAATCTTTGTGTACATAGCTAGCTGTCCAATTCCCACACAGCTCTTCCCACCTGGCACCATTAAGCACCCCGTTACTTTATCCCAATAAAAATATCCAGGTGGTGAAAATAAACAGAATTGGCAGTAATTACCCCAAAAAGGCATTGTAAAACGTTTCTCTATGATACAGCAGAACTCAAATCTGCAATCGTCTGATTATTTCTCAAACACTGAAGTCACACGCCATATCCAATAGACCACGTGTTGGCATCACCATTTCTTTCAATTTCTATCTTAAGTGGAAGACAGCATTGATGCAGAAACTTTGTGAATGGCCAGGTATTTCTATCAGTTTTGGATTTGGAGCACCTGATCCATTAGCCACCATTTCCCCAACCAAGGTGTTTTAAGTGTTCGGTGCAATTGGTTCGAGATTGGGTTTAAGTCCATATGAACATGCCATGAGTAATGGAGCATAACTTGATAAAAGTATAGTAATATAGACACAGATTAAGGTTCATAAAGAATTAAATCTAATTTATAGTAGTAAAGCAGCTCATTTGCCCATCTTGCCAATGTTAGTGTCAGTTCTCCATACAGACACCCCTCTTGAGCAAGTTTTGAGAAGATTTGTAGCTCAGGTTGAGGTTTTGGATGTAGGTTTGCTCGCTGAGCTGCAAAGTTCATTTCCAGACGTTTCATTACCCTACTTGGTAACATCTTCAGTGGGCCTCAGGTGAAGCAATGCTGAAATTCCTGCTTTCTATTTATATGTTTGGGTTTCTTTGGGTTGGTGATGTCATTCCCTGTAATGATGCCATTTCCTGTGGTGAAGTCAATTCCGGTTCATTTTCTCAGGGGGTGGTAGATGGGGTCTATCTCGATGTTTTTACTGATAGAGTTCCGGTTGGATTGCCATGCTTTTAGGAATTCTCGTATGTGTTTTTGTTTGGCTTGTTCTAGGATGGATGTGTTGTCCTAGTCAAAGTGGTGTCCCTCCTCATCCGTATGTAAAGACACTAGTGAGAGAGGGTCATGTGTTTTTGTGGCTGGTTGGTGTTCATGTATCCTGGTGGCTAGTTTTCTGCCTGTTTGTCCAATGTAGTTTTTGTTACAGTCCTTGCACGGTATTTTGTAAATGACATTAATTTTGCTCATTGTCTGTACAGGGTCTTTCAAGTTCATTAGCTGCTGTTTTAGTGTGTTAGTGGGTTTGTGAGCAACCATGATGCCATGGGGTTTGAGTAGTCTGGTAGTCATTTCCTGCCTGTTTACATCAATCAACATTAACCTGGCCAAGGGAACATTGACTACGCTATTAGAAGACCCAAAGACACGTATACCAAACACCACTAACTTCCTCAACAAGGACAGTATCATCAAGCTAGTGGACCTATGCCTTACCACACACTTCACCGTCAGCAACAAAATCTACAGACAAACCAACAGAACACCCGTGGGATCTCTGAAATCAGGATTCTTAGCAGAAGCAGCAATGCAGACCATCTCTGCCAACAGCTCTGCCAACCATCTGTCGAACTTTGGGTCTGCTAGGTGCATGACACCTTTGTCATCACTAAACGAAACACATTAGAGGAAACCTTTAAGACCATCAATAATACCCTTACTGGCATAAAATTCACTAAAGAGGAGGAAAGCAACAACAAATTGCCATTCCTGGATGTCACAGTAAAGCAAACAAAGCAGAGTATCAAACCAACGTCTACAGGAAAACAACACATACGGACCAAATATTGAATTACAGAAGCAATCATCCCAACACCCACAAATGAAGCTGCATCAGAACTTCATTTCAATGCATTGCAGCACAGAGGAACTACGCAGAGCAGAGAAAATACTGTGTATTCAAAAAGAATGGGTGCCCAATGAACACAGTCTGCTGGTTTCTCAGCAACAAACCCAAACAAGCAGACAAAACACGTCCAGAAACCCTAGCCACTCTTCCCTACATCAAAGACATCTCGGAAATGGCTGCCAGACTACTCAGACCCCTTGGCATCATGGTAGCCCACAAACCCACCAACCCACTAAAACAGCAGCTAATAAACTTGAAAGACCCTATACAGACAATGAGCAAAACTAATGTCATTTACAAAATACCGTGCAAGGACTGTAACAAACGCTCCATTGGACAAACAGGCAGAAAACTAGCCACCAGGATACAAGAATACCAACTAGCCACAAAAAGACATGACCCCCTCTCACTAGTGTCCTGACATACGGATGGGAAAGGACACCACTCGACTGGGACAACACATCCATTCTAGGACGAGCCAAACAAAGCCAGCATGAGAATTCCTAGAAGCATGGCATTCCAACCGGAACTCTATCAATAAACACACCGAGTTAGACCCCCCTGAGAAAAGGAACATGAAGTGACTTCACCACAGGAAATAACATCACCACAGGAAATGACATCACCAACCCAAAGAAACCCAAACATATAAATAAAAAGCAGGAATTTTCAGCATTTCTTCGCCTGAGGCCCACTGAAGATGTTACCAAGTAGGGTAACGAAACGTCTGGAAATGAACCTTGCAGTTCAACGAGCAAACCTACATCCAAAAGACACCCCTCCCTTTACTTTATCTCACCTTACTATCATAGTTTGCTGTTCCTTTTCTCCTTCATGTATTTATCCAGCTCCATTGGTTAGAGCCACATCCAGCTCAAAGGAAGACAGTTATGTTTGTGGGGCTCAATCAGCTGAGCTTCAGGACCTTTCTGCAAGAGTTCCTCTGGGTGGTGTCGTAGGTCTAACCATCTTCACCTACTTCATTCTTCCCTCCATCATAAGGTCACAAGTACACAATCCTCAGTGAGCATGCCTGATGCTCAGTACTGTTAGTGACTCCTCTGCCTCTCCTTTGAGCTCAAACCTTACAACCCCGTCAACATCTTTGTCACTGTTTTCTGAACTCTTTCAGGTTTCACAATATCCTTCCTATAGGAGGGAGAGCAGAACTGCACACAATATCCAAAAAGTGGCCTAGCTATTATCCTGTACAGCTGCAACATGATCTTTCAACTCCTATACTCAATGCTGTGACCATTAAAGGAAAGCATACCAAATGCCTTCTTCACTATTCTATCTACCTGTGACTCCACTTTCAAGGAACTATGAACCTGCACTCCAAGGTCTCTTTGTTCAGAACATTCCCCAGGACTTTACCATTAAGTGTATTGGTCCTGCCCTGATTTGCCTTTCCAAAATGCCACGCCTCACATTTATCTAAATTATACTCGATTTGCCACTCCACGGTCCATTGGCCCATCTGATCAGGGTCCCATTGTATTCTAAGGTAACCTTCATTGTCTACTACACCTCCAGTTTTGGTGTCATTTGCAAACTTACTAAGCACACCTCAAATGTTCACATCTAAGTCATTTATATGAATGATGAAAGGCAGTGGGCCCAGCACCGATCCTTATGGCACAACATTGGTCACGGGCCTCCAGTCTGAAAAACAACTTTCTACCACCACCCTCTGTCTTCTACCTTTGAGCCAGTTCTGTATCCAAATGGCTAGTTCTCCCTGTGTTCCATGTGATCTAACCTTGCTAACCGGTGTCCCATGAGGAACCTTGTCGAACGCCTTGCTGAAGTCCATATAGATCCACCGCTCTGCCCTCATCAATCCTCTTTGTTACCTCTTCAAAAAACTCAATCAAGTTAGTGAGATATGATTTCCCATGCACAAAGCCATATTGACTATCCCTAACCAGTCTGTGCCTTTCCAAATACATGTTCATCCTGTCCCTCAGGATTCCCTCCAACAATCTGCCCACCACCACTGTCAGGCACACCGGTCTATAATCCCCTGGCTTGTCTTTACCACCTTTCTTAAATAGTGGCACCACATTTGCCAACTTCCAGTCTTCCAGCACCTCACCTGAGACTATCAATGATACAAATATCTCAGCAAGTAACCCAGCAATCACTTCCCTAGCTTCCCACAGAGTTCTAGGGTACACCTGATAAGGGGATGTATCCACCTTAATGCATTTTAAGACATCCAGCACCACATCCTCTGTAATATAGACATTTTCAAGATGTCACCATCTATTTTTCCATATTCTGTATCTTCCATGTCCTTCTCCAAAGCTAACACTGATGCAAAATACTCATTTAGTATCTCCCCCATCTCCTGCGGTTCCACACATAGGCTGCCTTGCTGACCTTTGAGGGGCCCTATTCTCTCCCAAGTTACCCTTTGTCTTTAACGTATTTATAAAATCCCTTTGGATTCTTCTTAACCAGAATGCTGTCAATGTCTTACTGTTGCAATGACAACTAGTAACCCATGTTCATGTCATCACCACTGTCTAAGTTGGCATGCTCCATCCCTGCTGCATGAACACACAATTAAAAGCTGGAATAGGCTATTCATTCCCTTGAGCTTGAGATTTACTGATTTGTTTGTGACCTTACATCCATTTTCCTACCTACTCTTGATACCTTTGGGTTTTGACTAACAAGGGAGCCATAGGAAAGTGAGAACTGCAGATGCTGGAGATCGGAGCTGAAAATGTGTTGCTGGAATAGCGCAGCAGGTCAGGCAGCATCCAAAGAGCAGGAGAATGGACGTTTCAGGCATGAGCCTTTCTTCCTGAAGAAGGGCTCATGCCCAAAACGTCGATTCTCCGGCTCCTTGGATGCTGCCTGACCTGCTGCGCTATTCCAGCAACACATTTTTAACAAGAGAGCCAATTGATCTGTCTCTTATAATAATAAATTAACTCAGTCTTCACCACTCTTTGAGTCCACAACATCCACAGACTCTCAACTCAGAAAAAAAATATTTTTCCCTATTTCCCATTTTATAAGCTGTGACCCCCAGTTCTAATCTTTCCCACAAGAAGCAATTTCCCATCAACACTCACCCTGTCAAGTCACAGAGATGTACAGCATGGAAACAGACCCTTCGGTCCAACTTGTCCATGCCAACCAGTTATCCCAACCCAATCTAGTCCCACCTGCCAGCACCCAGCTCATATCCCTCCAAACCCTTCCTATTCATATACCATCCAAATGCCTCTTACATGTTGCAATTGTACCAGCCTCCACAACATCCTCTGGCAGCTCATTCTATACACATACCACCCTCTGTGTGAAAAAGTTGCCCCACAGGTCTCTTTTATATCTTTCCCCTCTTACCTGAAACCTAGGCCCTCTAGTTCTGGACTCCCCCACCCCAGGGAAAAGGCTTTGCCTATTTACCCTATCCATGCCCCTCATAATTTTGTAAACCTCTATAAGGTCACCCCTCAGCATCCGACGCTCCAGGGAAAACAGCCGCAGCCTGTTCTGCCTCTCCCTACAGCTCAAATCCTCCAACCCTGGCAACATCCTTGTAAATCTTTTCTAAACCCTTTCAAGTTTCACAACATCTTTCCGATAGGAAGGAGACCAGAATTGCACGCAATATTCCAACAGTGGCCTAACCAATGTCCTGTACAGCCTCAACAAGACCTCCCAACTCCTGTACTCAATACTCTGACCAATAAAGGAAAGCATATGAAACGCCTTCTTCACTATCCTATCTACCTGCGACTCCACTTTCAAGGAGCTATGAACCTGCACTCCAAGGTCTCTTTGTTCAGCAACACTCCCTCAGACCTTACCATTAAGTGTCTAAGTCCTGCTAAGATTTGCTTTCCTAAAATGCAGCATGTCACATTTATCTGAATTAAACTCCATCTGCCACTTCTCAGCCCATTGGCCCATCTGGTCCAGATCCTGTTGTAATCTGAGGTAACCCTCTTCGCTGTCCACTTCACCTCCAATGTTGGTGTCATCTGCAAACTTACTAACTATACATCTTATCACCTTTGGGACTTGTATGCTTCATTCTTTTAAGCATCAATGGGTAAAAGCAATCAATCCAAAGTACATTCAGTGAGGATGTTTCCTCTTGTGGGACAATCTAGAATGAGAGGTCATAGTTTTAGGATAAGGGGTAACAGATTTAAAACAGTGATGAAGAAAATGGTCTTGAATCTGTGGAATTCACTGCCCCAGAGTGCAGTGAATGCTGGGACATTGAAGGAGGAGACAGGTGTTTAATTAGTAAGAGATTATAGGAACTGGCGGGAAAATGCAGACAAGGCCAAGATGAGATCAGGCATGATCGTGTTGAATGATGGAGCAGGCTCAAGGGGCTGAATTGCTT